>NC_057712.1:59313579-59434702 GCF_004010195.1 Chiloscyllium plagiosum | reverse complement strand
CGATTCTCCTGCTCCTTTGATGCTGCCTGACCTGCTACGCTTTTCCAGCAACACATTTTTCAGCATATTTTCTTGTAAGCGAAGTTAAAATAAAGAGGGCGCGTTGTACCATGTGAAGCAGTCTCTGGCATACATTCAGTAGCAGGAGCAGAAAATC
Source organism: Chiloscyllium plagiosum (assembly GCF_004010195.1). Lineage (NCBI taxonomy): Eukaryota > Metazoa > Chordata > Chondrichthyes > Orectolobiformes > Hemiscylliidae > Chiloscyllium > Chiloscyllium plagiosum. The sequence continues at coordinate 59,434,545 of NC_057712.1, read as the reverse complement.
AGGCAGGGGACCATTATGCTGCCTCCCAAAATGTTATTATCTCATCTGGGACTTTCAACCGTAAGTGGCAGAGGCATGTAAAAGTTAGGATATATTTTTTTTTATGGTGCATGATAGTAATGCTGTGTTTTGGAAAAACTACGGCTGAGATGATTTTAAAAACGCTGATCTTCCCAGTGCAATCAATTGCAGAACAACTAATTGCATTGATCATAGTGAGCGTTTTGAAAACTGCAATTAAAATACATTCTTCTCAGTAAACCCTGAATGTGCCAACAACATTATATTGTGGCAGATGCATAAGACTTGATTAGATTTTCCAACCTTCTCATTGTTCTGATTACTCTGGGAATTGAAGATTGATCTTCTGGACACCGGACTAAGCAACCCTGGAGATAAATTACAGTGGTATTAAAATATGGGTATTTTAAAAAATTTTTTCAAAACTTGTTTTTAACAGTTATGAAAATATTGGAAATGGGAAACATATGGCTGTTTGATGAGAAGGGGAGGTTGACAGCAGGAAGTAATGTCTCATACAGTGCGTTAGTAGTGTCATAGAGTCATACAGCACAAAAACAGAACCTTTGGTCCAACTAGTCCATGCTGAACATAATCCCAAACTAAACCAGTCGCACTTGCCTACTCCTGGCCCACCTCCTTCCAAATCTTTCCTATTCATGTACTTATCCAAATGTTTTTAAACACTGTAATTGTACCCACATCCACCATTTCCTCAGCAAGTTCATTCCACATGCCAACTACCCTCTGTATAAAAAGTTTGGCCCATGTCTTTTTAAAAACTCTCTCGTCTTCCCTTAAAAATGTGTTCCCTCATCTTGAAATCCCCCATCCTAAGGAAAAGACAACTACTGTTAACTCTATATACACATCACATTATTTTATAAATTTCTATAAGGTCAGCTCTTAAACTCCTATGCTTGTGTAAAAAGTCCCAGCCTATCCAGCCTTTCTTTATAACTGAAGCATTCCATACCCTCCAACATCCTGGTAAATCTCATCTGAAGAATCTTCTGGAATACATTCAAATTGAGCAACCTTAGCTACCATCTTCCTCCCATGAAACTTGAAGGTCTAATATTTAATTTCACTCCTTGAACAGTAAACTGGTGGAACTCATTGAGTACCCATTACATAACTGCCAACTCCAATTCCCACTAATTTCAACAATGATGAAAATAGGTCAACCTCTTTAAAGAGTAGTCAGTTGATCAACCAAGCAAAGAAGGTGAAATTTACCGCTGAGATTTCCAAAGGAGACAGAAATCCTGGCTGGAGTCTGACAGAGAGAAAAAAAATCAAATTAGCTTGACCCTAGAAAATAAGGTACGATCAAGAGCACTGTCATGCCAAATTTGTACCAAGATTCTATTGGATAAGAAAATCTCAGCTGAAATGTTTGCTACTCCATTGTGTGCAGGTGATGATTGGCAATTTGGTCACAATCCATGTTAATAGTACATAAAATTGTTGTATATAATGGATTTTTCAAAATCTATAAATAAAAAGACAGTGAAACAAAGGAATAAAATGCTGATAGTTGAAACACTAAAGTTACAAGAATGTTGGTTTAGTCAGTTTCCATGAAGAAAAATAACAACTGACAAATTGGAGAACTATGTTGCAATTTTTCATATAATTTTGTACTTTCAATTCAGTTACTAAGAAATTTGCTTTGTGATTTATATCAGTCCACAGCTCTACAAAATCCTCATGCCATCAGAGAAATGTAATGTTTCATTTTCTAGGTATAGAAAAAACATTGTTTACTTAGAGATTCTTTTAAAGGTTCACTTCAGAAGAATGGCTTGAAGCATTCCTTTTCATATTAATTTTTACATATTTGCAAATGTTGGTTTTAAGCCTTCCTTTGCACCCTAACAATTTACCAAATAATTTATCTTTGCATCACAACTTTGTTCATACTCGGAAGTCTAATACTCCGGTGAAGCAGTTTTCCAGAGCCAGAATATTGTGCCCTCCTTGTTGACCCTCCCCAGGATATGTCTGAAGTGCATCTCTCTTTAACTCAATTCCAATTAAGATTTCTTTTGGATCCATGGTAGCATTTATCATACAATCATACAGCACAGAAAGAGGCCATTCAGTCTATTGTGTCCAGGCCACCACCTAGGTAGTCACACACCTGTACTATCAAGTTTTCCTTTTTTAAGATTATAGAAGCATAGAAAATACAGGAGGCCATTCATCATTTCTGAGTTGACCAAAAAAGAGATTGGTCTAATCTCACCTTTCAGCTATTGGTCTGTAACCTTGCAGGTTTTAAAATATGTTGAGGATCTATTCATAGAACATGGCTTCAGTGAATCATACTTTGGATAAAAAACATTAATTCTCAACTGCCCTCTAATCCAATTACCAATGCACATCTATGCACTTGATTATTGACCTCTGAACAAGGGAAATAATCCATCTTATGAACGCCATCTAACCCCATTATATCATAGAAGTGACCATTCGGCCCTGAGAGTCCACAGCAATCCTCCAAAAAGCAGACCCAGACCCCGAACACCTCCCTCCACCCCGCCATGACCACAAGCCTGCATTTTCCATGGCCAATCCACCTAACCTACAGATCTTGGGACTGTGGGAGGAAATCTAGATGTGCAAACTGCACACAGTCACCTGAAGCTGGAATCAAAGCATACATCTATGTAAGTGACAACCTTATGTTAATTCTCCCTTCAGTTTCCTAGTTTCAAAGAAAGCAACAGCAACCTTCGCCTTATCGGTAAAATTCTCCTTTACTGGGAATAATTTTGGAATAGGTTGTTCTGTTCTATCTAATGTGGCAATGCATATATTATCTCCAGTAAACCTAAGAAACTGAGTGTGAGCTACCTAAGAATCCAACAATTTTTATAACTGCTACAAAGATGAAATGACTGAAAGACAAGCGTTCACTGACACCGATCACTGCGAACAACTGCTCATGCGCACGCCTTCGGGGCTGATTGGGTCGTGGAACGGTGCATACGTCATCACGTCGACACCATGTGACGTCATTGTCTACGCGTTGGCGCACGTGCAGACAGTGAGCAGGACCGAGGATCTCAATGTGGACGGGGTTGACAAGAAGAGCCCTGGGCCCGGAAGGCTATCGCCCCCCCCCCCCTTGCATTTTGCACTTCCGCATCGGCATTTTTAGCCCCCACAACTGCTTCTCTCCTGGATCCCAGTTTCTCTCCATGTTCCGATTTTCCACCTGCCGCTACGGCCCTTTGAAACCTGCGCATGTGCAATTTAAAGTGGTGAGCGGTGTACATGCGTTGGTGCCAAGAAACGCGCACTTTCTTAAGGCACATAGTTTACAACAGAGGAACATATTTTCAATAGAGAGTCATGATTCGAATCAAGATGGAGAATGAGATATTTAGACCCTCTGCTGACATGGTATAACAGTGAGTATATCAGTAAAGGTATACAGATTATGAGACATAAGGAAACACTTGCTCTGTATGCCTTCTGGTGATCACATTCTTTCTGTGATAAAGTGAACAAACTTTCATGCAACTTGTAATTATGACCTTATAGTGATTTATACAGTTCCAGCATGACCTCCTGTTCTCATACTCTGTGCTTTAGCCAATAAAGGAACCCACATGCTTTTCTACACTAATTTCATATTCCTACAAGAATCAGTGGGTATACACTCAAATATCTCTGTATTCCCTTGCTGTCAAATGACCTCATATTTCTTGCGTTTTTTGTCCACCCAAATTGCATTACTGTACCTCACATTTCTCTGAATTGGAAATGGATCAACTCAGTCCCAGAAATTCCTCAGGGTACTGCCCAGCTGTTAAATGTCTTCAACCAGTTTGATAATGACCTTACCTTCAAAACCACAGAAATGTGGATGTCCGGTGATGACTTTACGGTCCATTTATAATTCCTTCAATAATTAAACAGTCTGTGCCCAAATACAGCAACATTTCACTTTTGCTGTTAAGCAAAAAGGCTAATTCACACAAATGTAAGCAATAACCATCTCCAGCAAGAGATCTCATCACCATTGCCTGACATTCAATGGTATTACTGTAATCAAATTTCCTGTTTTCAACATTCTAAAGGTTGCTATTGATCAGAAACCTAACTGGACTGGCTACATAAATATTGTGGATACTGGAGCAGAATAGAAGCTGACTTTTTATGACAAGTAATTCACCTCTCTCCTCAAAACCTATCCATCACCTACAAGGTACAAATCAGGAATGTAAAACATATTCTCCAGTTTCTTAGATGAATGCCATTTGCTGTGTGAAATGTTGTACTAAGTAGAAAACAAGGTGGAGAAGCAGTACTATATCTAAATGGTCCTGTTTTGAATGTCGTACAAGAACAAAGGTGCCTGGGGATGTGCATATTCAAAAATCTCTGGAATTGCAGAGGCAAATTAATAAGGCAATTAAAAAAGTGCATGAGATACCCTTCTTTGTAAATAGGGTACTGTATACAAAAAAGATGAAGGGCTGTTGTAGTGCATTTGTAGTGTCCCTAGCTCTCGTCCAGGACATCAAGGTTCGAGTCCCACTTGTTCTGAGGTATAGAGTAACATCTCTGAACGGTTTATCCAAAAAGATATCATGCAAAAAAGATGAATCAAATCATACCCTTACAAAATGGTGGTTAGTCTTTAGCTGGAGACTTGTGTGCAATGCTAAGCACTATGATTATTTCTTGAAATCTGAGTGCTGCTGACAAGATTATCATTTATTGCTCATGCCTAATTGTCTTGGAGAAGGAGGTGAGTTGCCTTTTCAAACCACTGCGAGTTACTTGAAACATGAATGGACCCAGTGATGTTCCAGGAGCAATTCCATGATTTTAACCCAGCAGCAGTGAAGAAAGGCAACTTTGGTTCCAAGTCAGGTTTGGGTGTGACTTGCAGGGGAATTTACAGGGGGTGGCATTCGTATACTGTCCTTGTCCTTTTAGTTAGCAAGGTCAGCATTTCACAAGTGCTGTTGCATCCTGAAAATGTTACACAGTGCAGGAAGGATAGCCAAGTTCTAGAGAAGGTACAGAGTATATTTACCAACGCAATATATGAGATGACAGCATCCAGCTGGAACTCTTATCAACAAACACAGAGGTAGACCCCATCTACCACGCCCTGAGAAAAGGAACAGGAAGTGACTTCACCACAGGAAATAATATCACCACAGGAAATGACATAACCAACCCAAAGAAACCCAAACATATAAATAGAAAGCAGGAATTTTCAGCATTGCTTCACCTGAGGTCCACTGAAGATGTTACCTAGTAAGGTAACGAAACGTCTGGAAATGAACCTTTCAGCTCAGCGAGCAAACCTACATCCATGACAGTATTCAGTTATGTAGATATTTTGGAGAATATTCAGCTTCCTCATTTAAGTGTCTGAGTCATCAAGTGAATTATAGTATAGGAGACTGATGCCATTGTAGTACTTATGGAGTTACTACAATCCTGCACTTAAGGTGTCTTTGTATTCCTTGCTTTGTTCACCCCAAATGCATTATCTCACACTTCTGTGGATTGGAAATCAGTCAACTTAGTCCAAGGATTCCTGAAAAAGGTTAAGTGCAAACCTAAGAGTGGCATTCAAACTTGTTCAGCGTTTTATTGAGTAAATAGGTCAAATAGTTCACATTAGCATCTTTTCTGAAATTAAAGACTTTAAATAATTAAGTAAAGAACTAAAAAGGAAATTACAAGAAATTTCTTCACCTGGAGTGTTAAGATCATGAATGCACTATTTGAAAGAAGGCTGGAATTAGATTCCATAAAAACCTTTCAAAAGCAATTGAACAGTTTGTTTGAAAGGAGAAATTTGTGGAGTTAGGGGGAAACCATTGTGTGGAACTAACTGTGAAGAGTTCTTGCTAAGAGACAGACTGAGAGTGATATGCCAAATGGTGACCTTCAGTGCTGTAAGGTTCTATGTGTGAATTTTTCCAACCCTTTGAAGCTAGGCTGGAAGGTCAGAGGGCCAGCGATATGATGGGGGGAAAAAAATCAGATTGGGAGCCCAAAATCTTTCCACTATAATATATTGTCTGTTCAGGAACAATACAGTATGGCTGCTCAGAAGTGAAGCAACTAATTGACTAAGTGGGGACCACTTCTTGCCCTGCTCTTCCTTAAGCATTTTACCCACAGTGAAGAGCCCACTGCCTCACGGGGAAATTACCCAGTAATTTTCTCTGAGGTCTCCTTCTCAATGGATAATTCTTATGAATGGAACCTCAACCCTGGCTACTTCTTGTGGTGGTAATGTGAATGCCATGATATGTGTTCTTTGATAGGACTGACAGCTTTTGGGGTGAGCACCAGCCCTCTCAATTAGATAGTAGCTTGAGTGGGGGCATTTAAGCGGCTATTGTAGGAAAAATCAAATATCATGGTCCTAATATCTACTGGAGTGGGGTCAACTCCTGCTTTTTTCTCTGGCATTAGTATGTTACACCCAATGGCAAAATCCGGACCTATTTGATTGTGTCTATTAGAATTCTTTATTGGATAAAACTGCACCAAATATGCAATGCCTGACTTACGAGTTTTTCCACATTTCCTTAGTTTTGTATCAAAAGAATAAGATTACAAAAATGGAAGGATAATTCCATAATCATATGCTGAAAGCCAACAGCCAAGCATTCAAAATGCTTACGTTAAAGAATTGGCCCTGTTGCTGTGCACTCAGTCCTTGTTATCCATTGATTTGCTACCCATGGATCCACAAACGCCTTATCTTTTCCATTTGGGTGGATCATGAGGCTGATTGTAATTCTGTCTCTGCCCATTATAACCTATTGCAAGTTCTACCCAGTGGCAATGCAGAATTATACCTTGTGCCCTGGAACTTGTCTCCATTTTAACAAAGGTCACAGAAATTGTGAATGCAGGATTGTAACTCCATAAGTATTTGGCTATCATACTATGTTTCGCTTGATATCTCAGACACCTAAATCAGGATCATAATAACAGTTCAAGGAGATTTTTTCAGTAACAACCAGAAAATATTAGTCCATAAGAACCAGAGCAAACCTGAATTCTATAGCTATAGCTCCACATCCTTTACAGTATCTTAAAATGATCAAAAATAGATGAAACATTCATAGAAAATGCCATTTTATTGAGAATGAAATTCAAACTTAAATCAATGTTACAATCATGACAATATGTCAGACAAGGAATTTTGCGTTTTAGTGACAAAAAAATCATTATCTTAGCATTATTCCCTTTTAAAACGTAGCAAAGTGATTCATAATCAATTATGGCAATGGCTTGAAACACAATGCATTTGTACAGTATATTCAGTGCAAAGCAATTATTGAGTAACAGCAATAAAAAGCTTGTATTTATACAAAAAGTAAAAATCAAAAATCACAGAATAAAAAGGTAGCAGTGTAAGTATACCTTTGAAATTAAAACTGCAGAATGTTGTCTGTTTTACATACATAAAAAATGAATAGATTAAAATGTATGTTTTTTTTCATGGAGCTCAACTATCTGTGATAATTACATTAGAAAGCTAGGATTTCCATTTCTTGCCTACAAATAAAGAGTACAAAATATGAACTGTATTGTAAACTGCTGAAATTATGATAAAAGAAGCCTTTTTGTGTTTATAAAGAGAATTCAGCATTGAAAATAATGTGTATCAAATTAGGGATGGATGAGACTTGCCTAGATCCTATTCAATATTTATCAGTGAAAAAATTACTGATCTTGTTCATTGTACTTCATAAATTCCTGTCACAGGATAAAGGGTGTTTTCCACTATTGCAATTTTAAGAGTATTACTTTCATAATGCTAAACAGTCATGTGCATGTTTTAACGCTGCAGTGAAGAGAAGAAAATACAAATGTTTTAGCAGAAAATGGACAAAGCTTATTTGCTACCAGTATTGGCATGTTACATCAGCAGAATGACTGTCAGCTAAAAAAAAACTCAAAGTTTTATGTATTCCTTTTGACAAAATTGCATTCATCAATTATTAACATAAGCTATGTTCAGCAAAAATTTTGATTTACAGCTAGAATCAGTGCTTCTGCTTCCTTAGCAAAAATCTTATTAACCAAATTCTAAAGCAAAGCAAATTCTCGTGAACAGCACAAAATTAGACATGGTTTTAAAGTATAAATCTGATTTTCACTGTTAAGAGTTTTTGATTTGCATCTGACAGAATTCACACCTGCACAGTATTCAATGATTTACTTTGCCACAAAACATTAGGATATTGTGTTGAATGATAAAATTATCATCAATAATTAGAGAAAGGAAAATGGAGAGATAACAGCTCCCATATTTAGCACTATCCCAAGGATCTCTGCAGAATCATGTCTCATCAATGAAGGAATCAATTTATTATTGACAAACAGTCTGGGCCATATCTAAATTTAACATTTCAGACATAAGCATGTGATTACAGACTGCAATTAGAGTGATGGAAAGCTGAATTCCTTTTTGCTGGGATATAATACCTCAGATTATTTACTACCACGAAATTAAGAAATCTCAGTGTACTGTAAAGTCTATTAATGCGCATCCCCATTAACAACAGATTTATTAGTAAAACGTCTAAGGCATCATGTAATGCAGTATAAATGATAGTTTGTATTAGTAGTTAGTGCCGTAGAAAACTAACTTTATTGGAAACCCCAAAGGATGTTAGCACCTGCAGTAGAAAACCTGTTCCTAATGGGAAAGCGATGAATACATTTTGTTTGATATTGAAAATGTATTGCGATTATTAAAACCTTTGCCATAGGGAATTAACTTGGTGGATGCTGGATGTGATGCGAAGTGCTTTTGACTGTACAAAATCTTAAATTTGGTTCCAAAATTGCTGCCTGCAGCCCTACAAATATCACATCTTAACAAAATGTACTTTTTAAAAAAATCACTTTATATAAAAAAACATATTTAAATCTTTGAACGCCCAACTTTAGCAATAAAAATTACATTAAACAAATAAAGTACCTCTTATTAAATAGGTAACAGCTTGCACCGGCAGTAAGACTTGACTAGTTCGACCTTGAGTTGTGTAACCTGACACCTGCTTTCTCAAGTTCTGTTGAAAACTCCTGAACTCATTACCTGTACAGATACATAAATGTAGACTAGTGGTTTGCTTCAAGCTACCACTTGCAATAAATAATATCAATAAAGTTGTCCAGCTTTAATGTAAATTGGCCATATTGAACCTTGGGTCCACAAAAGCATGCTTCACACAAGAGAAATTTGCAGTAAAAAAAACGTACTATATCTAAATATTGAAAAATATTTGACTTTATTTAATACATAAAATAGTAATGTCTAAATTTTAGAATAGAACAAATCATTTGAAATTTAAAGAAACATTAGAATATGTAGATTTTGAATTCATGTACCTCTCATGAATTTTGTGCTTTTAAATTATACTCAGAAACACATTTCCAAGTGTAATATTCCCGAGTATTGTATTTATCAGATTTAAAGACTTACATCTCAAGTACCTTGGTTACTATGAATCATGGTAGATTCTTTAGTATTGACACATCTCCACTTGCCTTAATAAAAGCTGAACCAATAGAAGGTCTCAAGACAGAGTTAGACATGATAATACTTATTTAGAGTGGATCTCAAGGAAGTAATTATGAAGAGTAGACACTACTTAACTGTGTCATTTTCTTTGTACTTGAAGGAAGGAGATTTTGCATCATGTTATTTCTCTAATTTTTTTAAGAAGACAGATACAACTGTAGGTGTCAGAGCAGACCAATAAATGTCAACTGATTTTCAGTAAAATAGTGAATCAACTAAATCCCCACTAGCTCCTGCTCATGTAAATCTAGTTAATGCTGCTATGACTGAAAACTACATTAACTATTCAGTGAAAGTTACAGAATTTGCTTTTTTAAAGATAATGAAGTATCAGATCACATGAAGAACTTGTTGAGGCATTGTCTTTGAGAACAAATTTTTGATTAAGCACATCTGCTTGAAACATAGAACATTTTCTTCCTTTGTTGATACCACTGGGTCAGCTATGTACTTTATAATTAAAGTAATCCATTTGAGTAGATCACAACAAGATTAATATTAATAAGTGCCACCTTTTTCAAGTATTTAGACAGCTAAAGGTACGAAACTGTAATGATGCTGCAGTAGACATTACTATTTTAATGTCGCTATGTCACCAGGAAGAATCTTTCAATTATTGAGTAAACAATAGTCAATAGAAACATTAATGACACTGAAGTAGATGAGATTGCTCCAAGCCAGATGGCATTTACCTCGTTTTAAACTGGAAACCATTTGTTTGAAACATACTCAAAAACATAAAGAATGAAAAAAACAGACAGTCCTTTTGAAATCTGCAGTAAACATTCAATTAACAGGCATTTTTGGGTAAACGGCACTTAGAAAAGAATTAATTTTCAATTACATTTAAAGGGGATTTGTCAAGAAATCTATAAAGAAAATTTCTACCCCTCTGCACAGTTACAACTGAATGCATACATGTACATTTCTGGTACAACTATTCTAATAGTCAACTATGTTCCCTCACACATGATTTAATTAAAAAAGTTAAAGTGGGTAACCATTTCTTGGAGGACTTTTCATCTTCTTAAGCTTAGAGTCCTCATATTCTTCTTGCTTTTCGCCACTTTTCTTGCCATTTTCAATATTGTTCAAATAATTGTTTATAAATTACTGCAATTTGCACAGTCAGTTCTGGGAAAGCTATCTTTCTAAAACAAGATGGTTTTGCTGAGTACCTTGAAGTTCTTCATTTATTTGGACAAGATAACAAATTTACTCAAGAACTTATAAAAAAAAACAATGTTCTGTGCATATCTTGAACAGTACAGAAACATCTTCAAATACTGCATCAGTTCTTTCACTCAACAGTCTTATTATGATAAGATGTTCTTCCAGTTAAAAACTGCATAATAGGCACTATTTAAATGATGACTTGTTATGTATTCAGAGTCAGTAGGGTCTCCAGACAGACTCATCAATCCTCCCAGTGGAAGTCAACACAGTGGGAGAATTGCTATGGCTAGCATCAGTATCGACAGCATCATTTTGGTTGGGCAGGTTGGGATTAAGGAGTGTACTACCAGTTGATGCACTGGTGCAAGGTGGCAACATTCTGGAAGGTGAGCGTTCTCCCCCTGCCACCATGGAGAATTGGTAAGATCCAGAAGAGGCGCCATAGTAGAGATAAGGTGCACTGCTGGTCTGGAAGGGTCCACTTTGGTTTGGGGATGAGCCAGGGTAGGGTGGTGGTAGGTAGGTGTGATAATGTGTAGCTGCAGACATACCCAAAGACATGCCAGTTGTAACAGGAGTTGGTGTATAGGTGAAGGCAGCTGGGTAGTGCATTCGAGGATTTGAGAAACGGCTCTCTGTGAGGGAAGAAAGACCAAATTGCCGTGGGTCAGAGAAGGGACCAAGATCTGTAGCACCTAGAAAAGAAAAGAGAGAAAACATATCTTGCAAATCACTCAAAGAAACATTCACATTCTATATTAAACATTTTAAGGTTATATTCTAATTCATATCTAAACACTGTGGCCCCCTTGTGCTGGAAACGAATGTGACTAGTCACACCCAAATTTAACACTGTCACTTTCTTCTTTCACTATGGTGTTGACTTGTTATGCGCTGTGCTATTTGAGGATAATACACAATATATTTTATCCAATCATGAGGCTTAGTGTAGTCATGAAATTGCCTAATGACAAGTTAAAAACTTGAAGTGTTCATGTTAATGATTGGAAACTTGAGGTGGCATCTTAGCTGCCAAGAATTCCCCGTTACATGGTTTCAGGAAGGCCCACAACATCTTGTACCAATCAAGCATCAAGGGGCTAGCAGCAAACCTTTCCTGGGGATCAAGGACCCCCAGGGACAGATGTGTCATCTGCCAGCTGCTCAAAAGCTAGTAGCTGTTATGTACTGTGCAGCAGCACTGGTGAGGTAATGGCTGTTACCATTAATGCACCTTCCTAAGAACTTAGTTGGGCAGACCTCCATCACACCCAGGACTGGGTCTCTGTAAGGGATTGTTTCCGTGCTGTACATCTCTATGACTGCCGCTGCCTCCCTGCCACTAAATCCCCCCCTCCCCCCAGCCAAATCACCAGCTCACCCTTACTATAACTCCCTAAGGTCTGCAAAAGCAAATATGGCAAGGTTTAATTGACATAGTGAGCTCCCTACTTGCCACTGTGTCATTACAATTCACCACCCTCCCTCCCAATCCAGTAGCCCTTATTTCCCACACTTCATGGGGAAGTTGCATAATTCCAGCAAATGTTACTTTCCACAAATTAACTGTGCATTATCCTCAGGTAACACTGACTGCAGCAAACTTACTCATGCTTCAGTGTAGACATTGTTATGTGGGAATGAAATGCATTGGTTGTCAGCACAACATCTTGCATGGCACCTTGGGTGACAAGTGAAAAGGACCCAACATGGAATAAAGTTTCTCATTCAATCTCCATGATACATATTAAAATGACATTAGTAAGATGGAACTGGTTTCAAAGCAGACATTTTAGATTGATATTCAGATTGAGATTATATGATGACCTAATTTCACCCTCACAATTTATGATATTATTCAAATTTGAGATTAGTATATAGATTCATAGAATCATAGTGCAGAAGGAGGCCATGCGACCATTAAGTCTGCATTGACCATCCATGAATTATGCTTGTTGTACTGTATGTTTGTATATTTAAATTCTTATACATGTATTTATTGCATACGGTACGATTCCATGTGAAAAACAGATTGTAGTTTTGGTAAACGTGTATTAACATCAACCAGTTGGACAGATGCCATAACATTGTAGCTATCGGTCAGACTAGGCCTAGAGCCAGCCCATGACTGTATTGGGACTACCATATTTCTAGAGGGATCTGAAGTCCCAGTATTGCTTCACAGTATTGGTTTTCTATTGATTGTCACGGTGTCCTGCCAATTTCCTAAAAATAGTTCAAACGACGTTTTCAGTTATCTTTCCTTTCATATATAAATTGGACTTGCAGGTTGGGGATAGAGTAGGGGAAATCTGCGTGAAATGTTGTCCTTCATCTTGCAAACATGCATCACATCAGATTGGATAATCAGTGGACCTGTACCCCTCTTCCCACCCTATTTGATGTCTCTCAGGGATTTATTGCTATATTTTTGGTGCCAATAGCTCCATTGCAGATGATGTCTTTTAAATTATCTAGATTGCCAGTTATGGTTGGACATATTCCGGAAGATACTTTCATTTTTTTTTTCTTTTTCTTTTTTTTTCTTCTTTTTTCTTTTAACCCCCACACTACCGCCTGAGTGCAGTAGTGCTTATTTTATCCCCAGCACCCATGGTGTGTGTGTGCAGGTGTGAGACACAGTGGAAGACACAAGGTGCACGAATCTTTATTCAAATTCCACCACCAGGAAGATAGGAAAACACCCGGGTGGCCAGTGACAAACACTGCCCTTCACATCAGAGGGCAGTGCTGTGTGATCAAAACAGTGAAGGGGAGGGTAGGGACTAAATCAAAATAGAATTGGAGGGAGAAATGATGCACTCCACTCCCTGCGGCGCCCACCTCTCCCTGAACAATTCCAGGGTGTTGGTCGACACCGCGTGCTCCTTCTCCAAGGACACCCGGGCTCTAACATAACCGCGGAAGAGGGGCAGGCAGTCGCGGAAGATACTTTCATATGGTGTTCCAGACTCTTGTGATTGGTCCTCCAAGCTGTCAATCATCATTCTAAAACTTCCTAAGACCTTTTTTTAATATGTTCATGTTTTGATTATTCTAAATCTGATCATTCTATGTATTTCTCACTGTTCCCCCTCACACAGAAAGAAAATACTGACTCCTCCACCACTTCTGGAATTAATGTTGAGTTTTTCATACAAAAGAAGGTGCACAACTAAGAACTAGTGGGAAAAGTGAATTATTAGAGGAGGTCATCAACAGCATCAGAAGGCTGAGCACTACCCAATAGTCACACAAATAGCTGACAAATTTAGAACACTGGCTATTAATGAGACTCAAATTCTTGAGCAGTACTAAGAGACCCAAAGGAAATATGTTTGATTGAATTCCAAGAGCATTCATGATTGTTCTTTATGTAAAACTGAAGCCTTTTGTAAAAACAAATAAGTTTTATTTTTATAATAAAAAAATTTCCTCTCCTTTATATTGTCTCCTGTCAAAAATTAATCCAATGTGCTGATCTAACCTTTCTATTTTCATTCTTACATTTACGTTACATTTACTGTTGAGATCTGTATCATTGTTTTTTAAAATTATATGCAAGTCTTCAGAAATCACAAGCTGTTGATTCTGAATCTACGAAATAATACACAAAATTTCAAAGAATAACACTGTTGTTCTATTTATGAAGCATTTTTTGAGGAGCCATAGTGAGAAGTGTGATACAATGAGCAATATATAGAGAGCCCAATGTGTGCATACTCAGTTGAAGTGGGAGCTATAAATAACATGTGTTACGTATCAATATATCAGACATTTTCTAATGAGAGCCTACTGTACCTTAGCTGTAGGCTAACAAAGTAAGTACAAAGCTCGTTATGTATGTGGTCCCCACAGTTCTAGTTAAACAGAAGTTAGGTAAACATCTTAGAACTATTTTCAACTATATTTTTCCTGGAGGGAGTACAGTTGTTTTTATCCAGTGTAATTAATATATATGATTTGAAACACATTCCTGAACCAACTCTAAAGGAAGTCTGCACATAAAACTGAATGGAATGCATTATTACTTGTTAGTTTGTGCCTAAACAACAGCAGATATCTTAGGTAAGGAATGCAATTCTTTCTACAGTATGTCTGGTATGCCCACTCTCAGCATTCTTTTACTTAGGGGGTATAGGGTGTGGCCAGTCATGCTTAGACACTTTCCTCCCACATCCTGTCTCTGTAACCCAACAAATGCCAGGAGTAGATGCCAGCAACTGTAACTTATGCACGATTAAAAAAAAGTCATTCAAACCTTGAAATTATGTTTAATGTTATATAAAGATTGGCAGTGATGAATGGGATTTTTGGTGTAGTTTGGAGGAATGGGGGCTTTGTGGGTGCAAGATTGGTAAATAATTTTTACAACTGATGATATTCCATTTTTTCCACTCACCCCAACCACAATCTATCCTGATTTTTTCAAGACTCTTTTCTTGAATTTCTTTATCATTTACTACATAGCAAAAGGCAGTAGGAGGAAGGCACAAAGGTGAATAGTTCATTTTTTATGAAAACAAATCTGGAAATCTGAAACAAAAACAGAGAATGCTGAAGAAACTTAGCAGTTCATTTTAGTATTGCTCTTCATCATTACAAATACTATTGAATAAAGATGGCATGGCAAGGTTTTCATTTGTGCCATTTTTAATAAGATTGTGGGTAAGAGTGTTATGATAAAGTGTTGCAGATGAGTGGGAAAGTATTGCATAGGATAACACCAGTGGTGAAGAGATACTGTCCTAGGGGAACCGACATCTGTGTACACATTTACAGGAGCGTGCTTTGATCGAAGACATCCTGACTGTCTCCTCCCTCCCTTTATCTTCCTGCCTCCATGCTGAGCATTCCTCCTGTGCAATGCCTGTTCTATTTCCCTGTTGTATCGCAAACCCAGTGGCACTGCAGCTAGAGTCTCTGCACCTGCTGCAGTCTCTATGAGGACAGGTCATTAAATCCCCTGTGCTATCTACGAATTCAGCAACTCACTACACTGCTCACCAGAGAAACACTGCACAGTACTTGCGTAAACTTCCATTAGTGAAACTTACTATAAATCACTTTGGCTAAAAATTAGATGGCTGGATTAATGTGATTGGTTGTCAGATTTCGTATTATGGAAGTGAGTGAGAAGGTATTCGGGTAGCCACCTAACATGTTACATGTACCAACCCCAGCCAAAACACACCCTGTGGCAGCAGGTAATATCCAGTCCCTTGTGTAGGGTCCCTGTTATTCTTTGGTGGGTGGGCACATGCAGTTAGTAAACCTGCACAGTCCAAATCAAATCAGTAGGACATCATGAAATTGACATTTGTTTTATGCCCAGTCCAAGCTGGCATTGTGTTTAGCACTGGGCACAGCGTGGGGCTTGCCAAGGGTTATGTGTACCATTCTGAAAGTCTCCAGTTTCCACAGCGCTGTCTCTAGAAAGGTTACCGAAACAAATTTACAGCTTAGTGTTTAGCAACCAAATACACTATTACCTCAGTCTATCTTTTGCATCTCATAATTCGAGACACACCAAAACTACCAACATTGCAAATCATTTTGGCCTGTTTCCATTATGTCTTTACAGCAAATAGGGCAATTTCCTCTTTACAAAGGTACAAAGACATAAACTATAGGAATAGTCATTTTAAAGTCTAAGACAAAGACTTACAGCTGTAAGTATTTGTCATTGTTTACATGTACTATTCTACAAGAGGATATGACTGTTCTTTGTCCAATTATGGTGTTCTACAGTTTTATTTTGCAGTTGCTGTTGTGTGTTTGGAATGTGCTTCATTTTGCTATGGTATCCTATTTCATTTTATTTTACAAATTACAATAATTACTTTTGTCTTTTGATGTAAGCCTTTCTTTCAATCCCCTTCTTCTGAAAAGACTAATGAATGCAGAGCTGTAGGTTCATGGGAGTGGGGAGAAGGGGCAATAGTTCCAGGGCACCTTCGCCCATATGTTCAGTCTTTACATGTAAACTGACAGTGGCCCGAATTTCACAGCCTCAGCTTCACAGAAATTGAACTGTACCGAGCATAAAACCCATGAACCACGAACAATCTCTTTGTTCTTCCTGCAGCCACTATTTCCAACCATCAATGGAACTGGCTGCCCAAAGGGCCACCTGGTTGAGTTAGGTGCCTGCTTTTATCATGCAAAGCTGGTTATACAACTCCAATGTGATGATGAAATACAAATGTACAACCTTGTGAGATTGGCACTAAAAATCGTGCAGTCTAAACAGGAGTCCTTAAAGGGACCACTGTATGTTGCTTGTGAAGTAAATAATTACATGTTTTGTGAATGAGGAGGAACATGATGAATTCTCCCTGGGTGTATGAATATTTTTTGCACTACCACTGGTATTCCATCATATGTTTTTCCTAAATATAAAACTTCTTGTTCAACTAATGCAGGTACAATTGAATGTTTATCCTGTCCAATCATTCACCTGACTGACAAACGACCAGTCATCAAAATCAGAACAGCCTTGCTGATGACATTGGGCAAGCACCACAATCACACCACTCACTGCTCAAAGATACTCCCTAAAACGTAATTTTTTGACCAAGCTTTTGGTTGCCCATCCTAATATCCTATTTAGCTTGGTATAGCATTGTAATTGATAATATTTCTATGAAGTGCTTTGAGATACTTTACTGTTTTCAAGATGCTAAATAGATGCAAGTCATTGCTAATGAGGTGATGGAATCAGAAAAGCAACTAAGTTCACACATCAAAAACTGAACTTGAGATATTTCTGGTCTTTTTTGGCTCAATTTCAATCAACAGGGTTGCACTTATCATCATCTGTGTACCCATGATCTTTCTTTTCTATGAAATACAGTCAGTTCTATAAAACGATAGTTGCGTTCTTGAGCAACCCCGCATTATGGGAAAATCGCACTTTAGAAACAGTGTTTTTGGTGCCAGCACTGTAATCGTGTTACAGCCAACAAATGTTTTAAAAGTTCACGCTTTAGAAAGTGTCCCCAATTCGTCAATTGCATCACAGTGAATTTGCGTTGACAAAAAGAGCGTTATAACAGAACGACCTATACATAAATCAGGTAAACTGGCGATACCACAGAAACCATTGTAAAAATCCTTTACTGTAATTTGCAAATAGACTGTTTAAAATCCAAAGGTAAAAATGCTGTGTGTTTAAGAAGCCCACACAAGTTGTGACACATGACCAGTATATCATTGCTCAGGACCTATTGCACAGTGAGTGCGTGAGTAGGGACCCCTTCAGAGAGAATAGCATGAATCGGAAAGTCATATGGAAACGCTTTCATTGAACTGTTTCCATGAAATTTTTAATGAGCCAAAGCCTTTAGATGTGGTTCAATGCCTTAAATTAGCAAAATAAAAAAGGACAAATCCTCTTTTCCTTTCAATCCATACTCTGCTTTAAAAAATTAAAAACCACTAATTGCTTCTGGTTCAACAACAGAAAGACATTAAAACAAGACCTTCCTCCTAAAAATAGCAGCAATGCTCTTCAGATTCCTATTCAGAATCAATAGTGTTTCTCCCAGTCAGATTGTCTGCTTGAGGCATATAATGTAATTTTTCATGTTGAAACAGGTGGGAGAGTTCAAGACTTAATTACATGACTGGTCCATTAAAATTGCTTCCATCAATTATTCATTTTGCCAAAACCTGAAGTGAAATATCTCTAGGATACAATCAAATTGTGTAATTTAGCTTACAGTAGTAGAATTAAAACTTATCAGAATTCAAAAATCATATGTTTGTAGGTCATTACATCTAAGCATTCAAACTTATTTGTGTTTATATTTTGGAGTGATTGGAGGTGAAGTTTAATAGATTAAAAACAGGTGATGCAGTCCTTGTAAATAACAAGTAAGCTCTCTGAGCTTGTTATGAATTCTTCTCCTTTGTTTTTAGATGTTACTCAGGTTTGATATTCTATCTTGCTAAGCAGTATGAGGAAGCCAAGATAGCCTGTCTGAAGCTCATTGTTGCTCCCTTCTATTGGACAATATGTAAATTAGAACTCACGTAGAAAGCCGTGAAGAAGCCCATTCATCTGGTCTGTTAGTTATGCAACCAATATATTAATGGTAGAGGAGAGCAATTACAGGGTGGAATGAAGTACACCCCCTGTCTGCTTCAACATAGCTAATTATATTATAAAAGTCTCAGATTTGTTTCTAGAAAAGGCAATGTAAAATTGCAGCAAGATTTCAAGTTCCTTGAGAAACACTAACTGATTTTACGTTGATGTCCCAAAGATTAATACAATTATTTTTTAAGTCTCACAGTTAGAATAATGTTACTATATGTGAAAAGAAATGTGATGATTTAGTTTCCTTATTGCTATGTACTTTTTGTTGGAGGCACTCCCTCTGAGTACGAAGTATACCTATTAGCTTTCTTCAAGCAAAAGCAATCAATTCTACAGTACATGAGGGGAAGTTGAGCGATGGCACTACATACACAAAAGTTGGTTATACCAGCTCACATTTTAAAGCTATTATAAATCATTTATCCATTTGAAGAAAGGGGTAATTTTCAAGAAGCAATTGGTTAAATATTTATTATAATCATTAGATGTATAAGCTTCTGATTTTTGGAAAAATATCTGTTCAATAATACTTATATTGTTCAGGCTGAAAAATGTTCAGATTGTTTCTGCCCTTTTGCCTACTTATTGAAGACTTCTGATTTCTCAGCCATGGCTAAAATCTGAAATCCTATAGCTACCAGTCTTTCCCCCTTAAGACAGGATCAGTCCTATGACTGAACTTCTGATCCAAAAAAAACAATGATCAGCAGAGCAGTAGAGATTAAGTTTAAAAGGCCCTGGTTGTGGATATACATTTTGGCTTCCCAAAGGCAGCATGCATTCATAAAAGTAACTATTTGCCATTGTGGGCTTTATGATAGTACTAAGCATTGGAGCATGAATGCTTTCTTAGCACTTGCACAATTTGCGCCTACCTACATGCTCACACCATCCATGCTTTGCATTGTCTTGCATGCCATGTCACCAAAGACTTTCACCACTGCCATTTTGAGGTGCTGTTTAGCCCAGACACACAGGCTGCTTGCCAGTAGGGATTTGTCTAGTGGAAGGGTAAACATTTTAGTAAATGGCAAATTAAGGTGTTAATCCAACACCTACAGCATGCCCATCTGTATGTGTGATAAACATGCTGCATATTTATGAAACCAAATGGCTAGGTTGGAAACTGATGGGGTCTAGTCCTCAGTCCAGGGGCTTCAACACAGTTAGTTAACCACTTGTGATCTCCCCCAGTACAGTCCAGTATGTGCGTGCATGTGTATGTATATGTATGTATGTGTGTGGCAGGCAGTCAGTCCTGTAGTGTTAGTATATGCAATCAGGGGAAGCCTAAATCATCAGTTTGGGAGCTGCCAACACAGCGATCAGGGCTCTCATCAGTCATGACATGGGGTTGATTGATGATGGCAGCCAGAGATGTGGAGTGGGGTGGGTGCAGTTGATGGTTACGGAGAACTACATTGGATGGTAACAAGAGGGGACTTGGAGCATAACTGGCCTCGACAGGATCAGCTTAAAGAAGCATCAAGGTACAATGTTGGAATTCGGTGGACTGGGAAAACAGCAGTGGGCAAAGCTCAATGTGGTGGGTCTCTACATGGTGGTGGTGGGGGGTGTGAGGAAAGGTGCCGCAGGGCTACAAGTACTTCCTTCTTAGTGACGTTGGTTGGCCACTCAGCTGGCATGGTTCCTTCACCAAGTTCTGCACAGGTTGAACCTGAATCTGGATGGATAATGCAGGCATGTTCCCAATTATCAAGGTGCAGCCTGTCTTACAATGTGGTGAGGTATGCTCAGCCCCCATTTGCGGCATATGCCACCAACAACTGACTGATTGATTGCCTTCCTGTATGTGATACTTCCCTACGAGACAGTGATAAATTGAGGATATCCAGTGGACCTTAGGAGCAGAGTAATGGTGACTTATATAGGGTGGTTAAACCTCGTATAGCTACAGACAGGTGAAGTATGTTGCATGGCAGTTAAACAGTGAGTAGGATGAGAGAATGTGGTTATACGTGTGAGGAAATGACAGCCATGTTGGCTATGTGCCGAGAACAACATGGCTTTGTGGTTCCTCTGTCATGATGTTGCTAGTGAGAGACACCACCAGATTACCAATGCTTGGCCCTGTGTACATAAGCCCTTCAAAGAAGGATATATGGATGCTAGGGATGTGGATATCTATTGAGTGTCAAGTTTTGGGAACAGCATGTAGTAAGATGTGGTGGAAATTGGATGTAAGAGATATAATAGGGATGGTTGATGAGATGCGCTTCATTAATATAGTAAGATAATAGGTAAGGAAACAACTCCCTTGACCATATGGAGAATAACCTTCCAAAAACTCAATGCAATTTGGGTTTAGCAAACAAAAATATAAGATTCAGCCCAATATCTTCCTGCTCAGTCTGTACTTCAGTCCTTCCAGCGGGCAATCAAGGGAGACATTGACAACTGATTGGGAGCAGAGCAATTATCCATAACATGACAGAAATACAAAAGAATGTTTGGCTAATCTACAAAAAAAAAATCTGTTTGAATAAAAACCATTTAAATAAGTAAATCAAAGCTTCCAGTTTTTAAACAAATCCATTACAAACATTTTTGTAAATGCGTTTATATGTGCTTTATAATTAACCTCAAGAGAAAAAGAGAAAAATATAATTAATTTCATTGAACAAATTTGCTCCACTGGACAACCAACTTTGCAGATCACCCATTAGACATTTGGCAGCCCCAACAGTCAATGTGAATGAACATTCACTGATTAACTTGAGCTAAAGATATACGTTTTCTCTAAGTCACTGCAACAATACATAAACAATTTCAAATAACCTTAATTAAGTTCTTTGACAAGGTGACACACATAGTGAATGACAGTAATGCTGTGAATGCTGCATATTAGGACGTTCAGAAAGCATTTGATACTGTGCCAGGTTGGTTGGCAAATTAGAAATGTTTGGGATTGATTGGTGGATCCTTGGTAGCATGGATTAGAAGTTGGCTAAAAGATAGGAAACAGCAGGTAGGTAGAGATGAGCATTTCTCAGATTGGAGATGAGTTCAAAGTGGCATTTCCCAGGAATCAGTGTTGGGACCCTTGCTCTTTCTGATTTATATACATGATTAGGAGATGGGTGTTGAGAGCAAAATCTCTAAATTTGCACATGATACCAAGATAGGGAGAATAATGAATTGTGAGGATGCTGCTGAGCTATTTCAGAGGGACATTAGCAAATTGGCCAAATGGGCAGACATCTGGGCAGATGAATTTCAATGTAGAGAAATATGAGGCAATGCATTCTGGTGGAAGTAACATTGGGAAACAGGACAGGCTCAATGGTACAACGTTGAGGGCAGTAAAGGAGCAGCGGGACCTTGGGATTCATGTGCATGATTCTCTGAAAGTGGTCAGGTAAGTTGTAACAGTTGTTAAGAAGGCTTATTGGATCTTTAGCTTTATAAATAGAGGCGTGGAGTACAAAAGCAAAGAAGTGATGCTACATCTTAAGTGATCATTGGTCAGACCAGGTTTGGAGTATTGTCTCTAGTTCTGGGCATTTTATTTAAGAAATGATGTTAAAGCCCTGGAGAGAGTTCAAAGGAGATTTATGAGAATGATGCCAGGAATGACAGATTTTAGATATGAGGAAAGATTAGAGAAATTGGGCTTATTCTCCTTGGAGCAGAGAAGATTAAGAGATGATCTAATTGAGGTGTTAAGAATAAAAACAATTTTGACTGGTAAAAGAGGATATACAGTTTCCACCAGTTGGTATATCAGTTACCAGGGGTCACAATTTCAAAACTGTCAAGAGAACTAGGAGTGAGATGTGGAGAAATTTCTTCCGCGGAGAGTTGTTACAATTTGGAATATGCTACCTGGGAGAATGGTAGCGGTGGATTCCATAGGAGGTTTCAAAAGAGAGCTGGATGTATATTTGAAAGTGGTGAATTCAGAAGACTATGGAGATAGGACTAGCTGGGAAGCTGTTTCGGGAGCTGTTATAGAAACACTGGGTCATATGGCCTTCTGTACAGTAAAATTCTTTGATTCTATGAACTTGTTCAGATTTAGCATTTTTACTGTAACTTCCCTTCATTTTCCTGTACCAAAGCTCTTTATATATTCAGGAGCCTTCCAGGTTGAATCATTACCAGCAAATTTTCAACATAAGGTTTGAATTTGGTGAAGCAGTGTTGTGGTTGGTCTGTTGAGAATTCCTGTAAAACTAAAAATCTACCTTTTTAGGTTAGAATTGCAGAATCATTATAGTGCATAAGGATGCCATTTGGCTTTTTTGTGTTTTTACCTGCTCTCTGATGGAGCATTTCATTTTAAGCATTGTCCTGCTTTCTTCCCATAACACTCGCATTGTTCCTTTTCAATGAACTCCCTTTGGAATGCCTCAATTGAACTTACCTTTACCACATTCTAGTCCAACCACACTCACCACAAGAAAGGCTTTATTCTTATTTTCCTTTTGCTTTTTTGGCAATAACTTAGCAAAGGTGAAATGTAAGTAACAGATGTGAACAAACAATAAGGGCAGGCCCTTCCCCAATATTTAGTTATGCAGCTGTGTACACTATGACTGCTTTGGCAGTGGTTTTATTTGTACTTGGCAGTACATTTTCACACTTTGTGCCTCAAGATAATGGCCCTGAATTTCCCCAGGGGCTCACCTGATCGTCTGCTGTTACTTTAGCAAATGTAAGTAGAGCTACAAGTATAACACCATAAATGGGCACTTCTGGCAATGTCCCACCAAAGTCACAGCGTGGATTGGGGCAAACCCTTGATGTAATTTGATGGCAACATTAGCACACTTTGTATTTTTCGCTATACACTATCAATGATGCAAACCCAGCCACAGTTTGGTACAAGTTGTGCCAATCCAGGGGAAAAAAGTACAACTAAATCACTGCCTTGTACACTGACCCAGAGTGGCACTCAATCATTGTTTCAGTGCCTCCTTTCATAAATAAACAAGACCACTTTGATCACCATTTTGGAGGACATAGCAGTGTGCAACAGCTGCTGCCTATGAGAGGACTCTCAAATAAGTGAATGGCATTGCTGCATTACTGAAAAGAAAACTAGCACTCTCTCTTATATATCCTGGTTATGCTACTGGCTGGGTAAAACAAAATAAAACTTCCCATTTCACTGGCACATCAGACACTTCCTTTTCACAGTTCTTCAGGATGAAGGATGCTTTTCACATCAGAAACTGGAATGGAACAATAAATTGTGTCTGCCACATTATTACCAGAGGTTAAACTTTTAAATACAGGTTCTACAGAGATTATGAAAGAATTTAACCTGTCTCCAAGCAAATCAGCTGTTGGTGCATTAAAAACCAAAACAATGAATGCCTCATAAAATGATGTGTGGAATTATCCACAATTAACTGTAGATTACTTATCAATGAACCTGCAGTGATGTTGTGATATTTACTTGACTGTGAAATTATCACACAAAAACAACGCAAGGACTGCAGTTGGTGCTGTAATAAAATCCACCAAACAAATACATTGGGTGGGATTTTTGCATGCCAATGGTTTCAGGAATAAAGGCAAGGCTGGAATTGCAGGTTGCTGCCCTGCATGTCAGCACCATCCTAGCTTTCACTCATTTACAAGAAGGATAGATTGTGACCAGAACAGTTGCCTACCTGCAAGTGGCAAGGTAGCCTTGAAGGTAATTAAGGGGGCTTTTAAGTTGCCTCTTGTCCATTGATTAGAATTTTTCACTTGGCAGATGGATCCCACATTGCAGCCAAAATGGAACAAGAGAAAGCAGTATCCATGTAAGTGGGGAGTGGGCAGTGTTTCATGCTGTGCAGGACTCTTACCCATATCCATGGCGGTGAAGTAAGGCTTCTGGGCCCAGGCTTGTCTGCTCCGTCCATTTTTCTTTTAATTACTTTTCCTTTTTTCCTCTCTTTTCTCATTGTTTTTCTTTACTTTCTCTTTTATTTTACTTACCTCTTGTTGAAGAGCTTGGTCACAGTGACGGCATTGGCAGCAGTGAGTGGCACCAGCATGAACTTGCAGCGGCAGCAGACGGTTTGTATTCCCAGTGGCTTCTGTACTGACTCATGGCTGCTGTGGCAGAGACGATTTTGGGTTCCTGGCAGTGTATGTGTTCAGACTCAATGCATTCATGGAGATGTTGATGGTGGCGGGTTTGGGCCCAGTATGCGACCTAGTGGCATCAGCAGCGGCTGCTCTGGTGAGGTATGCCTGAAGTGGATTCATGGTGGCAGCTGATTCGAGATTGGGCCAATATGGTATCTGGTGGCATCAGTGGCCTCTTCATTGGCAAGGCTCATTGAGGTCTCTTAGTGGCAAGGGTGTTGGTGGAGGTGAGATGGCGCCAAAGAGTGGCGATGTTCATTCTGGCAGTGGCAGCACAGTAAGGGGTCTCCTGCTTGGCCACCGGGCCAATGGTGGAGCACATAACAAGAAGGACTGTAAAATTGAACACTTTTTTCTTTACTTTTTGCCTTTATATTCTGTTTTGAGTTTTTTTTTCTGTGATTTAAGATGACTCTGAAGAGTGGCAACAGTATACGACATTTTTTGTTATACTTTGTAATTCAGTACATGTGACCATAAATAAATCACATCTGATAAATAAAATCAAATCTGTAAATCAAATCAAATCAAATATCTAGCATGGCTGTCAGGCCACAATTCTGGCCATTTAGTGCTCCATAATCACAGCATGGCACCTATACCTTTTAAGTAATCAAAATTTTTCTCTTGATGTCTATTGTGAGTTGGGGCTGACAATCTATCAACATTGGAGGGCCTCCTATTGACTCTCTGATCTCAGGACACTAGCTGCTGAATATATCCTCTGATCATTAATTAACCAGCTCTCCAAAGATTGCACAGACACAGGGCCAAAAATCACAGGTTCACATGCTCCTCCTGAACTGGGTCTCTGATCCTCTTTCCTCAGTACAGCAGGATCATTGGAGCCTCAGGCCCTAGTTAATGGGCCCTGTTGTAACTCCCTATCTCGAGACCTGATCACACTATTCAACGTGGGAACCTAGAATTGATCCAAATGTTGTGGTCCCAATCCCAAATGTAAAATCCAAATCTCAGTGCTATTGACATCTATGAGATTCAGAAAATAATTATAAACTTTTGAAACATTGATCTTGGTTTATAATAGCAGCCAAAGCCTTTGATTTGATTATTGCTCACAATCCGTTATGTAACAGACAGGGAGAAAGCATAGTTTTCTTGTGTCACAAAGTTATTCTATTTGTATTTATTTCATTCTTGTATTATTCTCTCTACATTGCCTTAGGCCATGGTTAGTCTGGACTGAATTATCTGTATATGAGGAATTGCTGTGGTTACATTACCACAACTCAAGCCCCACTTCCTATTAACATATGGCACAGAACAAGAAAGGGGTTTCTGTAGTATTGGTGAGTGAGCCTCTGTTTACCCAGTCATGGATTTTAAATTAATCTGAAGTGAAATTATATCAAGTTGTTACTTGTGACTTTAGAGAGAACCTGAAGTGCCTATTGCTGCCACCGTTATTCATATGGAACTGTTTTATTCTGTACAGAACCTGGAAGAGATTTGAGCCAGTCAATAGGAGGTTTATTGGAGATTCAAAACAGCAATTGCTTAACAATGTGCTACTTGTAAAGTTTTTCATATACTTTAAAAATATCACTGAACCAAACAACTTAAATATGTTCTAAATATAACGTACAGATCAAATGCAACAGCTGTTTTAGGGTAGTTCTTTCTCATCTGCTTTTATTTCAATATAAAAGATGCCAAAATGTTTTCATCTAATACTGTAAACTTAAATTTATTTCAAAAGGGAATTCTTTTAATGCACTGAAAATTCTGATTCTTTGATGCTGCTGAACATGGTGCAAAGTCCTAATTGCTCACAAGGGACTAGTAATTAAACTGTTCATAAAAGTAAAGATTGTTGTTTTGCCCCAAAGAAAAGTACACTCTATTTGAAGGAATGTTTACTTCCTATTTCATAGCAGTGTAAAATAGGTTTGTTTTAAAAAAAGGATAAAAATCCGTTGGATGTTTTTAATAGTTTGAAACTAATGTTCTGTTTCAGCAAAGGTGATTCCATTGGCTAATTTATTTTAGTAGGAGAAAGTGAGGACTGCAGATGCTGGAGATCAGAATCGAAGATTGTGGTGCTGGAAGAGCACAGCCGGTCTGGCAGCATCCAAGGAGCAGGAGAGTCGACGTTTCAAGCATAAGCCCTTCATCAGGAATAAGACTTGTGGCCCAAGGGGACTGAGAGATAAATGGGAGGGGGGGTGGGCTGGAGGGAAGGTAGCTGGGAATGCGATAGTACATGGAGGTGGAGGTGAAGGTGATAGGTCAGAGAGGAGGATGGATTGGATAGGTGGGAAGGGAGGTGGACAGGTCAACAGGGTGGTGCTGAGTTAGAAGGTTGGTTCTTGGATAAGGAAGGAAGGAGGGAAGGGGAATGAAGAAACTGGTGAAACCTACATTGATCCTGTTTGGAGGGTCCCAAGGTGGAACCAAACCCTAACCACCCAACGCCTGGAGGAAGCTTGCCTCATCTTTCACCTTGGGACCCTCCAACTACATGGGATCAATGTGGATTTCACCAGTTTCCTCATTTCCCCTCTCCTCACCTTATCCCAGATGCACTCTTGCAACTCAGCATTGCCCTCTTGAATTGTCTGACCCGTCCATCTTCTTCCCCACCTGAAGAAGGGCTTATGCCCGAAACATCGATTCTCCTGTTCCCTGGATGCTGCCTGACCTTCTGCGCTTTTCCAGCAACACATTTTCAGCTCTGATCTCCAGCATCTGCAGACCTCACTTTCTCCTCCGTCCATCTTCTTTCCCACCTATCCACTCCACCCTCCTCTCCAATCTATCACCTTCACCTATCGCATTCCCAGCTACCTTCCCCCCCCAGACCCAGCCCCCTCCCATTTATCTCTCAGCCCTGTTGGACCACAAGGCTCATTCCTGATGAAGGGCTTATGCTCAAAATGTTGACTCTCCTGTTCCATGAATGCTGCCTGACTGGCTGTGTTTTTCCAGCACCACACTCTTTGACTAATTTATTTTAGTGAAATACAAACCAATCAATAGATCAAACTGGCATGGGTAACTTATCAACAAGTAGCTGCAAAATGTTGGAGTAAAAGTAAGTCAAATTCAATGTGTGGAAGGTCACATATACTGTATGATTGATTCTGCTTGATTGAAGGAGCTTGTGCACGGCTTGCTGTCTCTGCGAGAATGAGAGTAGCTTGTACTATAAATATTGTACATCCAAATAAATCATGACAACACCTAACTCTATAATGCCAAAGGGAAATGGAAGCTGAGGGAAGTTGATTGAATTCTGTTGGCACCTTTCTTTGACTTTTAAACAGAATGTTCCTATTATTAAAAAATCAGATTTTTAATTGCCACTGTTACGCCAAAGGACAGGGCATGTTTGATGTACATCTTTTTTCTCCTCCAATTCACGTTTTTCCTTCCTGTCCTGAATGTTGTAACTCCTGCTGGGATACAGCTCCATCGCTATTGGCATAAACTTTAATGCTTCATTGTACTGGATGTTCTCCATGTATTACTAAGTTTTGGTTACAATTTTCTCTTTTAAAATAAAGTGTGGGGGCAAGCATGTTAGGTGTCAACTACCTCACTAGCCTCACCACCATGAAAACTCGACTAATCACATGACAATCAGCTGTTAGATCACTTGGAGGAGCCGGTGTTGGACTCGGGCGGACAAAGTTAAAAATCACATAACACCAGGTTATAGTCCAACAGGTTTATTTGGAAGCACTAGCTTTCGGAACACTGCTTCTTCATCAGGTGGCTGTGAAGCAGAACCCTAAGACACAGAATTTCTTGCAAAAGAATAAAATGATATATGAACAAACCTAGATTGTTAAGTCTCTCACCTTTTATAATGGATTTGCTGGTTTCGGTTCTTTAATATGTAAATCGCGGAACTTCTTTTAAGTAACATTCTCAAGACCATTTAAGCTTTTATAACCAAAGGTGACATCTCAGTTCAGAGAATGCATTAATGGGGTGAGTCAGACCAATCTTGAGTCAGACTGGTTCTATTTCCAAAGTGGGACTTACAAATATTATATGGATTCACTGCCTGCATCAACTGCTTGGAGGTTCTGCAATTTTTGAGCAAAAGCAAATGTATCTGCAAATATAATTCTGCAAATACAAATTCACCCCGTAAACTTATATGTGTGTGCACATGCAGGAGAGAGAGACAGGATTAGTGTGTGACTGCGAGTGTGAGTGTACATTGAAAGAGTGTCTATTTGCGTATGTGCGAGCTTGGTAAAGTGTGTATGTAAGTCTGATGGAGCATAACCCTGTGAGAGGTGAGAGTGTGGGAGGTGTTATGTTGTGCATATGAGAGAGAGAGCTTGTGTATGAGAGAGGGTCTGCATGAGTGCGTGAGTGTGTATGTGAGAGAGGGTGTATAGTGCAGTGGGGTCACTTGTTGTTTGACATGAACCTAAGGTCCCAGTCGAGGCCATCTTCATGGGTACCAAACTTGGCTATCAGCCTCTGCTCGGCCAATTTGCGTTGTTGCCTGTCCAGAACTCCGCCTTAGAGGATGGTTACCCGATGGTCCGAGGCTGAATGTCCCTGACTGCTGAAGTGGTCCCTGATTGGGAGGGAACACTCCAGCGTGGTGATTGTTGCATGGTGTCCATTCATCCATTGTTGTAATGTCTGTTTGGTCTCGCCAATGTACCATGCTTCGGGCATCCTTGCCTGCAGTTATATGATGGGCATTCTTCAATGTGTATGCTAGCCTATCACAGACCTCGACAGAAGCATTCCTACTCCTTAGAAATTGTAAGTCAACACAGCAGCTTCCGGATCCAAAAGACTGTTTTTTTGAGGCCTACTCCTCAGAAGTGTCAATGATGAGAAGGTACAGCTTTTCTTTCCTGCTTCACCTGGTGAAGTAAGGAGAGGATACAGTGATTGGGATCAGAGACAAGGGCAGGGGTGGCTTTCAGAGGCTTCACTCTTGTCCCCTCATCCAATTCTCCCACTTTCCCAAAATAGGACGCAAGTTACATAGTTTACCTTGTCAGGAAACCAAATAAATTTCTTGCCTGCGAGGAAGGCAGAAAATCAGAGAGGTAGCAAGTTAAGCCCCTTAAGTGGTCATCAAATAACCAGTGAATGACCTTAATTGGTGGCAGGTTGAGAAAATTCCCTACTGAACCTTTTGCCGAGCAGTTGATTGGTGAGATAGCAAGAAGGGGGCAGTTATCTCACCAGTGCCTACTCGCCTGATTATTGCAACATCTTATACCTCTGTCACCACCTTTTACGTTCTACACTATTTGACTATGTAGTGAAGGAGAGCATCGTGATGTATACTTATGTGATGAAGCTGCTTCTTGAACAAGGTTATGTTGTACTTGGTTTTTTCCAAAAGTGGTTGCAAAAGACAGAGGTTCTGATTTGTCTGGGATTAGGCCACTTCAGTTATGGCTAATAAATATTGCCGAAGGCAACAATCAGGAGAAACGGCTTTGAGATTTGTTTTAAAATACTTGTACAATGAAAGGGAATGGCCAGTTCTCCCAGTGCAGGAATCTTTCTAGTTTGGTTCAGTTTTTAATGGGGACCCAGAGAAACAGCTGCTGGTGTGAAAAGAAGTTCCATTCAGCAAACAATCCCGAGCTAATCCTCTCTGCCATTTCTCTCTCTCTCTCCTGTAAGTACTTGTGTTTGAACTTACCTTTTTGCCAAGGGGTATGTTATTGGGATGTTGCAGGAAATTGGAACAGCACCATTAAGTTGCGATAGAGTCAGTTGGGTTTTCAGATAGGTTAAGTTATTCTGTATTCTGTTCTCTTTTGTTTGTGTTTCATTCAGTAGTGTGTAAATAAATTCTGTTTTTAAAACTGGAGTGGTTTGACGAGCTGCATCATTCCTGAAATATCCACTGTACATCTGCTTAAAACAACTAGAAAAGTTAGAGTCTGGGCTACCTTCTTGAAATGTTTTGAGGGGGTCTGGCCTGGTCCATAACACTTATCAATAGGACACCCTGTTACTCACCCTTCCTTGTGATTGTACCACTAATTCAATTTTTAATATAAATACTGTTTAATTACTTGGAAGTACTGAATTTAAACATCGTTAATTGGAGACAAAAAATTAAAATGTTTCATCTTGCGCTCAAGAAGCACACCGAACAAATTTTATAACCATTTCACACAGCATGAGGAAAGGTTGCTGATTGGTTGGACCATTATCAGCATGGAGACTCAACAAGAACCCGTCGCAACTGGATTGTGATTACTCGTGTAAAATGATGGTTCCAAGGTTATAACCAAAGGACCTACTACTACACACAACAGAACAGCTGCACTGCAAAACAACCTGGAGAGTCACTTGTTGGACTTGGACATGTGTGATTGGATTCTTCCTCATGGCTCATGCTTGTATGGACTGTCCAAGCCACACAGAAGTACTGCAATGTCTAGTTCTGCACAACAATGAATTAACGAAACTGTTGTGTGAACTGGTGTAATCAGTTCTAAATGAGTTTACTGTGCACTGAATTTACATACATTGTGAAGGAATGTTTCACATTTGCTAAGACCATACATGACCTGCATATTTTGAGTAACAGTCCATGCGCACTTTCAAAATTGCTAGCTTTTTTTACCAACAAACTGTTCAAAGAAGCTTTTGAGATTTGCATTGTGTCACCATATCATGGCAATCTCGACTTGCCACCTTGTGAGTGAATCAGTGTGCATAGAACTCATGAATTTAGCAACCCATGCAGTTGAGTTTAGTTTCATGACACCATGTATGTCAACATTCAATTCTTGCTAATGTTTATGCTGGTTACCATGAGAAATGCATCTTCAATGGACAGACCACAAACTCCTACCCATTGTATATTTCTGGTACATGGACGG
The DNA here is from genome assembly GCF_004010195.1 of Chiloscyllium plagiosum. Taxonomy (NCBI): domain Eukaryota; kingdom Metazoa; phylum Chordata; class Chondrichthyes; order Orectolobiformes; family Hemiscylliidae; genus Chiloscyllium; species Chiloscyllium plagiosum. The sequence continues at coordinate 59,402,693 of NC_057712.1, read as the reverse complement.
AATATTTGTGATATTTGAATCCACAGTTACATCAAAATATTTTGTTACATAGCGTAATACATTCCAACTTAGCACTCAAATTTACCATTGAAATGGAACAATCAAATGAGCACCCCTCATTAGTTGCCAGAGTTCTTAACTATTATCTATTGGAAGTCAATATTTATTAGTTAATATATACTGCAATCACGTGCTCCAAGATCAATTTTATTGACAAACTTGTGAACAGGGACCAAGCCATCTGTTCACTTTGTAAGTTTAATTCTGAGAAAGGCCACATGAAAACTATCCTGCATTATAACAGATACCCTGATCAAATCATTACAATTGCAAAATCAAGAAAGTTCCTGCATGTATCATTTTTGACCCTGAGCAGTGCCCCATTTACCTGGAAAGGAAAGATGCCTCAAACATTTGAACAATAGGAGGAGCTAGCTGTCTCTTGCTGCTGCTATGCATTAACTCCACAGTTTTCTTCACTAACAGGATGCTGCTGTCAAGCCAAAAAGGCATTTTGCCGACCAAATGAAGGAGCAATGTAATACATGATTTTCAGTGCTGAAGTGATACCATGAATGTAGGCCATATATCCCAATAACTGGTGGACTATATCAAACAACACGTCCCTTCGACCATTCAGAGCTGGCAGTATGCTTATTGTACTCAACCAGCCTTAGAAAATCATACCCACTATTTGATGCCATTCTGCTATTGGAAATGATTTATTAAATCATCCAGATTGTGCTAACAGTTACATTGGAAACCAGTTTAAAGTCATTTGTTATGCTCACAATGTGATGCATTTATGCATGCTAGAAGCCACATATACCATGGGGAGGAGATGATCTGGTGGTACAATTGCTAGACTGTTAATATAAAGATCCCAGTAATGGAGATCCAGGTTTGAATCTTGCCATAGCAGATGGTAGAACTTGAATTCAACAAATATCTGGAATTAAGAGTCTGATGATAGCCATGAAATGATTGTCAGAAAAGACCCATCTGGTTCACTAATGTCCTTTAGGGAAGGAAATTGCCATCCTTATCTAGTCATGGACTACACATGACTCCAAATCTACAGCAATGTGGTTGACTCTGAGATGGGCAATATTTGCTGGCTTAGCCGATGATGCTCTCATCGCATGCATTAATTTTTTAAAAAGATGCAGGTCCCTATTTTGTATAGACTAATGTGTGCATACATTGAAATTTTTCATAAAATTGTGTCATGGAGACAGCCAATTGCTGCTTGATCTCCATGGCAACACCTTGACCAATCACTATCAACTTACCTGATCTGAGAATTAAGATTGACAGGTAACTGTTTTTGCAACATCTGCATGCCAACAATAGCCCAAGCAATCAGACTACATAAGATGGTACCTTTTTATTCAAGTTTGTTTCTTGCTTTCTAGTTCTGGTGAGTGCAAGATAAAAAAATTCAAATTCTTGTCCCCCTTTAACGAATGTTTAAATACAGATTTAAGAATCAAGTTGGGCATACTAATAGATTTTCAAAGAAAGATACATTTTATAAACAGAAGTTATGTTTTATTCAACTAAAGGCAAAAAAGAAAAGTCCTTAAATTGTTGATCTATTCTGAGGGAGAATGGTAAAGTGTAAGTTCAGGAAGAGTTTACCTGAATAGTTGCTACCACAGCCAGAACTAAACTTTTGCTACTTCCCACCTGTAAGGCATGGTTTCTGGAATAGCCCTGTGGAAGTGGTAGATTCTGCACCCCAGGTCAACTGGGACCTGGTGAAGCGTCTGCACATTGAGTAATATCTGGTTTTGGTTTACCATGTTGGAATGGGGCTCATCCAACACAGAGATCTTTGTCTCTTCTATAGTGGATAGTCAGTTTCTGGAGGTACTCCTGGCTTAATTTGTGGGACGTAAGTATAGAATTCACACCCTGTTATCCAATCAAATGCCATATTGTATAGGACTTTTGACATAGGAGCATGTTGCAAGTTGCTTTTTGGAAGATTAATCAACCATAACAACAACAAGTAGTTAAGTACAGGATTTTAAAAAAAGTCATCTTTAGATTATTTTCATTATTTGGATTATCACCTCTATGGCTGGTTTATCTAACACTTACCAATGTAAATGTTGGCAGAAACAAATATTAATCTATGATGCTGGCAAAAACCAGAAGAAGCAGAAATAAACTTTGTTCACAGAAGTTAACTTTTAAGCAGGTGCTTAAAGGAGGAAAAAAATGGAGAGATAAGAGAGTATAAAGGAAAACATTTCAGAACCTATGACTACAATGGACGGTCGTTGGAGGAGAACAGAGTTGATTGGGGTTGTAGGCCTGGAGGAGTTTCAGAAAGGCAAGACCACAAAATGATTTTGACACAAGGATGAGAATTTTAAAACCAATGTTCTGATGTGGTAGGAGTTAATGTAGGTTAGTGAGTAGTGGAGTGATAGGTGAACCAGACTTGCTGTGGATTGGGATATGGGCAGCAGTGCATTGGATGAACTCCTATTTATGGAGTGCAGGAGATGGGAGTTTGCAAAAACGCTGGAATAAATGAGTCTGGAAATAAAATATTGGATGAGCAATACAACATAGATGAAGCAAGAAACATGTTTATCATGTAGACGGAAAGGAAAACTGCTTATTAGAACATTATCAGAATGTTCTAACTATATTCAATGGTTTGAGATACTGGTTACTTTTTATACATATCTTGGGTGCTGACTGTTTATTCCATTTTTCCATTATTTCCACAGGTCTTCAACGTGCTGCAGAATGGTCAGTGAGAGAATCCCTACAGAAATTCATCACCAACTTCAGAAAACGCTTTGTTGACATTAAAAGTAGTTTCAAAATATTTTTATGAAACCTCTTATTAATCATAGACTTAATCTTTCATACGTCAAATTGGAAATGTCTATCCAAATCCAATAAGAAACAGGTAAAGTCCATTGAGGATTTTTGCCTACACTGCACAGAATATAATTAGATGTAAGGAAACTGAAAACATCTTTACATTTATTTACAGGTACAAAGATAAGTTATCAAATGAATACCATGACTATGAAAAATACCTAAAACCTTTGACCAAACACTTTGCAACAGTAAGGAAAGAAAACAAGCTATCTGGATTTTAAGATAAGGAAGTAGTATTTCAAGAGAAAGTACTTATGACTTCCTTCTGTACATTTTCAGAAACTAAATTAATGACTTAAATTCCCACCCAGCCACCCCACCACATCCCAACTCCCCCACCCCCGCCCCCACACCAGACCTCCCAACCATATTCAAAAGTTTAAATACACAGGAAGTTACTCCTGAGATTGTCTACCTGAAAGTCGTCTTGGCACGTCAGCAGTGATTGCAGGAAGCCCTGTGGCACGGGCAGAGGAGAGAGGGGTTGTGGAATGTATGGAAGGTGAAGTCATCTGACTCAGATAGGGTGGGTATGACTGATCATATGACCATGGTGGTGATGACTGGGCCTGCCTGGGGTCTGTAAACAGAGGAATCAGTCAATACTTTTTTCCCATCTTTTACCTTGCCAGAAAAAAACTCTCTATCACTTATGTTGACCCAATTCTACCTCGTTTCTACTAAATGTCAGTATTATAAAACACTCTCCTCTTACAAAATTGCATTCACTTAAAACATTTTTAAAACGTGTGTAAAGCAAGAACTTAAATAAATATTTATTATCCTTTGCTATCAATATGCTACAGCTCTAATATCCTTTATTTCAATATTGTAACCAACACTGATAAAATCATTATCTGAAAATATTAGACAACTTTTGTTTTCTTTTGCAAAAATGCTCTGATTCTTTTCAGAAGCATGCTATGCATCACTCACAGTCATTACAAAATATAGCCACAAAACACAACAACAACTTGCATTTATGCCTCTCGGTTGTGAAATGCTCCAGAATTTTGTAGCGGCATTAGCTAAAACAATTTGACACAATATGAGGAAGGCATATCCTGTGTTTCGATTTCAGTAAATTGTTTTATCTGTATAAATGGCAAAGTAGATATTAAAGCTTTATCACAATACAGTTTTTACATGTAGTATTAGAATGTAGTGGACGGCACGGTGGCACAGTGGTTAGCACTGCTGCCTCACAGCGCCAGAGACCTGGGTTCAGTTCCTGCCTCAGGCGACTGTGTGGAGTTTGCACATTCTCCCTGTGTCTGCGTGGGTTTCCTCTGGGTGCTCCGGTTTCCTCCCACAGTCCAAAAATGTGTGGGTTAGGTGAATTGGCCATGCTAAATTGCCAGTAGTGTTAGGTGCAGGGGTAAATGTAGGGGAATGGGTCTAGGTGGGTTGCGTTTCGGCGGGTCGGTGTGGACTTGTTGGGCCAAAGGGCCTGTTTCCACACTGTAAGTAATCTAATCTAATCTAATATAAATCTTAAGGAAGCAGAGAATTGTTTGCATTCATGAGTAAGCATTGCAAGGTCAGCAATTAATATCCACACTAAATCTGCAATGGCTTTACCATTTCCTTTAGTTTGGCCATGGCAGAGGATTCACAACTTCGCTGAACAAAGGACAACAGGTAGGGAGAAAAACTGAGCTGTGCTGTAGCTGATAATGCAACATCAACAAAGGGACCAAGCCACAGGTGACGAGGCAATATGGGGTCAACAGGAGGGGTCACTGACTAGAGGTTTGGAGGGATTGTAAGAAAGAGTTGGATGGGATTGTGTTTCCCAGGGCCCTCCAATGTGATAACTTACCCACCTGTGGTAGGTTTAATACTTCTGACAGTGGGGTGAGGCCATTGAGTGGGCAATTGTGTTTCAACTGGCCTCTGGAAAAGAAGGCAATCCTCAAGCCTTCTGGACCCAGATTTAAGTGTATGAAGGCAGGAAGGTTCCTACCACGGGAGGAGGAGGGTGGTGAACAGACATTAAATTCTATTGTATCCCAATGTGGTACGGTTTCGTTGTTCTATTGGCAGATCGTGCTATTAAAGTCTTACTGCAAGGAATGTCTGAAATGTCATGAGTGACCTCACTTTCAATTGACTCTGAGTAAATGAATTCTACTGCACATTTTTCTACAAACATTCATTCTAAAGAGTAACTGTTCTCTGCAACAGAGATATTGAAAATAATTTCGTTCAAGTGTTAAGTCAGGGACACAGACCTATATAACACAACTACATTGTCTTGTTAAGAAACATCAATTTGAATTTTAAAGCAGTATAGTCATTTCCTAAAGGGTCTAATAGAACAAGCAGTTGTTAGTTGTTCAGATTTTCTTTTTATAACTATAGTACAATTAGAACTGAATTGTCATAAATTGAAGTATGTTTATTAGAATTCCATTCTGCATATAACATAACTTGTAAAGCATAATGGATAAGTTCATTTGAATGGTGGGTATTATTTCTGTACCAAGTGATGCAATGTCACAAAACAATAATTCAGCAAACAATCAATCAATTCTAACTTTATTTATTCATGGGAGGTGGGTGATTCTCCAGCATTTAATGTCCAATCTTGCTTTCATTGAGAAGGTGGTGGTGAGCTGCCTTCTCCATTAAGTGTAGGTAGACCCACTAGGGAGGGAGTTCCATGATTCTAATCCAGCAACTCTGAATGGCAAGAGGTTTCCAAGTTAGGATGATGAATGGCTTAGAAGGGAACTTGCAGGTGGTAGTGTTCCCATGTATATGCTGCCCTTGTCCTTCTAGAGTGTGATAGTTGGTTTAGAAGCTGCTGTCTAAGTAACTTTGATGAATTTTATACATGGTACACAATGCTGCTACTGAGCGCCGGTGGTGGAAAGATTGAATATTTGTGGATGTGGTGACAATCAATTGGGTTGCTTTATCCTGGATGGTGTCAAACTTTTTGCATGTTTTTAGAGCTGCACTCATCCAGACATGTGGGAAATATTTCTTCATTTCTGATATGTGTCTTGTAGATGATAGATAGGTTTGGGCAGTCAGGAGGTGTGGCAGGGTTTCTAGCTGCTGACCTGTTCTTGTGGGCACTGTCTTTATATGGCTAGTCTCGTTAAGTTTCTGATCAATCTCAAAACTCGCTAAGATCAATAGTAACACGCCGGATGCTGATAATGGGGAATTCAGTGATAGTAATGGTGTTGCATGTCAGGGGCTCTCCTCGACAATTGTCTCATTGTTGGAGATGGTTATTGCCTGGCACAAATGTTTCTTGCCACTTGTCAGCTCAAACCTATATGTTGTCGAGATCTTGCTGCATTTGGACATAGATTGCTTCAGTACATGTGTTGTGAATGGTGCTATCATCAGTGAACATCTCAGTGTTTTATGTTAATGGAAGGAAGGTCATTGATGAAGCAGCTGAAGTTGAAAGGGCCTAGCACATTCCCTTGAAGATCTCCTGCAGAAATGTTATAGAGTCAAACAACATAGAAACAGACCATTCAGTCCAATTCGTCCATGCCGACCAATTTTCCCAAACTAAATTAGTTCCATCTTTACTTGGCCCATATTCCTCTAAACCTTTCCTATTCTTTGCTGAGATGGCTTACTTTAAAAAAACCACAACCATCTTGCTTTTTGCCTTTGTGACTCTAACTAGGAGAGAGAGTTTTGCCCACAATTTCCACTGACTCCAGTTTTGTTTGGGTTCCTTGATGACATACGCTAATCTGTAAAATTTTGTCTATATATACATACACACACACAATAGGGTGACTAGGCAAGCTGGATTGTAGACTATAAAATGAAAAGGTTGTATCAGATTAGTCGAGCTAGCATGATTGACATAATGTAAATCTAATTCAATCATGTCAACCATGGAGTCGTCACATTATCATGAGGGACAATGATGTAATCCAAATCCAATCACGTAGTAAGATAAAGCTCCAGCACCCTCAAAGTATAAAATTAAGTTGTCTCATGGAACCAACTGTTACAGTAAGAAGACTAAAGACCAATGTTGAAACTTTATTGCTGGAACAGCACAGCAGGTCAGGCAGCATCCAGGGAACAGGAGATTCGACGTTTCGGGCACAGGCCCTTCTTCAGGAATGAGCAGAGAGTGTTCAGCAGGAGAAGATAAAAGACCAATGAGCTATTTCAATTACTAGAAGAGAACAAAATGTGTCGTGTTACCCAGAAACCACAAGTTGGTATCCCAAGTGGATCAAATGAAAATCACTGCCTGCATTAAATATCATTATTTTGTACTTGTTTTGATAAACTTAATAAATTCTGTGAAACTTGTGAAAACATACTTGCACCTGAAAGGGTCTGTAAGTAATCAGGACTAGTAGACCCTGTAGATTGACTGAGATGTGAAAGACAATGATTGTAATTGATGTAGTTCTTACAATTAAAGTTGGAGCGAAAACCAAAACCTTCCAGTCATGGTATCACTGAAAGGGAAATCATGAGATTGAACACAGAGGCTTTGTATGTAGTGCATAGTTGTCAAAAATGAAAAGATAAACATAGAGCAAAATTGTAAAACAAAAAAGCTGTGTTTACTCTCTGAACCATATTGGGCAATTTCCTCTGCAACGACTGCATCAGGTGTGGGAGGAATTGGCTGAGGAGCTCTTTTACTGTGTTTTTTGTCACTTGATGTAACTGTGTTAATTTTTCATGCATGCGATAATGGATGTATATTGGGCAGGTATTTAGCGATGAAGGACAGCACATTTATACATGATTTATGCTAGGATAAAAATTGGTAGCAGAAGGGATAGTCCAGAGGCAAAGGAGGAGATGTTAAGGAGAAAAAAATTATAATCGTTTCAAATGTACTGGGCAAGTCAGAAATTAAACTCTTCTTATTCCACATTTTATTTGACCTATACTACCAGCCATGCTAATCTGCAGAAGAAACCAAATCATATTTCTTTCCAAATATGGAAAGATATGGAATAATATTGCTGAGAATCCATCATAATCAAGCAAATACTCCTATCCTTAATTATTGGTTACCATCAATATAAACTCTTGGGGCAGACAAATGTTCTGCAACTACTAAATTGCATCATTGAACAGACAGAAGAAAATCTGCTCCCATGACTTTAAAAACTGGATAATGTTGGTTTAAAACATTGCATTTAAAGTTGCAGCTCTATAGGAAATAGGTAGACAAAATTTTACCTAGAAACTGTGTGGGTGTGAGACCGTTCAATTCAAAGAAACAGTATGTCAAGAATTACCATACACAATCTTACAATATGTAAAACAGTTTCTGTTTAAAGTTAAAAATCACACAACACCAGGTTATTGTCCAACAGGTTTATTTGGAAGCACTAGCTTTTGGAGCTGATGGAGGAGCAGTGCTCCAAAAGATAGTACTTCCAAATAAGCCTGTTGGATTATAATCTAGTGTTGTGTGGTTTTTACCTTTGTACAGCCCAGTCCAACACCTGCACCTCCAAATCATGAATTCCTGTTTAGATCAGCTGCTAGTCTTGTATGCAAATAATGTCTTTTATCAGTACACATAAGCTGCGCCCACTTGTTGTCTTTGAGCACAGATTCTGGTCTAAGTAACACTTAACACTTTCTTATCCAAAGTATTTTGTTGTGGTGTCGCCTCTCATTTACACCTCCACCTTTTCCAGAATTCCCTGTTTGCATCCAACCAAGCCCCTGCTAGAGCACTGGAACAGCTCTCAATTACAAATGACATTCTATGTAACAAATCATGTTAGGACTGTAACAAAGGTAAATCATCCTTCCTTATTCTTCTTGTTTGTAGCCTTTGAAGGTGGTACACTACACCAGCACCTCCTAATGCCTTTCCAACTGGATGGAAATCCCTCCTTGGAAACATGCTTATCTATTTTAATAATGCAGACTAACACTTGAAATGACAACTGTTCCTACTTCCAGACTATTACTTCTGGTGCCCCACAGGCATTTGCATTCGTACCTATTTGCTGCCCTTCAGCAGCACTACCTAAAATAGCGAATTTACCACCTCTCCTGAGTCCTGTATAGTTGCTAAATGATCTGACAATTTATCCAATATCCAATACTGGATGAGTAGAGGTTCCCTCTAGTTAAGTATTAAGAAGACTGAAGCCATAGCAGGAAGATGAGTAGAAATTTTGTTATGGTGAATTGTGATGATCTGGAATGCTCTGCCTGAGTGGTAACTTTCAAAAGGGAATCCTCTGTTTAGTAAAAATAGAAAAAAAAAATGCTGGGATTTAAGAAATGAGAAAAGGAATAGAACACATTTGTAATTCTTTGAAAAGCCAGTAGAGTGAAAATGGTTTGAATGGCCTCCCTCTTTTCTGTGTGATTTCAGGATTCCAAATTCCTGGCTGTGTCTGATCCTACTCCTTTCATGACACTGATCTTGTCACAAAAGTGTAAGTAGTGTGAGATCTAATTAATGTTATCAGACTGCAATGATTTAAATCTGAATGAGGCACTTGTCCATCTGGGATGAGGGCCTCATACATGGACCAAATTGCACCTGAAAAAATGATGTTGAAGCATATGTACAATGTGGAATTGATGAGTCTGGCACATATCTGATTCCCATTGGGTTTATAAACAAAGGACAGGGCAGTTAAAATTGGGCTAATAGTATAACCAAAACTAATATCAGGATGAGGGTTGGTTTATTTTGCTTGTAACAGTTTAACTCTATTTCCTTTTAATCTTTTAACTACTGAAATTTCTTTGCAGCTACTCAGCCATTTATTTATTTCCATTATATTGAATTACAAACATAGTTATCTGAAAAAAAATGTGATATTAGCAGAAGGTAAAGCTTGAAAGGGAACCTTTATTCGTTTCAGTAAGGCAGGAAAAATGTAATTTTCCTTCTGATAATAGATGTCATCATAATTCTGTGAGTGTGCACACATTACAGTCTAATGTTACTCTACAATGTAGAAAGTTTTCCTGATGATTTTTTTACATCAGGTGAGCTTTGTGATATTATCCCATTGTTCACATTATCCCATTGTTCACATTAATGTGAATGCTACCTTTGTTGATTTGGAATAACATCTTGCTGGCTTTTTGCCACAATCATTTGACTAGCACTGAACTCTACGTTTCATGCGTCATCAATCATGAGTATTTCTTTATCTTGTCTTGCTTTGCCTGTTGATGCCAGGGTTAAGCAAACTAAACCTTGTTGCTGGTGTGTCTTTAAACTCTAAAGTGAGCCACCGATAGTAGACAGTGGAGTTATTCTGTACAAGAGCAGAAAATTGTCAAGTATGTCTTGAAGAGAAACATGGAAATTGTTGCCCAGTGTGTCACCTTACTAATACTTATATAATCACTGCTTCAAAATCTGTACAAATCTTTACACAGCATCATTCAGTGTCGAAAGCATTGGTGGAATTACAGAGGAATCTCGATTATCCGAATAACATGGATGGAGGGAGTATTTTGTTTGGATAATGGAACGCCGGATAACAGTGTTTAGCCAAACATCAGGACCTTGTGATCTTGTTCAGATAATCCAAAATTTGAAAAATCGAATGCCGGATAATTGAGGTTCCTCTGTAGTGTGTTTGGCTGTATTCTTACTCAGAAATGTTTCAGACTCTTCTGACATAAACTGTGGATGGCTATCTTATACCAATAACGCAGGCACCAATTTATCCTGTGAGCACAAAGCAATATTTTGAATTACCTTAATTTCCCTAATAGCAGGTTCTCAAAAATAAGTCACAAAAATATCTCCATTTTTACTTTCTGAAATGAAATGCAAAAGAAAACCCTGCTCCAGCCTTATCCTCAGCTTTCTGTTATGCATTGGCCTGAGGAAACATTAACTTGTAGATTCACAGCAGGAGATCATCATTGGACTCCCTGACACCTCCCAATGGAGAGGGCAGGAGAGTAGCAGAATAACAAAGTGCTCTGTTCTTGCAATAAATTACACTTATCCAATATATTATCATTAAAAGAACAAAAATAGGAAAGTATAAGTTGGACCTTCACTTAATTTGACTTGAGTTAATAGGTTGATAACAAAAATATGCTCACAGCATTTTATCAGGAAAGTACAATGTTTGTTGTATATCCTTTTTGTTTAATCAATGTACTTCCTGTTGCATCTTGTTATGAAAGAAACAAAACTTCATGGCATGTCAGATCCTGACAGGTTTGAGACAGACTTGTTGGCGTAGCTGGCGTCTTCTTATTTTGCAAGAAGTGAATGGCTGCCAACTCTAGTTTAACTATCAATTATCTCAATAATCAGCCACGCACAGAGTTTAATAGCTTTGCATTTATGTGCACTTGAGCAATTGAATTCATGGAGAAATGAAATCACTTCTTTTAGAGGCACAATTCTTTCAAATGAATGTATCTAAATAAAATTGAGCATTTGGGTCATTGCTGTGCACAATGTCTTACTTTTTGTTCTGTGTTCCATCGGCACTTCACAACTCCAGGGACCCAGGTTCAACCCGCCCACAGGCAACTGTTGCATATTCTCCCTTTTTTTGTGTGGGTTTCCTCCGGGTGCTCTGATTTCCACCCACAGTTTAAAATGTACAGATCAGGTGGATTGACCATACTAAATTACCCATAGTACCTAGGGATTTGCAGACTAGGTGGATTAGCCATAATAAATGCAAAGTAACAGGGACTGGACGGGATGCTTTTCAGAGTGTCGTTGCAGACTCCATGGGTTGAATGGCCTCTTTCTGCACTGTAGGGGTTCTATGATTCTATGGGGCCTCCAGCAGTGGCAGAATGGTGAAAGTGCTGGATTAAAAATCCATTGGGATTTCCTGTGCAGGTTCGAATCCTGCCAGTCATATTTGGGCCAGCACAGTGACTGAATGGTTAGCACTATGACCTCATAGCGCCAGGGACCCAGGTTCAATTCCAGCCTCGGGCGATTGACTGTCTGGAGGTTACATGTTCTCCCTGTGTCTGCGTGGATTTCCTTTGGATGCTCCATAATCCAAAGATCTGCAGGCTACGTGGATTAGCTATGAAAATGCAAGATTACAGGGATGTGGTAGGGAGCCGAGTTTGAGTAGAATGCTCTTCAGAAGGTCAGTGTGGAAACAATGATCTGAATGGCCTACGTCCATACTGTAGAGATTCTATGAAAAGATTTCTGTGATCTCCATTCTTTTTCATTTACATGTTCCCTCAATCATCTGCTCTCACTTGTTTCTTTGTTAAGTGGCAAAAATCTCTAAAACCTGGATGTTAATATCTCTGAAGTCAGTTGACTTGAAATTTTCCTATTTTGGAATATCCACTAAAGAACATAGAATGAGGATTTGGCCATTCAGCCCATCAAGAGTGCATTTAGATCATGCCTTATCATCTATGTCCATGCTAATTTCTGGCATTATCTCCATATCCTTTGACATGATTAGTCTCCAGAAATCTATCTTAAATATGCTCAATGATTGAGCTTCCACAGCCACTGGATGTAGAGAATTTCAAAGATTCACCACTGAACTTAAATGAGCTACCTCTTCCCTGCCATTAAGTCCTTGCTTTAAGGCTCAACAACCAGGGGAAACAACCTTTCTACACTCACCCCATCATACCCTATAATAATTTTGTAAGTGTCAACCCCCATTCTACAAAGCTCCAGGGAATATAGATCCAGTCTCCTCAATCCCTCCATCCCAGGGATTAATCTGGTGAACCTCCCTTAGAATCCCAATATGGCAATATAACCCTCCTTTGATAAGGACACCAAAACTGTACACAATACGTTAGGTGAGAAATCACCAAGACTCTACGCAACTTTAGAAAGACAACTTTATTTATGTACTCACGTCCCCTTGCAATAAAGACTAACATATACTTTGACTTCTTTATTGATTGTTTCACCTGCATGCTAACTTTTAGTGTTTTGTTTAGCCAGGACACTCACATCCCTTTGATCACCAGCACTTCCTCCCTTCCACCATTTCAAAAATATACTGCCTTTCTTTCTACAAAAATGAATAACTTCACATTCATTCATCTCACATTCATTTGTTTTATTCTAGCTTATTCACTCAGCCTATCCAAGTCCTCTGGAAGCTTCCTTGCATTTTCCTTACAACCCATGTTCTTACCGTGTCAAAAGATAATTTACATATATTACACTTGGTTGCTACCTGTAAATCATTGCTATAGATTGTAAACTGCCACAGATTGCGAAGAAAATTGACGTAATACTCTTTACCTGTGACTAGATTCATTGGTCAATAATGGCTAAATGATTACTGTTTCAAGGGAACACTCCAAGTGGTTACAAGAACAGATTCACTAGATTGCACTTATATTTCTAGTTGTGTGTGTAAGTCATACAAAACAAATCCTGGGTTGATGCTTATGTTATAAAAAGGAATCGAATTATGTGATTCATGCTTTTCAAAACAAAATAAGTATCCACACCATGATTCCTGCAACATGCTATCACAACAATCATGAGACTGTTAGAAATCTTTAAAACAGTTTAAAAGCTTGCACTTAGTTGCTGTTGGCCCTTTGCTAAAGTATTATGTTTGCCAATGGTCAGTAAGGAAGATTACACTGGGTTGCCTGGTTCTGCTTCTCTGTATTCCCATTGAATTTTTGGTTTAAAATTCGATGTGTAACAGGTGTCATCAAGAGCATGAATTAGTGTAAAGTGAACTCTTGGCCTTTGTGGTGCAGTGGGAGAAAGTGAGGTTTGCAGATGATGGAGATCCGAGTCGAGAATGTTGTGCTGGAAAAGCACAGTCAGTTAGGCAGCATCCAAGAAGCAGGAGAATTGACGTTTCGAGCATAAGCCCTGCATCAGGAATGAGGCTTCTGGGCCAAGGGGGCTGAGAGATGCATGGAAGGGGGTTTGAGCTGGGGGGAAGATAGCTGAGAATGCGATAGGTAGATGAAGGTGGGGGTGATGGTGATAGGTCGGAGAGGAGGGAAGATGGACAGGTAGGACAGGTCAAGTGGGCAATGCTGAGTTGGAACGTAGGATCTGGGATAAGGTGGGTGAGGGGAGATAAGGAAACTGGTGAAATCCACATTTATCCCATGTAGTTGGAGGGTCCCAAGGCGGAAGATGAGGCGTTCTTCCTCCAGGTGTCAGGTGGTAAGGTTTGGTGATGGAGGAGGCCCAGGACCTGCATGTCTTTGGGGAAGTGGGAGAGGGAGTTCGTGTTTAGCCACAGGGCAGTGGGGTTGTTTCATGCATGTCTGTATTCGCATTGATTCCATTGTGCAAAACTCTACATCAAGAACATCAAGTAGTGTAAACTCTACATTGGGAAGACAGGATGCCTCCGTGTGGAACGCTTCAGAGGACATTTCCGGGACACACACATGAAACAACCCCATCACCCGTGGTCAAACACTTTAACTGTGTTATAGATGTAAGAAGCACAGTATTATCCTTGTTCAGTGTTAGAAGTTCATTATAAAACTGAGTTGTTATTGAAGATTAAAGGGAGATATATAAGTTGCTGTGCAAAGATAGTGTCAAATTTGAATATGAACATAAGGTTCCAGTAATATTTAACTTACTGAAACAATCCATTTATGGAGGGAAATGTGTTGCCTGGAAAGAGGAGATACGAATGGCATTATGAGAAGTGACATGAGAATAGAATTAGTTGAGGTAACTCATTGAGAAGGATACTGGCACAAAGCTCAAAGGCTCCTATGCTGCACTGTTCTTTTTTTGTTAAATTTGGACTCAAAACCATGTGCTTTACTAACTTCCTGGGCTCATGCATGAATAATGACCACTTCGGTAAGGCAACACAGGGTTATCGCACCCCTAATAGAATTGTACAGCAGAAGTCAACACCTTTGAGGAGGAGAGAGAAGATTGACTTGGAGATTAAGTAAATAGATATATGCTTATGGTAAACAGTATATGCAAAAGGAAGAAGACGACAATCAATCATGTTACCTTAACATGAACTGCCATCAATATATGTAGGAATTCAAAAAATAAAGACAACTTTTTTAAGTATTCGGTTCATCAGATATTATGCTATCAACAATTGAATACACATTGTCAATCTCCATTTACAAGCACTTCAATAAACGTAAATATTATAAGTACAAACTTATTAGTAATGAAGAGAGTTAGAAGTATAGTTTTGAACATCACAACACAAGCAGCAGTCAACTCTACTCAAGTTTGTACATACCTGCAATCTGAGGTGTTGTCTGAGGACTGAAAGGAGCTGGTGCAGGATTGAGAGAAGGACGAGGACTCCGTGTTGTGGCACCCACTGACATTGCAGTTTGGCGAAGGCGTTCCAACTCACTGAGACGTTCTGAGAATAATCCAACTTTGGGCTGGTCTTCAGGCTTCTGTCTGTGTCCTGGTTAGAAGAAAACAAAATAGCAATCTACAAAAATTGCCTTGTAGCCACTTATGCTTAAAAATGTAGGCTTTTCTGTAAAAATAGGAATTTATTCTCAAAGGCAATCCGATCATATTGGAGATGCTCCAGAGATAAGCCAGCATAATAACAGTTGAGAACCACACAAAAGGAGGACGAGTCCAAGAGCAGAGCAGTTGGAAAGTACAAGGTGGAGAGTAGAGCAGTGGATAAACAGTAGTCCATGAATGGCACAGGACACAAAAACAGAGTAAGGTTACAACACCAGTGAAACTAAGTTATGGATAAATATTGAGCTTTTCTTTAGTCTTTATAGTATATGAGTGTCACTGGCAGGGTTGACATTTGTTGCACACCTCTAATTGCCTTTGAGTGGTTTGTTAGATCACTTCAGAGGTCAGTTAATAATCAACCATATTGCTGTGAATCTGGAGTCACATGTAACCAAGAGCAGGTAAGGTCAACAAATTTCCTTCTCTACAGGACATAATTGAACCAGATTGACTTTTACAACAATCAATAATTATTTAGTTTGTGGAGAGTATCATGAACCTGGCAATAAATGTTGGCATCTCAAGAAACTTTACCTCAAAGTTAAACTAAACTCTGAGTTGCAGACAATGCAAAGCATCAGGGAGACGAAGAGGAGGCAGTTGCACTCCTTATATAGTTAATGGTGCAGAACTCATTGGTGATCAGGGACATGAGTTGTGACCGTGATTCAGACAGGACCCATGTTTAATGCTGAAGGAGCTTTTCACTTTACTATTATCCAATAAGCACAAGGTTGTCTATGTGATTGAGGCCAAAGTTTGCAAAGCAGATGGGCAAACTGACCCAGCACTATTATACATAAAATGATTCAAGTGGCAGTAATAAAAATGAATGTAGTACTAGTGGGGAATTGGGAAGTTAGGGGTACAGATACTGTTCCCTGTAGTTCCAGATTTAAAGACATTCCCTCAAGCTTTGGGAAAAATGGATGTGAGGGGAAGGATCTAGTTGTTGTGGTCTACATTGGAATCAATGACATAGAAAGAACTAAGTGTAAGGTTCTACTAAGGGAGTTTGAGGAGCTAGGATCCAAATTAAAAAGCAAAATCACACTGTTTTGGATTATTATTGAACTTTGTGCAAATTTCTAATGGATTAGAAGGTTAGATGCCTGTCTAGAAATCATAAGATTTGATTTTTTTTGAGCACATGCATGTTCTGGAGAAAGAGGTGACTTCTATTGGGAAAGGCTGCACCTAAACCAATATCATGTTGAATCAAATAACAACAGTAGTCAATTGGGATTTAACTAATGAAGTAGGCCAGGAATGTGACGTTCGAAGGACTTTGGAATGGTCCATTCAAAAACATTAAGAGAAAATTGTAGAGCAGAGTGGTAATTTGGGTAAATATAAAGCCAGTGGAATGGGAATGGAAAGTCACTTTACGAAAGGCATGAGTGACATCAGTTAAAAACGAAAATAGTTAAAGCCAACTGTACCATATCAAAATACTTGAAGCACTCATAACAAATCAGATGTAGTAATTACACAGCTAGAAATAAATGGGATCAGTTAAACTAATAGCTATTAGATGTAGCTAAAGAGCCACAAAGTTTCTGAAAGGTCACTGGACCTGAAACATTAATACTGATTTTGCTCCACAGATGCTGAATTTTTCCAGCAATTCCATTTTTTTCTGATTTCCAGCTTTTGCAGTTCTCTTAGCTTTTTGTCAAGTTAATATTGCTTATTTTAGGAGAGAGTGGAAAAATAGACCAACAGGAGAATGAACGAATCTTAGCTCAGAAATGTAAGGTCTCTTTAGGTGGAGATAAGAAACAAGATAGAGAAGAAGTAATTTATATTCCTGCTAATAATGTTTAAAGCGTTGGACACAGTATAAATCAGGAAAGTGAAGTTTCATGGAACAAAGGTAATACAATAATCCTGTGAGATTTAAGGTTGATATACAATGTGTAAGTCGAATTTATAGTCTGAATGGAGAGGACAAGTTCATGGAAGTTCTTTTAAGTCAATTAAAGATTAGATTAGATTCCCTACAGTGTGGAAACAGGCCCTTCGGCTCAACAAGTCCACACAGACCCTCTGAAGAGCAATCCACCCAGACCCATTCCCCTACATTTACCCCTGACTAATCTACCTAACACTACGGGCAATTTAGCATGGCCAATTCACCTAACTGGCACATCTTTGGACTGTGAGAGGAAACTTGAGCACCTGGAGGAAACCCACGCAGGCACAGGGAGAATGTACAAACTCCACACAGACAGTCACCCGAGGTGGAATTGATCCCGGGTCTCTGGTGCTGTGAGGCAGCAGTACGAACCACTGAGCCACCGTCCCGCCCCAAAATCTAAACTTAATTAAATCAAATTGAGCTGAACATATGTTGCTGGAAAAGCGCAGCAGGTCAGGCAGCATCCAAGGAGCAGGAGAAGGGCTGAAGAAGAGCTCATGCCCGAAAGGTCGATTCTCCTGCTTCTTGGATGCTGCCTGACCTGCTGCACTTTTCCAGCAACACATTTTCAGCTCTGATCTCCAGCATCTGCAGTCCTCACTTTCTCCTTAAATCAAATTGAGCCAAATTAAACTGGTTTCAAGGGATACTGTGACAAAATCAAATGTTCAAAAATTTAAATGAACAAAATTCAAATTAAAATGTCACTTTTGAAGTTGATAATGTACTCCAGCCCATGCAGTGCCCATTAGCAATGGAAGGCGTCAGTTGTCAGTGGACACTGCTCATGCCTTCTCCAATGATATCCAGGCACAAACATAACCATAAAAATAGTGCAGGCAGTCAGATCAATCATAACCTCAACCACCCACTACCTGGGACTGATTATAACCAGTGTGGCCAGGTTCAACAGATCCTCTGATCTGCCCATATCCCTCATAGCAAGTGGGCAAAGATCTGAGCTTCAAATAAAAATAGTGTGTGGTAGATTATAGTGCCCTCAGAAAGCAAAATAGGACGTGCAATCTCATAGGACATGGAACATGGACTCCTCAAGACCGCAGAAAACACAAGCAGCACAGGAGTCTGGTAAACAACTTAACCTTTTATCATGTGGGGCTACTGCATGCAACACCCTCTGCACAAAATCCATAAGATCATAAGATTGTAAGCCTCAACAGAAAAGGGGAGTATTCTCACATAGCGAGCTTCCATCTGTGGTCCCTGAGACCTGCAGCTGGCAAGACAGAATACTACAGTGTGTTCGGAGATTGACACGGGTGAAGCAACTGGACGGGACCATCCTCTGCACCAAATAAAATGGCCTGAGAGGAGTTTCTGCGAGATGGCTCATATTTTTAGGCACAGGTTCCTGAGGGAGATTTAAGAGTCTGAGGCCAATGTGGAATTCACTCCAAATGGGGGCAGTCTCAGACTGAATTTCACCACAAGCCTGACTGACCTCAATACCACAAGATTTGATGGGACTGTGTCATAGTTTTGAGGCCATAGATGGCATCAGCCATAATCTTTTCATTGGAGTGTGTACAGGATAATCTTCTAGATTAGTATGTCAAGGAAGCAACTAGGAAAGAGGCTATTTTTAATTTATATTGTGCAATGATGCATTGTTAAAGAGCTTTGAGAAGGTAATAATCATAATAAACTGACAATTGAATTTGATAGTGACTTAGTAAAAAAGACTGTAATCAGAAATCTAAACAAGTTATGTAGTTATGAAAGACAAGTGGGCGGCACGGTGGCACAGTGGCACAGTGGTTAGCACTGCTGCCTCACAGCGCCCGAGACCCGGGTTCAATTCCCGCCTCAGGCGACTGACTGTGTGGAGTTTGCACGTTCTCCCCGTGTCTGCGTGGGTTTCCTCCGGGTGCTCCGGTTTCCTCCCACAGTCCAAAGATGTGCAGGTCAGGTGAATTGGCCATGCTAAATTGCCCGTAATGTTCGGTAAGGGGTAAATGTAGAGGTATGGGTGGGTTGCACTTCGTCGGGGCGGTGTGGACTTGTTGGGCCGAAGGGCCTGTTTCCACACTGTAAGTAATCTAATCTAATCTAAGTTGGTTAACCTCAAATGTGAAACAATTTCAAAAATACAACAATAGCTAAGTGATGGCAAGCATTTATAGAAAGAAATCACATTTTGTGATGAATATTACATGCTCTGAGGAATGAAAGTCCATGGGAAAAGTAGTCTAACCATTGCTAACAAGGGAAAGTAAAGATGACATTTGATTAATGGGAGAAGTTTATAATATTGTCAAAAAGCCTCAAATAATAGCAAAACACTGTGGTTCTGGAAATTTGAAATGAGAACAGAAAGTCCAAGAGAAACTCAGCCTGTCCAGCAGCATTTGTGGAGAGAGAAAGAGATTTAATGTTTCAAGTCTCAAGAGTCATACTTGGTTCAGAAGAAGAGTCTTTGGACTTGAAACGTGCACTCAGTTTCTGTTTCCACAAATGCAGCCAGACTGGTTGAGCTCTCCAGAATTTTCTGTTTTTGTCTTAGAACTGGAAGCTTGATGATTAAGAAGATTTTAGGATTCAGCAAAGGTTAACCTTGAAATTAATATTGAGAGAGAAATGGAATACCAAATAAATTAGCAAGGGACATAAATAGCAACATAAAAACAGATTATAAAATGCTCAATAGGTATGTGAGAAAAGATTTGCAAAAGAAACTGGGTAAGGTACCACTCAAGAGATTATTATTCTCCTTTCTATATCAATGAAGAGCTCTGCATTTCCAACAAGAGATTCTGATCAGGGCTCCTTCATGAATGGGGAGAGCACTTTAAATCTGACAAGCCCCTTGAAATGCCAAATGGTCGAGGAAAGGCAAATAATATCCACAATTGTGCAACCTTCAGTTGCCACGTTTGTGATATAAAGGTCAACATCATAGACAGCCACTTTGACAGTTACTGTGGAAGGGTAAGTACACAAGGTAAGTGTGAGGTTAGAGCGCCAGAAAGGTCGGGTGCCAGGTGGGTAGCACGTCAGTTAGGTACGAGGTCACGTAAATAGGGTGCTAGACAGGTAGGGTGCATGTTGGGTAACAGATAAGGTCCTGGATAGGTAGGTGGCCAGGTAAATAACTTGGAGCCAGGTAAGTCAGAGTCATAGAGATGTACAGCTCTCGGTCTAACTCGTCCATGCCGACCAGATATCCTAAATTAATCTAGTCCCATTTCCCAGCATTTAGCCCATATCGGTCTAAACCTTCCTGTTCATATAGGCATCCAGATGCCTTTTAAATATTATAATTGTATAAGCCTCCACCATTTCCTCTGGCAGCTCATTCCATACACACACCACACTCTGCGTGAAAAAGTTGGCCATTAGGACCTTTTTAAATATTTCCCCTCTCACCCTAAACCTATGCCCTCTAGTTTTGGACTCCCCCTTCGCTATTCACCTATCCATACCCCTCATGATTTTATAAACCTCTATAATGTCACCCCTCAGCCTCCAATGCTCTAGGGAAAATACCTCCAGCCTATTCAGCTTCTCCCTATAGCTCAAACCCTCCAAAACTGGCAACATCCTTTTATGTCTTTTCTGAACCCTTTAGCAGGGAGATGAGAATTACACACAGTATTTGAAAACTGGCCTAACCGATGTACTGTACAGCCACAACATGACCTCCCAGCTCATAGACTCAATGCACTTATCAATAAAGGCCAGCATATCAGTTGCCTTCTTCATTATCCTGTCTAGCTGGGACCCCACTTTCAAGGAACCGTGAACCTGCACTCCAAGGTCTCTTTGTTCAGCAACACTCCCCAGGACATTACTATTAAGAGTATAAATCCTGCCCTGATGGTATTTTTCAGGTAAGTCAGGGTGAGTAGGAGATTTCAGGAGAGATGGCGCCATGTCCTGGGGTTGAGGAGAGGTATCACGTCTGGTGGTGGGGGGTAATGGTGTTGGTTGCTGGTGGGAGAGGAACAAGGTGAAGTAATAAGTCCCTGGGGGCTATGCAGAGTGTCAGGTCTGGCAGCAGGAGAAGGCAGCTCAGGCTCCAGTAGATGGGAAGGAGGTTGTTGAATCCTGGGGACCTGGCAAGAAGTATGTCATGTCTGACAACAAGGGTGGAAGGAGGAGAGCTTGTCTAGTATTTCCCTGATCATCATATAGTATTAATTGTCTGGAGATAGGACCTCTCACAATGCAGAGTGAGAAGATTTCTGATTCTGAGTGAAGCCTAAGATTGCAGGATTTTGAAGATATAAGAAAAGCAATATTATGAAGGAATTTAAATACAAGAATGAAAATATTAAACTGGTAGAATTGGTAGGCCACCTAGAAACCAATGCATGTCACCAATCAAAATATGTTAAACAAGACATTGTATGTCATAGGATACAGCAGCAAAATTTAATGTGTTGATATTTGTAGACAAATAGATGTTGGAGAATGGGCAAAATAAAGCATTATAATAGATGTGTCTGGAAGTGACAAAACCATGCATATGCTTTATGCTGCAGATGGACTGAGGCATAAGTGAAGGTTTTGCAGAGGTGATTTACACAGCATTACTACCCCAAAAGTTTGGGAAAGGCAGATGATGCAAAGTATAACCAGGGCAAGGAACAAGTTGTGGCCAATCATGAGGAAATTTCAATCATACTCAAGATATCGCAGTGATACTCACAGTAAGGTATAGGTGACAAGTCTCCTATTATGGAGAAAATGGAAATACTGAAAGGAAATACAGTTGTGATTCTTGATACATTGGTAAAATTCAAGGGACTTGTGGTCACTGGGCTGTGCAAGAAAGGATTCATTATTCCAGAATCTCTGAATAATAATGATAACTACAGCAACCCTTCTATTGGAAATGGCACAGATGAAATTAGCTCCTGTTGTAAGCAGAGATGACTTTTGAAGAGATGCTTGCAACCAAGAAACTTTTTAAAACGATACCCAATATTTACAAGGGTATGTAGAAGACAGCATCCACAGAACCCTGCTGTTCAGGTCCTAGCTCCATGTGCAATAACATGAGTAGGCATCACTAATGATTTATGCTGTTCCTTAACATGATTGGATTTAACTATTATCATACATCTCCTTAGTCTTCATCCAATCCCTTTTAAATCATTATTATTTAAATATTAAAATTTCTCTTAACGTTTAACTATTAACAGTTTCCTTACTGTTACACCCCTTCAAAGTCAATTTTGAATATTGTTCTCATGCTGTGTTGAGGAAGGATTCTGGTAGTTCACTTGCTACACCTGGGGAGGTTTGATTGAAGTCCTGGAATGCAACTGAAGTTGTGGAGGAACTGTGCATGTTGAACTGCAACCTTAAGCGGTTTCAGTGATTGTTTCTGTCATTTTTGATTGAGTTACCTGAGAATCTGAGTATGGAAACCATCCAGCTATTGGTTTGTCCTTTAACACAGTGAAAGCACTTTAGTTCCTTTGAATGATACCACTGGTGTGTGAACAAAGGTGATCTTGGCTTTTGGAACCTCATCAGCATTGAGTCTGACAGCCACATCTCTACAGCGATCCTGCTTCCAGTGTGGGCAGGTTGTGAGCACGGTATCATTGAGTGTAAGTCTGGTCTGTCCTGTAACATTTCTTCTTCTGATGTACATGTTCATGGTCTCACCCTGTTATAGTCAGTGTTAGTGCTTGGAATGGGTTCAGAGCCTTCAGACCTTCAACAGTAATTGTAGAGTGGAGCTGAAATGGACCAATGTGGAGAGGTAGTTGAGTAGGACTAAATGAAATGTGCCAATCCAACTCAATGTTCTTAATAGTTAATACTCCACTTACTTCGCTATTGACTTGAGAATGCTTCAGTAAGCTTGAAACATTGAGGCCACAAAGGATTAGAAACTGGTGATAGTAAATTATGGCTCAATATCGGAAATGACTACATCAGGAATTTTGTTAGCATAGCACGACTTAACTGTTATCCCACAACTCCAGTGGGAATGCTCAGAAAACATGTTGGCAAGAGAACAAATCAGGACATTCAAGGGTGGGCGTTCATAAGACTGTGGTGATGGGTGCCTCAGTGAGTTATCTGAAAAATGTAGAGAGACCATAGCTGTGAAGTTATCTGACATACAGCAGTTCAAATCTGAATGGCAACAGAAAAAGTAGGAAAATGGAAAATGTCAAATTAGATTGAGAGGAACACAATACACAAGAGTTGAGAGGTGACGTAGAATGACTGAGTGACAGGAAGAGAAGGTATTGGCAGGTAATGAATGGCTCAAGCATTCCTATGAAGAAAAAAAAGGGAGTTGGAGGTAGTGAGTGCTGAGCAAAATGACCAGAGGCACAAAAGGAATTCAGGTTTCCTAGGATAAAAGGTTACACCCGAAACATTGACTTCTTCACCTCCTAATGCTGCCTGGCTTGCCATGCTCTTCCAGCCTCCTGCTTGTCTACTTTAGATTACAGCATCTGCAGTTTTTTTTGTCTCTATGGTAAAATAACTGGTAGATATCTTTCAGCCAAAGTATCATGGCATGGGAACTTAGTGGTTAGCACTGTTGCTTCACAGTGTCAGGGACCCAGGTTTGATTCCAGCCTTGGACAACTGTGTGGACTTTGCACATTTTCCCCATGTCTGCGTGGGTTTCCTCCGATTTCCTCCCATAATCCAAAGATGTGCAGGTTAGGTTGATTGGCCGTGCAAAATTGCCCCGTAGTGTCCAGCGATGTGTAGGTGGATTAACTATGAGAAATGCAGGGTTACAGGGATAAGGTAGGGGGTCTGGGTCTGGCTGGGATGCTCTTCAAAAGGTCGGTGTGGACTCGATGGGCCAAATAGCCTGCTTCTGCAGTATAGGGATTCGATGATTCTAACTTTGTTCTATTGTTGATCATCACTAGTTTTTGAAATGACCGCATTAATATGTCAACTCATTAAATATTCACCATGAGTTTAAAACATTTTATTAATGTTTCTTTGTATGATTATACCAGGCATTATTATACCAGGGCTAGGTAACATTCACTTTACAATATCTGAACAAGTGGACAAGTGTGTTGTTTATTAATCTCTTAGATAAGGAGATGTTTTGCCCTTATTTTATATAAACTTGACATTCCATTGTGGGAAACACAAACTAGATTGTCTTCAAAATATATGAGAATGTTATTGGCAGGACTGGATAGATTTGAAAAGTATGATATTGATTCAGTGCTCCTGGGCATTTTATAAAAGTAATTCCTGTCCATCCTGTTAGTAAAGTGATATTTTGAGCCGTGATACACAAATGACTGTATGACTGAGCATATTGAAATCATCCGCTGGCATTTCCAATAACAGCTGTGGCTATCATTATTATTCACAGATTCTGAAGAAGTTTTGCATGCAAACAAGTCAGTCACGCAAATCCTTTTTCTCAGCATCCCAATCATAGTCAAGTACACATACACTGCGTCTTATAAAGGAGAAAAGAAACACAAACACTCACAGTAAAAACAATAGCCTACAGGTGCATTCACTGTTTGGTTTTTGTATAAATACAATGGAACAAATGAAAGCAAAATAAAGTCACTTTGTATTGTTTGGGCCTGCCCATCAGGCCTGCACTGGCTGCTTTTAATGGAAGAAAAATAAATACCTAACTGAAGAAAAATGTTGCTTGAGCCAGCTAATTGTCTTCTGCTAATTGGCAATGATTAGCTCAGTCTACCATACTCAACTCTATGGATACATGAGGAAAAGAGAAGATGCTTTGGATTTCAAAGATATTTTTTGAACATTTTAGAAACATCTTTCTTTAGTTTAATAAATGTAGTAGATTATTATCTGGATTTATTTCATGAATAAACATATTAAATTAAAAATAATTTACAATGGAGAAGCAGCTACTATAATACAGCAATATGTACTGTAAGTATTTTTCTTTATTTCTGGGAATAGAAACCAATACTCAAGCGATGATCACATTACATTTTGAAAGGATTCAAAATAAATTTTTCCTATACTTTTGTCTGTGTCACTATATATGCAATCATGTCAAATAATCAGCTTATTGAACAAAGCATACTAATTTGAAATATATCTCCATGCAGGTAATACATTTAAACTCATGTTACACATTCAAATTAAGTTTTTATTCTATATAAATAGTTCTGCAGATGTAAAATATAAGTGATTAGGAACAGCAGCAGCTGCTGTTATGATTATATCTAAGTTAGCAAGCATATGCCTGCATTTATTGAATGATTGTATGTAATGTGGAGTGTTCTTGTCTGATACATCATAGCAATAAAAGCCTCTTTTGGAATTTACATACAAAAAGAGAAAAATGAAGAAAGATCTATGCTCTGATGGAATTACTGTTCTATTCAGTACTGGTCTCCAACCAGAAAAACACCCATTTATCCCAATTCTCTGCTTTCTATTGGTTAACCAGGCCTCGATCCATGCTAGTCATTCCCTGCAACTCTGTGCATTCTTATCCTATGGATGAGTTTTTTATGCGGCACCTTATCGAATGCCTTCTGGAAATCCAAGTATACAATATCCACTTGTTCCACTCTATCCACCATGTTTGTTACATCCTCAAAGAACTCCAGTAAGTTTGTCAAACGTGACCTTCCCTTCCTGAATCCATGCTGCATCTGCCTGATGGAACTCTTTCCATCCAGATGTCTCACCATTTCTTGTTTAATGATAGCATCCAGATGTTAAGCTAAATGGCCTGTTGTTACCTGCCTTTTGCCTACACCTTTTTTAAACAGCGGCATGACATTCGCTATCTTCCAGTCTGCTGGAATCTGCCCGGAGTCCAGTGAATTTTGGTAAATTACCACTAAGACATCCGCTATAGCTTCCACAATTTCTTTCAGCACCTGGGATACATTCCATCAGGCCCAGGGGACTAATCTACCTTTAGACCCTCAAGTTTGCTCAAGGAAAGCAAATCTTAGCAGGACTTATACACTTAATGGTAAGGTCCTAGGGAGTGTTGCTGAACAAAGAGCCTTTGGAGTGCAGGTTCATAGCTCCTTGAAAGTGGAGTCGCAGGTAGATAGGATAGTGAAGAAAGCGTTTGGTATGCTTTCCTTTATTGGTCAGAGTATTGAGTACAGGAGTTGGGAGGTCATGTTGCGGCTGTACAGGACGTTGGTAAGGCCACTATTGGAATATTGCGTGCAATTCTGGTCTCCTTCCTATTGGAAAGATGTTGTGAAACTTGAAAGCGTTCAGAAAAGATTTACAAGGATGTTGCCAGGGTTGGAGGATTTGAGCTACAGGGAGATGCTGAACAGGCTGGGGCTGTTTTCCCTGGAGCGTTGGAGGCTGAGGGGTGACCTTATAGAGATTTACAAAATTATGAGGGGCATGGATAGGATAAATAGACAAAGTCTTTTCCCTGGGGTTGGGGAGTCCAGAACTAGAGGGCATAGGTTTAGGGTGAGAGGGGAAAGATATAAAAGAGAGCTAAGGGACAATGTTTTCACGCAGAGGGTGGTACGTGTATGGAATGAGCTGCCAGAGGATGTGGTGGAGGCTGGTACAATTGCAACATATAAGAGGCATTTGGATGGGTATATGAATAGGAAGGGTTTAGAGGGATATGGGCCGGGTGCTGGCAGGTGGGACTAGATTGGGTTGGGATATCTGGTCAGCATGGACAGGTTGGACCGAAGGATCTGTTTCCATGCTGTACATCTCTATGACTCTATGACTACTCCCTTAGTGATAACAATTGAAGACTCAGAGTGAAAAGAAAATATCGTGCGGATGGAGAAGGTGGACAATGACATGAAGCAGAGGAAGCTAAATAAGCACATGAGCAAGAAACGATCAAAAGAATACATTGATAGTGCAAAATGAAATAAATTTCATAAGATTCATGAGGAGCATAAGCACCAGCATAAGTTGATTGAGGTAAATGGCCTTGTTCCTGTAATATAAATTTTGTTTAATTCTACGCATTGCAAGACAGAGAAACAGAACCAAAATGACCAAGAATGATTAAAAGAGAGCTATGCAGACAACATTGAGCAGATACAAACATCACTTAACTGTTGGCACTAGCCTAGATAGTTACATTAAGTTGAATTTTCAAAAGTGTACATTTCTATAATTTTCTTTAACTTGTGGGAGGCTTGCATTCGTTTTTAAATATACTGGTATATTTGTGCTGGAAGAAATATGAATTAAAGGGTACAAACAAATAATTGTTTTAATGCTAAGGGATTAATTAAGCACAGTAAAAAATAGATGAAGGGAAGAGAAGGCCTGAAACAAGAATGGGTAAAACAGCTGAAATCTTGCTCGAGGGTCAATTGTGAGCTTTTACTCTACTGTAGGAGAAATGGCTTCCAAAGTGTCACTATCATTGTAAATCATCCCATCATGAACATACTGAAGTTGCCACTGATCAGAGCTGAACTGAACCATTCGTGAAATGCTATAGAATATATAGACCGGATACTCTGTGACAGACAGTTCATCTCCTGATACCTCTATAAGTTGTCACCAGAATTGTGATTGAATTGTCATTATTTGTTCAGATGAATGCAGCCACAACTGCTATCAGAAATGTCAACATCATCCAGGACAGAGTACTTTGTTCAACTGCATGCCACTGTAGTCAACATATGCATCTCTATTATCAGCAGACTGTGACTGTAGAATATACAATTTACAAGATGTACTGCAGAAACTCACAAAGATTATTTCAATGGCAATTCCCTTCTCTTTACCTCCCTTACACAATAAAAAAGCAGGTATATTGTGGAAGCACCATCACCTCTAGGCTCTTCGCCAAGCCACACAACACCCTGACCTAGACATATACCCTTGTCACTGGATCAGAATACTGGAATTTGAAATCCATAATGAGACCACAGTGAATATGTCAATGATCTAGTAATTCAGAGACCTGGACAAATCCAGAATGAGTTCAAGCATCATCTCTGTAAGTGGGGGATTTAAATATTAACTAAATTCATCTTATTTATATCTTAAGTACAAAAGGAGTATTAGTAATGCTGATTGTCAAGCTAATAATAATGGTCATATAATGAATTGCTTTTCAGGGATTGATTAACTTTGTGAGTTAAAATTATTCAAAATAGTAAAACACATGATGTAATTAAGGAGACATTAAAGCAAACCAACTCCTTTCTGAATGTGTGCAGCTTGCAGATCCACAGCAAACTTGCAACATTATATACACACAGCATATGGAGTTCTTAAAGTTAATTGCTTCAAAGGAAAGATACACAAATAACATCCCCTTCCTTTCCCAAAGAAAGTTTAACTACTTATATTAACATATGAGTCTATGTATCTTGCTTAAATATAGGTAGTTCCTGATGTAATTATGTATTTTCTTAATACCAATAGCACGTGCTTTTGTTAGCAAAGATATTTTACACAAGCCTTCACTTGATCACACCAGTTTTCATGCCCTGTGTGTTTACCTCTTTGCAGCTGCTTCTGTCTCATTCTGAAAGTGAGAAAATGTATATTTTTCTATCCTGTCCCTGGAATTGAAGATATTCCAATTTTTTAAAAAATAAACATCATATTGACTCCATTGTGTTGACTACTGTAGCTAACTAAATCCCAGAAAACAGCTGATGCCATTCATTCACTTTTGAGTACAAAGTCCAGCCCATAATGGATTGCATCATTTCCTTTTCCTGGATCAAACTACCATAATTATGCATTATGTAATCTTTGTGATTCCACCCATTCGAAATCAACAAACTAGTTAAATAATTCTATAAATGGAATGTAACTTTAAAATATTGTAACTGCAACTACTTTATTTATTACTTGGTAATAAATTTAATTTTCTATAAAGAAAAATAGGTGCTTTGAAATAATATTTGATTAATTAATACATATTGGCAAAGTACACATCACCATATTTATAAACTAAAGGCTTTTTCTTTATTCTATTCTTTCATTAATAAGAATAGTTTTCCTAAAATATTAAAAATGACTGATGAATGTGTTCTGAGTATGGTGGTTTGCAATAATATTCCTTACATATGTCAACCAGCTAACAAGATAATGATGTAAAAATTAAGCATTTGCTAAACTGAAGTTTGGGTTCATTTTGTTGGTGCAGACATGGTTTACACAAGGAAGTAACATAGAAAACTTAGCAATGTGTGAACCTGGATTCAATCATTGTAAGAAGTTGGGAACTTTAGAAACAGTTTCATGATAAAAGACAAAGTGCTTGATTACAGTTGGGACATTAATGTGAAGATAAATTACAAATACAAAGGTAAACTTAAGTTGTTCATCTCTTCTGTGATCTGTGGCTACTATTTGGCCAAGTCTAAAGTAACACTTTGGTTATTTTGCAAAATCCATTTTTGTTGATACTGGGACATACTGTTAAGTTTTCCATGCTATACTAAGCCCATCTGCTGTCTTGCCATGAATTTCAACTCCAACTGTGATTCTTGCAATAGTGAAACAGACTGTTTGAAATCTTGGTTTTCTGTTCAATCCAAAGTTGAGTTTCAATGTCACATCCTGTACATTACCAAGATAATCTTATCCAAAGTTGAGTTTCAAATGTCACATCCTGTACATTACCAAGATTAGATTAGATTAGATTAGATTAGATTACTTACAGTGTGGAAACAGGCCCTTCGGCCCAACAAGTCCACACCGCCCCGCCGAAGCGCAACCCACCCATACCCCTACATATACCCCTTACCTAACACTATGGGCAATTTAGCATGGCCAATTCACCTGACCTGCACATCTTTGGACTGTGGGAGGAAACCGGAGCACCCGAAGGAAACCCACGCAGACACGGGGAGAACGTGCAAACTCCACACAGTCAGTCGCCTGAGGCAGGAATTGAACCCAGGTCTCTGGCGCTGTGAGGCAGCAGTGCTAACCACTGTGCCACCGTGCCGCCCTAACTCTGCAGTATCAGTCACATCCATCTGTACTTACCCTACTGCAATTACTGGTTGACCGACAGGAAACAAACAGTAGGAATAAACGGGACTTTATCTGAATGGCAGGCAGTAACTTGTGGGGTACCCCAGAGATCAGTGCTCAACTCTAGCTACTCACAGTATATATTAATAATCTTGATGAGGAAACTAAATGTAATATCTCCAAACTTGCAGATGACACAAAGCTGAGTGAGAGGGTCAGCTGTGAGGAGGGTGCAGAGTTGCTTAAATGCAATTTGGATAAGCCAAGGCATAGTGGCAAAAATTAGGCCATCGGCCCATCAAGTCTGCTTTGTCATTCAATTAAGACTGATAAGTTTCTCATCCCTATTCTCCTGCCTTCTCCCCATAATCCTTGATCCCTTGACAATCAAGAACCTATCTATCTACCTATGACCAAGCCTCCACAGCTTTCTGTGGCAGTGAATTCCAGAGATTCACCACCCTCTAACTGAAGAAGTTTCTTTTTATTTCTGTTCTAAAAGGTCCTTGAGAGGATCCTGGACTAGGACTCCCTAGTCTCTCTGCACTTCAGACTTCTGAATTTTCTCCCCATTTAGAAAATAGTCCATGCCTCTATTCTTCCTAACAAAGTGCATGACCTCACACTTTCCCACGTTGCACTCCACATGTCCAGAAATAGTGGTGACAGTCTAAGGATACAGAGTAAACCATTAAAGACTGAGATGAGGATGTATTCTTTCAACCAGAGAGTATGGAATTCACTACCCAGAAAACAGTCAATGCCAAACATAGTCTGATTTCAAGAAGGGGTTGTATATCACACTTGGGGCTCAAGGGAGATCAAAGGATATTGGCAAAAAGCAGGAACAGGCTGTTGAGTTGGATGATCAGCCATGATCATAATGCAGGCACCAAGTTCTGAATAGCTGACTCCTGCTCCTATTGTCAATGTTTCCATATTGGAAGATTCAACACCTTAGCCCATTTTTGTGATTTCTAGACTCAATTTTCTTGCCAACTTCCATTTCTTCTTTCATAACCCACCTGCTTCAGTCTTTTCTGATGCTGTATTCCATCACCCCAATTCTTACTTACATTGTCTCTTAATTACCTCCAATATGTTGAAGTTAAAAGCATCGTCCTTGTCTTCAAATATTCTGAAATATGTACCTTAGCCTAGCTCTCCAAATATTTCCAACCTAAATCCCTTCCTGCATCCTTTGCTTTACATACCATGAAAATTTGTATAGCCACTGATAGCAGAAACCTGAAACACTTTTCTTCCACTATCATACACTCTTTAAAAATCTCAATCTTTTCACTTTAACAATTTTCTCAAAAGTCTTAATTCCAACTAATATTTGTCAATTTATTTTTCTCTATAGATTCTTATCTTTCCTTTGACTGATATTGCCCCTCTCCAGTTTGTACAACACCATGAAATATGTTGTGCCTTAAAAGAGTATACAAGTTACTGTTGTTGCTTTATCTTCCACTGCTGTTGGACACAATAGTCACTTCTAAATTGATGCATTCCAGAATAGATTTTCTGTTATTCCCTTTATGAAGTAATCCTAGCTAACCATCATTCTTCAACTAATATCAGTAAAACAGATGAACTGGCAATGCAGCAGCAATTCTAATAATAGGTCATAGACCTGAAATGTTGGGTTCAATTTTACAGTGTGTAAAGAACAGGCTTGGTGGACCCATAAAATGATGAGGAAAAGCAGAGTGGTGGGGAAGGGTTGTGGAGAGCTAGCTACCTTTGTGCTACCATAACATTCTGCCAGGGATAAGAAAGGTGGAGGACATGCCATCTGCTTAGAGGCCATTGTAATATAAAAGTGGTTAATTAAGTATGTTTTCTCATTGTCGTTGGCATTTTTCAGTGACTTGTATAGTGACTGCTTGATGAATACTGGCAGCCTTCTTTCAGGCTAAGTTTGGCAATAGGTCTCCTAGTTATCCATTTTATGATCATGAAAGTATCTCTGGTACTTATAGTACCATGCTTCCCCCATCAGCCCTTACCAACCATTACCTCATTTGTTGCAGTCAAACTCCACTTATGTTGCTCCAAATGCGGTGTTCATTACTGTATTTCTCAGCTAACTGCAGTCTCAGCAGTGGCTACCACTTGAGATGAGTTTGAATCCTTTAAATGGATGGGTACCCCAATGACTCATTAGTTAGATAATGGACCCAAAACCATTTTGGGTTCTGCCAAATGTCTGAGATGGTATTGCCCCAACTTTCTAGTCTGTTGCTGTGGTCACTGCCACCCATTAACATTATTTATCTTTTCTCTGAAGCTGATGGACCAGCCATAGTATTGCCAAAATTATTTGTGATTATTAACTTGTAACTTATCCAGTTTGCCACTTGTGGGATCCTATTGTATGTATTTTATACCATGTTTGCTGACATAACAGCACTTTGCTCCTGGACTGACAGCGAATGCTGCACCTGGCTGTGCCAGGACCCTTGACTGAAGGCTGTCTCATTGACCTGACTGAGAATAGCTTATTTTAGGTTTTGAGACATGGCCACTTGGCGACAGCACATTTCATAAGTTTACTACGTATATCTGGTACAGGTGTGAGATTGATGGAGCTTGGTGCCTTACAGCAACATGTCCACCTCCTTGACTAGTGAATGTTAATAACCATGACAAGGCACCTGCCTTTGTGTTTGTGTTAAACGGCAACACAATGCAGAAATGCTGTGAGCCTTTACGCTCTGTCTGATGAAACAAACCCAAAAAGGCAAGAAAAGGAAGGGATGCTATGAGCATCCAAGTGGGTGCAAAGTAAGTGAGTCATGAGATGCATCCTGGTTGAATCTGTCAGCTGGGTGCCTGTCCCCATGGGCAAAGTATCCTGGCAACAGCATTACAATGACAGGCGCCAGTGTAATACAAAGAGCAGCATTGAACTGCAGAACCATGGATAGGGCAGTGGCATTGGGTTGCAGGCAGGCACTGCCTGTGGATTATGCTGTGAGAATTCAGTGAGTGCCACTTAAGATGGATGCTTGCAGTAGCAAATGGTGAGGTGGAGACTCCAGGTATCCATTCTGATTTTCATGTCAGGAATTGTAGCTGCCAAATTTCTCTGTGCTAGGTGGAGAATAGGAGACTGCTTATCAATGAGGTGAGATTAGGAAAGGAAGACAAGCTAATTGTATGCAAATTCATGCAAATAAGCTTCTCACCACTCACTAGCAAGATTCCCATTTAATACATGGTTGGAGAATCAAACTTGTTTTCCTTTCAACAGCGAGAATCTCATTTCTGCCGATCTTGCCGTATTTTCACTAATGCTAAGTCTTTCAGGAGCTAGAAAGATTTTTCTCACTGTCTTCTGGAATTTAACCCTAACCTGTTCTTTGTCAATATTTTTGATCTGTGATGCTACAGGAGCAAACTAAACCTGAGACATTAATGTAATGTAATCTATAATTTATATATCTTGAATGTAAGTAACTGAATATCTGAAATACTCTACTCAATATTAATATTTGAATATGAATTGCTGTTAAATTCAATCCTTGTTAAATTATACTCTTTGACTGAACATTGCTACACTTAACTGGAATTGAAAACAGTAGCTTGACGCTGGCAGTGCAAAGATTGCAACACTTACAAGAGCCAGTAACCTCCTCTAGTTTCTTCTCCTGTTATTGTACCTGCCTCCAGAAAAGGAATCAGCATAACTGTAAATGGCAGCCTCCCATTAAATGAGAATGAAAATGATTAATGACTTTCTGTCATGCAGTAATTTTCTCCCAATAAATTCTCTTAAGCACAAACTGGTACTTGTAGCCTGACAGTAGCTAACTAAGAGAAAGAGAGCTCCCATAACAATCGGCAAAAAAAACTCTTTAAATTATGCCTTTTGCAGTTGCCCCAGCAGCCTGCAGCAAACAAATGCTGAAGAATGCTCGTGGGAGTGCAAGAGGATATTTACGTTACTGAAGTGTGGGCAAGGAGCCAAAACAAGCAGCTTGATGTCATCTCCAGTGTAAAGAAGCCTTGCAGACAAAGCTTGCACTTGTGCAAAGGTGAGGCCCAAATAACTAAGTGACTGCTGCACTCAGAATCTGAACAATATCTGACAAAATTTTGATGAAATCAATACCATATTTAACAAGCAAAGGAAAATAGTATTTGAAGAGATAATCTCAACAAAGCTAAAATTGACTTCCTCAGATATCCATTTGCAGTATATAACAATGCTATATATCAAAAGGCTCCATTCTACACTGACGTTTTAAAGTTGCTTCTCATTAGCCTTTCTCTTAACCAACATTCAAGACAAAGTAGAGGATTGCAAATAACTTTTGGCTTCTCGAGTGTTGTGACTCCAGCACCCATATCTCTGGTCCCCAGATCAACATTGTTGTGATCAGAAATTCAGCACCATGGGCTATCTAAACTTCATCCCACAAATACAATGCACCATATGCTGCTGTTCTGCCATAATAGCTAACACTTAATTTGTCATTCTATTATATTTAAGAATAGACTGTTACCATAAATATCTAGATTCGGCTCGCTATTTGTGAATCATTAACCAAATTGATAAATGGAAAATGACATTTTGTACCCTTAATTGAATTGTCAAACACTACATGCTACTTTGTTAAATAATATTTCACACATGAGTTGAGATTAACATGTAGAAAACTTCCTTGAAAATAACCAAAGATTATTTCCCTGAAAACTGCAGTTCAGGATATATGCTCGGCTTTAAGCATTCTTACACATGCTAAAGGCTTCACCTGTTGTATTTATCAAAGAATTCAGAAAACAGTGATGTAGAATTCTTCTGAACATAATGGATGAGAAACTGTGATCCACACTGACCATTTTTCAGCAGTAAAACTGCCCTTATAAAGCTCTAAAATAGATTTGTTACGTGTGTAAACATATAGTACAGATCACATTACATACCATATTGTTGAGACTTTTAATATGCATACATTCTACGGTCTCTGAAGTTGTACAGAAGGAATATCATGAAGCCAGTTAGCTTACAACACCTGATAAGATATCAGCAGACCTTAAAACTCCAGCCAACATGCTGAACACATGTTCAACAGAGGAAGAAAGCCCTCACCAGTGCTGCTTAAAAGAATTGTCACCTTTTTTAACAGACTACTTGGTAGTTTTCTTTCTGGCTGAGGCTTTGGCATTAGATATGTTTGGCCCTTTGTCCAGTTATTTAAATTGCAAAGTCTATAAGAACTGGTATGGCAGGTGTCAATGTAAGTTTTGCAGACTTCAGAACTTTTCAGCACAAATTTCAGTTGCTTCCAGTTATGGGTGCAGTCATAGCCATTCCACTAGGAATGCAGAATGATTTAGAAATGAACAGAACAGAATAGGAGAAGATACTGGAAAATGTAGGTGGGAGACTGAAGGTTACTTTGAGCTATAATAGTGCTGACTATGGATTGCTCTAACTCAGCATGGATGACAGCATGGGCTGGCTAGCTGACAGACAGCAGCTCGAGGATTGGAAGACTTGCAGGGGTTTGAAAATGAATGTTATTTTCCTGAGAGAGAATAGCAGGTTCATGCTCCATCAAGCCATTTCCATTGTTTTGTGTCAATGCCTCAGCAATCCTAGTAACCTATTGGAGGATGGATTGTTTGACTACCTTAAGACCCTGCAAGAGACTTGCAGTTAGCTGATTGATCAAACGATCATCAGAAATAGGAGAACAAGTAGGCCGTTTGGCCCATGAGCTTGGGCTGCCTTTAACATGATGATGGTTGACCTGATTATGGCCTTAACTCCAGTGCTATGTCTGCTTCCACTAACCCTTGACTGCTTGTAGATCAAAAATACGTCCAAATATCTTTTAGGTTTTTGCAATGATTCCCTCTCCTCATTAACTTTTAACATGGGTTAAAACTTTTAACATCTGTAGTCACAAAGCATTTCTATTAATGGCCTCACTGTGATCTGCCAAATTTTCATCTAAGTTTCATCTGTCAATCTCGTTTCCAGAGTGCAAGACGAGGAAATAATGATAACAAGTTAAAGAGCAATATTTTACTAGCATAACACTGGTATTAGACACAGACTCACCTTGGATTCCATGTTGGGGGGGGAAGGCAGGCAGTACCTATGATGCTATGCAAATAAATTTCTCCCCACACTTCATTACTCAATTGCTTCCATAGAATTTCTATTTAATGTAAACTCCCATGCTGTTGCTATCCCAACCTGTATTAATAAAATGTAAAGACAACATTCTTGTTGGCTTCTACTGGTGCTTCTGTTAAACTGACCATTAAGACATAAGATTTTTGCACCAGGCCAGTTTGGTTGACTCATACATATTCTTGTTTTATACCTGTGTGAAGTGACCAGTCTTTCCACATTCAACCTTCCCATAACTAACTTGGTACATAAGAAATGTAAGAAACATCATCTTCCCAACCATTCAATGCACCCAGTGTATGTAAATATACATATGAGGAAATATTTTTGTGAGCAGGCAATGGAATTTGTGGCCACTGGAAAAATGCACATATATCAAGTTCCAGCAAAATCAATTCATTTAAAATATTTTGTTTGTGGATAGTAAATTATGATGTACTATACTTGTACATTGCTTGCTCAGAATTTAAACATCTGATGAGTTGCAAAGTATAGGACAGATGGAATTGTTTCTCAAAAACTGAAATTGCTTAAATGCTGGGGGAGGATTCAGATATTTGTAACAAAAATAGAAAATACTGGAAGCACACAAGTCAGTTAGCATTTGAGGAAACAACACAAATACCAAATAAAGTA
The DNA here is from genome assembly GCF_004010195.1 of Chiloscyllium plagiosum. Lineage (NCBI taxonomy): Eukaryota > Metazoa > Chordata > Chondrichthyes > Orectolobiformes > Hemiscylliidae > Chiloscyllium > Chiloscyllium plagiosum. Next base: position 59,365,709 of record NC_057712.1, on the reverse strand, counting down.
ATTCAATATTTCAGGTGGAGAAGTATTTGAATACAAAACATTTACTTTTTTGATCTCTGTTGACTGTCTTGTTGCATATTTCCAGTACTTTTTCTTAGATGTTTCATGGTTTAAGTAACTGGAGTACTTCCACTGTTTAAAGATATTTCACCAGGCATTCTGATTTATAGTTTCACGTGCAATGTGAAGATTTGGATTTATTCGTTTTACCTACATTAGAAATATGCATCGAAGCAAGCAGAGAGCATTCCTAAAGGAAAACTCAGATTGCTAATGGTAAATAAATAATAAGAAATAATTTGGGGATTACTCAGCTGAGTGATATTCAAACTTTGGCCTGGTTATACCAAGGAGTGGCAATCATAGGCAGATTCCCACTGTGCTGCTACTTTTTCTGTTAAGACTGAGCTCTGCATTTCTGGTGAGCAATTCCAATTCCAGCTTCTTCAGAAAAGTGGAGCATACCTTAAATCTAATAGTTCCTCATAATGTAGGTTGTATAAGTAAATGTGGAGTTAGAATGGCAGCAGGTTAAAGGGTTAGTGTGACAGATGGCCAGGATGTCAGTTGGAGAGAGTGCCAGTGAGATAGGGTGCCAGGTGAGTGACATTCCAGGCAGGTGGATATTGTGACAGGTAAATTATGGAGTACTTAGTAAAGGGGGATGTGAGCTGGGGGGGGGGGTTTCAGTTTAGCAGGGGAAAAAAAAGGGGGCTGGGACACTTAGATGGGCAGAATTATGGTCCGGTGAGTTGCTGGTGTATTTTTTTACAAACCCACTGACTCCCACAGCTACCTGGATTACACCTCTTCCCACCCTACCTCTTGCAAAAATGCCATCCCGTATTCCCAATTCCTCCGCCTCCGCCGTATCTGCTCCCAGGAGGACCAGTTCCACCACAGAACACACCAGATGGCCTCCCCCTTTAGAGAACGCAATTTCCCTTCCCACGTGGTTAAAGATGCCCTCCAAAGCATCTCGTCCACATCCCGCACCTCCGCCCTCAGACCCAACCCCCCCAACCGCAACAAGGACAGAACGCCCCTGGTGCCCACCTTCCACCCTACCAACCTTCCCATAAACCAAATCATCCGCCGACATTCCCGCCACCTCCAAACAGACCCCACCACCAGGGATATATTTCCCTCCCCACCCCTCTCCGCCTCCAAACAGACCCCACCACCAGGGATATATTTCCCTCCCCACCCCTCTCCGCCTCCAAACAGACCCCACCACCAGGGATATATTTCCCTCCCCACCCCTCTCCGCCTCCAAACAGACCCCACCACCAGGGATATATTTCCCTCCCCACCCCTCTCCGCCTCCAAACAGACCCCACCACCAGGGATATATTTCCCTCCCCACCCCTCTCCGCCTCCAAACAGACCCCACCACCAGGGATATATTTCCCTCCCCACCCCTCTCCGCCTCCAAACAGACCCCACCACCAGGGATATATTTCCCTCCCCACCCCTCTCCGCCTCCAAACAGACCCCACCACCAGGGATATATTTCCCTCCCCACCCCTCTCCGCCTCCAAACAGACCCCACCACCAGGGATATATATGCTACTTTCTCCCCACCCCCCCCCCCCTCTAGCTTATCTCTCCATTCTTCAGGCTCACTGCCTTTATTCCTGATGAAGGGCTTTTGCCCGAAACGTCGATTTCGAAGCTACTTGGATGCTGCCTGAACTGCTGTGCTCTTCCAGCACCACTAATCCAGTAGGTAGGGTATTTTGGGCCAACCAAGGAGGACGTAGGATCCAGCAGGAAGAAAAGATAAGTCTAGCTCATGGATTCAGGTCTACTCCAGCAGTGGGAGATAAATCATGTTTGGTTTGCGGGGGGATCCCTGGTAAGGGGTTGGTTGTCAGCAGTCCAGGTGGCATAAGTGGAAAGCGGAGTTATAGTTGAGAGGGTGTTGGGCTGAGTGGTGGGTTTTGACTTTAATTTAATAGTTGCTTAGGAGTTAGCCCAAGTTTTAATGCTCTATCCTTTCCTGGGTAACAATTAACTTAACTGAAGTTTAATTCTTCAACTTTAATAGAGTTTCCCAAAGCATTCCAGATGGAGAGAATTGCCTATCAGGATCTTCAATTTCCTGGGCAATTCCCATAGAATCTGCTGGGTGTGGGATTCAGCATGGTCCCATTGTGAAACTACATTGCTCCAATGACTATTTGGCCATCAAAATATCTGGGGAAGTGTTGATATTATTCATGGCTCTCTGGAAGAGGTCTCAGACTAAACATTCAACTAAATACTTACCAATATTTCACTAAAGTCCTGAGTACTCCATATACCAAATCATTAGTTTCAAAACAGTACTTTAAATGTTCTCCACTAACAAAAACAGAAATGGCTGGGAAAACCCATCAGGTTGGCAATGCTAATCAAAGTTAACGTTTCCAGTCCAGTGACCCTTCTTCAGAGTTCTGAAGAAGAGTAACTAGACCCAAAAGATTAACTTTGATTTCTCTCCATAGATACTACCAGACCTGCTGAGTATTTCCAACAATTACTCTTTTTGTTTCTGATTTCCAGCACCCACAGTTCTTTTTGTTTTTTCTTTAAATATTGTATTTTAATGTGTCCTTTAAAATTATTACAAGTTAATATTGGCAGCTGATAAAATACTGCAGGAATAAGCAGTTGCTGCAGGAAGTCTTTTAGAGTCTTCTTAATGTAATATTTATTACAATGAAATGGGACTCTCAGCACATCTATAAATTCTGAACCCATCCCAAATTCTGGTGGTATGATTATTAGAATGTTTGTGCTTGGAATGCATCTGTAAAAGCAGGTCTGTGGTATCTGTCCCAACTTCAACAATAAGAAATTAAGAAAATAAGAATTAGGAGCTGGAGTGGGCAATTCAGCCCTTTGAACCTCTCCGCCATTAAATATCAGAAGTCACGTGACACCAGGTTATAGTCCAAGAGGTTTATTTGAAATCACAAGCTTTCAGGGCGCTGGTCCTTCATCAGGTGATGCGCAGTAGGTCAGGCAGCATCCAGGGAACAGGAGAATCGACGTTTCGGGCATAAGCCCTTCTTCAGGAAGGGCTTATGCCTGAAACGTCAATTCTCCTGTTCCCTGGATGCTGCCTGACCTGCTGCACTTTTCCAGCAACACATTTTCAGCTCTGATCTCCAGCATCTGCAGACCTCACTTTCTCCTCAAAGATTTCAACCTACTGCGAATCCTTCATCAGGTGATGAAGGGCCTTCATCTGACAAAGGAGCAGTGCTCCAAAAACTTGTGATTTCAAATAAACCTTTTGGACTATAAAACCTGGTGTTGTGTGACTTCTGACTTAGTCCACTCCAGTTCAACACCAGTGCTTCCACATCACGGCCATTTAATATGATCAACTCCAGTTTCCTGCCCGCTCTCCATAACCTTTCAACCCATTATTGATCAAGAAGAGGGAGAGACACATTGCCACTCCAGTGTGGCCTTTTTCTGTGCTGAAGCAAGAGCAGTACCAAAGAATCTGCAGTCCTAATAGTAGATTTAAGAGGATTTGTTCGAGGATAAATTACTTTTATGTCCTCTGATGATTGCTTGCATTATTTGAGCCAGAATTCTGTTGAAACCATTAAAAGCAGTGGTTGGAATTTCTAGAATAATCTAGGAATTCTGGATAAACATCACTAAATTAGGAAAGTGGGAAAGAAGATTTGTCACATTCCTATCCCACTTGCCACAGCAAAAGCTGGAATTCAGAAAATAAGGGCAAATTCTAGATGGAAGGTGGTACCACCCCACTTTATAGTTCCTTGACCAGAGAACTAGCTCAGTCCTGACCAGAAGTTCAGACCATTTGTTTATTTGTAGTGTCAGAAGACAGTGAATTCTGCTGGTTTTTTTCAGCAGAACCTTCATGTTAATCACTGCTTACAATTCCTAAGAAAATATAACGTTTGCCTTTGGGGATGGTCACTCAACTTTAAGCCCTCTTGAAACTGATATCACAACTTCCTCATATCATCTTGTTAAAAATCACTTGATTTATTTGTTTTATTGGAGGTAGCATACGGTTAATATGTTAATAATACACATTAAGTAGAAGGTAAATGATATCAGATGTTATTATTAATTATTAGATGTTAACTGGTATGAAATATTGTGCAGGGATTGAGCAATAGAAGGGTAAAGCAGCTGTTCCTGGTTAATCACTCCAGACATTTCCCATTGTGTCCTGTCATCACCTGAACTTCAGTCACAAACTATTGCACTACTTTCTCTCCGTCCAAAACACACGCCGATTTGTTCTTAACGTTTATACAGTGCAACAGCAATAACTCTTTTTTCCACATTTATTGTTTAGACATGAGCAACAAGTTTTTACTGGGTATTACATTTTTCAGCCAAAATGTTCTGTTGATGTGATTAAACAGGTAGATGTCTTATAAGTCAAAATTGTTCATGGTCAATGAAATGTGTGGCATTAAACTGTGGGTTACTGGTCTCTATAGTCATAGCATTTTGAAATAAGACAGCAAAACACATAATCCCTACAATGTGGAAGCAGGCCATTCGGCCCATCGAGTCCACACTGACCCTCCAAAGAGCATCCTACACAGATCCACCCTACTGTAACCCTGCATTTTCTCATGGCTAATCCACCCAGCTTGGACATCCTTGGACACTATGGGTAATTTAGCATGGCCAATCCACCTAATCTGTATATCTTTGGACAGTGGGAGGAAACCAAAGCACCCAGAGGAAATTTACACAGACACAGGAAGAATATGCAAACTCCACACAGACCATCGCCCAAGTCTGGAATTGAACCCAGGCCCTGGTGCTGTGAGGTAGCAGGGCTAACTGCTGAGCCATTGGATTTCATATGTAGTTTCTTTTTTGTATTAGCACTAGAATCGGGGCATTACAGTGTCACTTGGGGTGGGCGAGCAATCAGGTTGTATGATAATGCTGGCACAAGGCTTGTGCCATTTTGAGTGACATCCTTTATTGCCCACTTCAATCACTGACCACTTCTTATTCCATGCAAGAATGAAATGGGAGCTGAGGATAGAAATGGAATTTCAGGCTAAAAAAATCTGCAGTTCGTGACCTGAGGAAATGATTTCTTGCATCAACATAAATCCTTACCCAGTGGAGGGGCAATGAGTGGGGGTAGGTGAAGAGAGTGCTGTGGTGAGTTGCTATGGTGAATATTATGATTGAGGGTTAAAGAAGGCATTAGCCTTCCTCATAATGCCCAGAAGAACATTCCAGCTCCTTTACCTCATAATTGCACAGAAAGGAGTAAAATTGACACAAAAGATTACATTACTATACCTCTACTGGCCCTGGATCTATATCATCTGACAGTTTTCGCAACAATGTCCATGATCTGTACAGCCCAGGGTTAAGAGCCTGCTGAGATCTGAGTAACATCTCTCGATCCTGACTTGGTTCTAAGCTTGTGTCTTCTTCTTCACAGTAACAATTCTGAATTCATTTTGACTCTTAACATTGTGGATCCCCTTCATGGGGAGGTGATGATCTAGAGTATTAATCCAGCAACCCAAGTAAAGTTCTGGGGACCCACTTTCGAGTCATACTTTGGCAGATGGTGGAAATTGAATTCAAAAAAGAATCTGGAATTAAGAGTCTAATGATGATCATGAAACTGTTGTTGGTGGTCCGGGGGTGGTGGGGTGGGGTTGCGGTTTGCGAGGATGGTGATCTGGTTCACTAATGCCTTTTATGGAAAGAATCTGCCAACCTTACCGGGCCTGGCTTACACGTAACTCCAGCTACACAGCAATGTGATTGACTCTGACCTGCCTTTAGCAATTAGGAATGAGCAGTAATTGCTGGTCTTGCCAATGAATCCCATCTCACATGAGTGAATAAACCAAAATTACAGTTACCAAATTTCAATGGGGCAGTGGTCCCGCTGAAAAGACTTTTCTGACGTTTCCTAAACTAAGTAAATTTTACAATATTCCTGCCCATTGTCATCACTTTATACTAAAGTCCTTGAAATGTCCCAAAGTTTTAGATTGCATCATTGTGAAATCAGCAAAATGACAGGATTTCATTCATTATTGATGCTAACTTCCTACTGCTTTCTTTTGCTGGCATCTCATCTGCAGTATGTCACCTTCCTTATAACTTTGTCTTCATTGAACTATTGATCCAACTGTAGTTATTTTAGAAAGAAATACTTCTAGCATATATACTTAATGCAATACTGCAAACTTTCTGTTTTCATGAAAATTTTGACTTACAAAATGCAACAACCCCCAAAGCTACTTGTTCTGCATTACAAACTATTTTGTTTTGGGTCTGTAGTTAACCAAATATGTACAACAATCCTGTATATCTGCTATTGGTTCATGAAATATTGTTGCTGCTGTTAGCTAGAGAATGTTAAATCATTTGATTGAGATCACTACAGGTTTGGATTTGAATCAATTGCTTTGCCAGTTTAGATAAGAGCAGTGATTTCTTTCAGCCACATTTACCATTCAGAAACAATGCATAAAAAGTCTCTAATGGATTTACAATCAAGTAACAGGAGTAGAACTCTGAATTTGTTGAAATGAAAATGATGTTCAAATTTGAATTCAATTCAGATCCATTGATTGTTATAAGCCTGGCATTTGCAATACAAATGTGAAATGACTTTATGCAACACCAGCACTACTATGGACCTGGCACATTTTGCTGGCCCAAATCCAATGCTGGTGTAAGCAGTTTATAATATTACCTGTATATCATTTCACACCAGCACATTAATTTCTCAAAGGACAACAAAAAGCAACCTCATACCAAGCATTTAATAACACATGGCAATATTGCTGCAATCCAATAAATTATTCAACAGTTCTTGTACTACTATGTAGTCTTCAGAGAATTCAATAGGCAGCCTTTCTGACTCTACGCAAAGCATTAGAGTGTAACAGAGTCTGCAAACAGGATTATCTCGCTTTCTGTTATGCTATTGCACCATTCGCACTACAATGAAATGCACCTTAGTCTGTGTGCCTTGCACTGTTCACTGTTTACTTTCAAACAGTAATCAACACAATGGTGACAACAATAACTCCTGTGGACTGTATTGCTGTTAGGAGATGGTCAGTTCTAAATTGATCACTGTCCTATACATTTTATAAAGTGCTGCACCATACTGATGGTCAGTTGTGGGCAATGCTGCATAGGTGTAGCCAATATATCAAGGTCCGAAGGTGAGATAAACACTTTCTTTATAGGTTGTAAACTCTGTAAAAAGCTTTGGACATTTAGCCTTTTAAATATGATAATTACATTTTCTATGACATTAGTTATGAACAGAGCATGGGATTAGTTTAAAACAGATTTATCTGTATTCTGGACAGGGAGTGAGGAGAAAAGAAGATCTAACTTTAATTCAGATCGTGCCTACAGAATCTCAGAATGTCCTAAAGCTCTTTACAACCAATGAAGTTGTTTGAAAAGTATTTACTGTTGTAAAGTAGGAAATGTGATATCTAAAATACACAAAGTGATATCTGACAAACAACAATGTAGTAATGACTGGCTAGAGAAATCTATTTTATTAATGTTTATTGAACAATAAATGACCAGGACACCATGGAGAACACCCTGTTTTTCAAATATACAGTATTTGGAGCACAAAAACTGCATATTTTGGGCTCTGTTAGTGTTTATGCATGGCCATATTCCATCTTACTCCATCTCACCCCATCAGCAAATTCTTCTATTCTTTTCCCAGCAGAGTGACATGGTGGCACAATGGTTAGCATTTCTGCCTCACAGCAGCCAGGACCAAGTTCAATTTCAATCTTGGGCAACTGCCTGCGTGGAGTTTGCACATTCTCCCTTTTTCTGCATGGGTTTCCTCTCACAGTTTAAAGATGTGCAGTTAGGTGGTTTGGCAATGCTAAATTGCCTGTAGTGCCCAAGGATGTGCAGGCTAGATGGGTTAGACATGGTAAAATGTGGGGTTGGTGGGGACTGGGTCTGGGTGGGATGCTCTTCAGAGGGTCAATGCTAACTTTCCCATGTGTGTTTTTGTTTCAGGGTGTTTTTTTTTCCAAACTGAGGAGACTCTAAATCTCCTGTTTTTTTTGTGCTTATATTTTCTCCTGCACCCATGATGTGTGTGTGCAGGTGTGAGACACAGTCAAAGACAACAGATGTACTAATCTTTATTCAATTTCCACCCCCAGGAAGAAAGGAAACATCTGAGTGGACAGTGACAAGCAGTGCCCTTCTCATCAAAGGGCAATTCTGTGTGATCAAAAAAGTGAAGGGGAGGGCAAAGATTAAATCAAAATAGAGTTGGAAGGGGAAATAAAACACTCCACTTCAGGATGTTTTATTGGAAATATACCAATTGATCCAGATTATAGTGCAACAACAGATGTTAAATAGTCTGTAAATAATGAATCAAAAGCAAATACTTTTGATTTACCTAAACATCTAGGCAAGCAGACATTTTAATCTTTCCACATTATAGGGGTTCTATGATCTGAAATTCTATGATTATCTCCCACATGTACTTGCCCACCTTCCTGTAAATGCATATATACTATTCACCTCAACTACAACTCAACTGCATTGTCACCTCTCTCTGTTAAGACATTTCTCCTGAATCCCTGATTTCAATTAGTAGAGACTATCTTATAATTGGGAACGGTCAATTAACTGAAGGGCTAGCATACAGATCAGACTAAAATCAACAGTAGAGGGTTCAATTCCATTCCAGTTGGATGGTCTTGGAACCCCTCCTTGCTCTACCTGTAATTACATATCACAGCACTGTGATACATAAATAAACACCAGCAGTAAGCCATTAGGTAAAGAACTGAAGAAGATGTTAGGTTATGATCTCTCTGAATGAGGGTGGACTGACTGACGATAGTGTAAGTTAATGAAGGACACTTTTTAAAAAATTCATTCATGGCATGTCGGCCTAGTTCATGTCAAGGATGATGTCAGTACTTTTTAAAACATTGAGTTAAGTAGCCTTTTTAATTAACTCCATAGCTTCAAAATCAAAACCTACACAGCGAACTAGAACAACCTTCTAATGTTATTAATAACTTGAACAAATAATGAGCAATGAAGACAAGAAACTTTTGCAGCAATGGCCTAATTGGAGACTGTTTTTTTTTAAAATGACCTGTCCTATGTGAAAAAAATGCCCAAATTTTAGGAGAGTAGACTAATTTGAACAAAAGCATTTCGGTGAAACTCTACACTACTGAAAAGAAACTACATTTCAAAATTTTAGACAGAATGCTTCAAGAGTTCTGCAGTGTACTGTAGGAAGGGTTTAGAGGAATAAGGGCCAAATGCTAGCAAATGGGACTAGATTAATTCAGGATATTTGGTTGTTGTGGACGAGTTGGACCGAAGGCTCTATTTCCATGCTGTACAGCTCTATGACTCCATAGTGTGGGAAATGGAACTTCATTTTTGCATGCTTGTAGAATATAGTCATCAAATGAAATATATTCAAAATTAGGTTCACTTCTGAGTGATAATTTATATTATTTCTGCCTGTTTGCAAGGATCTCTGGAAAATCTTTTTATGAGCAAACTGGTGGGCACAGTAATGTCAGCTTTCCAAAAATGTACTCTTCTCCATAATAAAGAAGGATGCAGTTTAAAAACCTTGGCAGAGCATATTGTGAATAACCTGCTGATTTAAAAAATAATACAACAAATTTGTATTTTAAAATCAAAATGCTGCTTAACAGGGAGTCAGTGCAGATCAGCAAGCACAGGTGTCAGTGAATAAACATACAGTGGAATTTTCAATAACCTTGAGATTAGAATCATGGAAAGTGGAAGGCCAGCTAGGTGTGCATTACAATCATCAAATCAAAAAGTAATAAAGGCACAGATGAGCTCAGAGGAGAGAGAACATGATGAGCTTTGATAGTTGCACATCAGGCTGAGTGAAGAAAGTGAAGATAGCTTATTGAGAAAATGTTCATAATTAGTGTAAGACAGTGGACAATTGCTTTGAATTTTGAAGTGAAATATGTTGATCCAGAATCAGAGTTCAAAGGAAGATGAAGTATTCAAGGAGTAGAGAGACGGACCAAGGTGACATTTTGGTGATAAAAGCCACACCATCTGCACACTAGTGTGTTTGGGGAAATTGGTGGAAGATATAACCTGATGGGGAGGCTTTATTCAAGGAAAACTATCATCCCTCAGCCAGTTTTCTGGCAAGACCATGACGTTGATGCAATTATTCACTATGAGCTCATGGACAACAGGAGCCAAATGATCTCAATTTAGACCAGAGAGGAGTTGAAAGATTGTCTGATGTTGCTTTCAGTTTTTGATTGATTGACCAATGCTTTGAGCCATCCCAAATTTTGCAAACTGAGCTGTCACCATCATTCCTTGATTTTGATGATGTGGCTGAAAGCAGGAAGCTTCTGTGACAAGCACTTCCTTGTTAACAGAAAGCTGCTGTAGTCATTTTCCACAGCTCTTTTTCTTTTTTGTCCTGCCATAATTTTGTAAGTTCAAGAAAGCTGCAGTTCCGTTAGGCTATTTCTAGTACAGGAAACACTCACAAAATATGCACACTTCTACAAAATTTACTAAACCTGTCACAATTCTACCACCATAAGAATGTAATTCCTTGCTAGTGTGTTAGACAAGCCAAGGACTTTTAAAGGGGTGCTTTGGGCTATCTTCACCAACCGTTTCACTTGCTCCTCATTCTCCACCTTAAATTACAAAGCTGTTTCACAAAAGTTTTAATTTTTGGAAGATGAAGAGAAGCACAAAGATCCCTCAACAATTTCTAATATAATGGTCCAGATCTTCTAGTCTCCAGGTAACTGGAGATGAGAGGAACCCTGGAGAATGTCAGGAGCATGTGTAAGTTCTGACATACTAAATATATGAGAATTGTACAGATATTTATGTACAATCTGATAGGAAATTACTGGGCGTCTGTATCCCTCCAAACAAATCCCGACCCTTAATTAGAGTTGGAGAATTCAGAGAATTCTGATTTACTTAGCTGAATAATTAGCCAAGTAATGCTAAAGGATTAAAATCTGCTTTAACTTCTACAAAACTGAGCCCCCACTCACTCGTATTGCACATTATATGAACACCCAGCACCACCCACCACTAGATTCTGCATTAGACTTGCCCTGTCTCTCATCTTCAAACTCCCCTCTGTTCTGGCTTAGCATCAGCTTCAATAGCCCTCTTCCCACCGTCACTCCATACTCAACCCAACCACACATTCCCTCTTAGGACCCAGACATGACCTCACCCTACTTCCCTATCACTCCAGACATGACTCAAAGCACATCCCACTCTACTCAAGCTCCAAAACAAAGCAGGCCACCCATACCTTCTAGACTGAACCTTCCAACTTCCAGACCTGACCCCCTCCATTGCACCTCCCACCCATTCCAACTTGACCCAATGTGGACCCTGTCTTCTGTAACTAGCTCTGTCAACTAAAACCCTTGATTCACACTAAAGCAGTCTACTTGAATCGACCTGTTCTGACTCCACCTCTGTCCTAAATACAAAAGACCACACCTTTGTTCCAGACTTCACACACTTGAAAAGCCTGCAGTTACAACTTGACCACCCACAGATCCTAAGACCTTACCTGCCACAGCTGCCACCCTGACACCCATCTTGAAACTGTACCCCCTCAACCAACTTGTGCCCCAAAGCTTCACATTACTGATGCCATAGTTCCTCGCCCACTGGCCACCACACCAACTACCCTTCATCCACCAGAAACCCTATCCTCACACCTGCACCAACCCACTGTTTTTAACACAAGAAAGCCAGGTTAAATGACTCCTTTTAAAACATGAATTCATTTGTTCTGGGAGAAATGTATCCACAAGTGAAGGCAACCTTTTAAAAGAAACCTTTTTACAACCAACAAAGATGGTATATAAAGAAGGGAAGCCAATTTACCTTTCCTCACCTGGGAGCTTAATGGATTTCAGATATCCCATCTGGAACTGTAACAAATTGGGGAACCTGACTTGGTGACTGGTCATAACGGGATACGAGTGTATGTTTTGTTCTGATCAGATTTGGAAACTGGGCTTCTGATTCTGATCGGAAAATTTGGGGCAATTACTTCATTGGGAAGTAAAACATTCTGCATTGCAATAAATGTCCACTCTTACAAAATTCATATATTCTGTCCTCCAATATGATTATGCTCCTCTGTGTCTTGTTTGCATGGGGTTTCCCTCAGTAGAACTGACCAATTATTTGCTGTTACCACCTCTCATTAATACCTAGTTTTTATCTACATTGTTTCACTGCTACCATTCACACTCCCTTTGATTTTTGCTTTGGGCTACCTTCACCAACTGTTTCACTTGCTCCTCATTCTCCCCGTTTCCTCCAGCATAAAACTCATCATTTTGCAGTCCCTTTCAGTTTCAAAGAAATTATATTGAATTTCAAATGCTAACTGTTTCTTTCTCCCACAGATGCTGCCAATCTGCTGTGTTTTGCCAGAACTTTCAGTTTTATCTCACAAGGTGTATCCTTTCTTGTTATTTTGGGGTAAATTTAGTATTCCCCAAAATCCACTGGAGTGTTGCACTTAAGGTGAGCACAGGGAGGAAGGGGTATGGTGCTTTGTCTTAGGCACCCCATTTCAAGCATAGTTCCCATTGGGAGTATGAACTTGGTGAATTTAAACTCATGCCGCATGTATGTAATGAACAAGAAAGTGATTGCACACTATTACCTGTGCTAGGGATTATACTTATGAATCACTTCACTAGAAATGCATGTTTTAGCTTGTATACCATTTAGTAGCACAAGAAAAATAGCTCTAACTACCTGACATTAAAGGATGTACTAGCAGAAGAACTATTTAAAGCCCTAATGGACTAATGAATTCAAACAACACCAGAAGTGAATGGTATTGAGATGTCTGTACAATGTACTTTGTCCTGTTACGATGGAGTTCATAATTTTTCATTCTCAATGTCATCAAAAATCATTTATAAATATTCTGAACCGCAGTTAAAGACTGCAACTTTAAAGTTGCGTATGTGATGGAGCTCCATGAAGTGTGTGCACACCTTGCTTTCTGTTATAAAAGATTTCAAGTCATTAACATTGAGTAGAAGTCCATAGATCAGTAAGATTCAGGTAATATGATTTAGTAGGAACCTTGTCAAATTGATCCCAAAGTGATTTGTAAGCAGTCAACTGTTTTTTGACACAAATCTCAGAGCTTGGATCCTGCACATTTGCCATTTTGTTGCATGTCCCGCAGTTTTAAACCATGATAAAAGAAAGCTTTGGACACATTTTATATGCCATGTTTGCTATTCACAAGATATTTGACTGGTGGTGTTAATGATGGAAGATGTGGACAATCAAAGTGAGATCCTATGAATCACTTTCAGATTAAAAGGAGAATCCTCCAAGACACCTGGTTATCAAAGTCAAACAAGGGTATTCTTCTTCTCAGATCACTCAGTTAATTGTTCTATTTCCCACCCCAAGAAATGGTAGGTGTCATGTTTGGCGGAGGGATTTCTGATTATTTTGCCTCCTCTGCCATTTTTGTAACTATTGAGACGGTCTCTATCTTATATCGTATGTTAATCATTGAAAATATAATGATATGCAAATCAAACAAACCAAAGCAAAATGACTAAACATTGGTACAAAGCATTAATATTTTATTGAAAGGTAAAAAATGTTTTTGTTTGTGAGCATATTTTGATCTTCCTGATGTGTTGTTTTTATTTTTGGTTGATCATCTTGAAAATTAAAATCTATATTATTCAAGCTCTATCTATTCTTGAATTTAATGACAAACTGTCAATAATTCTAAAAATTTGCATATTGCATTTACCTTTTAATTGCATTGCAAAAATTTATCTGAAAGATGAAATTTTGATACTTAATTTGGGTTATTTAATGCAGTAACTCATTTTGCAATAGGTGACCTGATAATTTATTTCAGGAATTAAATAACTACTTGAGCACATTCTGAATAAAACTCGTTATACACTTGTTCAGGAGCACTGATAACATTTTAAGTACTCTGGGTCAATACATCAGAAAGACAGAGGATTGCACAAGCAATTGGCTCTAGATGTGTCACTTTTGCCCTGACCAACTATTTAACCACTGAAAAGTTAAAGGACTGAAAGAAAAAGAGCAATCTAGAAATTCATCTAGTAATGAAATCCTTTAAACAATGTTGAATCAAAGCTCAATGGGGAAAAAGTTCAAAGTTAAACACAGCAATTATAAGATGGAGGAATATTTAATCTTTTAGTGCATGATGGTCATATACTCTTAAGAAGTGTTTCCAAGAGGGAGTGCCAGATGTTTTCTCTTTAAAATAAAACACCTGCTTGCTTGGAAACAGACGGTGGAAAAAAATCTGTTACTGACATGTGAGTTAAAGAGATCAACTGTCAACAGCTGGAAAGCTGATCCTTTAAACACACTGGAAATTGTGACATTTTATGAACATAGCACACAGAAACTCTAAATCAGAAAGGAAAGCACCTTGCAAAATCTTGCTAATCTGAAAGCAATGTCCATTTCCCTTTTTCCCCTCAGCTTGCAAGACTGTTTGACACCAAAAAACATTGTTAGACTACATTGATTATCCACCCAATAACACCAATAACACTCCATATTAATATCATTTTCCTCAAGTCACAATGATCGGCAAGTCCTTTGTGTTGGTGCAGAATTTGAATTACTAATGAAATTGGTGGGACTACCTGGTATTGAAACAAAATGACAAACAAGCCAAATTCTTTCAGCATCTGCAGTTTGACCATCTGCAACTATGGATGTCAATCCCATTCCAAATCCTAGTGACAGGGTCAATTGTTGAGATTTTTTTATTCACCCTGCTCATACATACTTGTGGAGCAGGTGGGACTTGAATGCCCACCTAATGGCACAGGGACACTGTGCCACAAGAGTCCCAGGTCAATTGTCAATTTAATACGAGTGCATTAGCAGTGTCCACCTCCAATTACAGTAATGTGCCTCCTCCCAAAGGGGCAGGTGGCTCAATAACCCTATGTCTCATGAAAATTGGAATCTTTTTTGGGGCATTAGTGTGACAACCCAGTTCCCACATATCATATAACCACCCCACTGCAAATGGTTGGACTTAAAAAAAGGAACAGACTCCATGGGGAACTGGGTTCCATCCTTTTTGTTGGTCTTTTAACTAGAGGCTTTCTCTAGCTGTGCTAAACCAAGATAAGAATTTGAGGTGTGAAAGTGATATTGTTCAAAAATAGCCCCAATTTTAACTACTTCCAGCTCACTCCTTTCATTGTACTTCCCACTCCCACTTGCTAGCTTCCATTTTGATTTCACTGGGTTCAGCTGGAAATTAGACCTACAGTATGGTGATGGAGATCTGAGTTAAAATAGCCAGATTTGATGCTGTTGAGTGCACTCACCAAAAGCAAACTCTGTGAAAATGTGAGATGTGACTTCTGAGGAGGGGTTGTTAGTGGAGAGGTTACAAACTTGAACATACATACACAAGTCTAGGATAAAGATTTTGCTCTGAATTTGATTTGGTATTGCCTTAATTTTTCGTACTCCCAACATACTGAATATTCTGTCTATCCAGTGCAGGCTCCCACACATACTGCAGATTGTCTGATGAAATATTTGCATGTGATCAGCTGCTAAATATCATTTAAATAGATCTAGCAAACATTTATAAAACTGCATTCTTACCTACTACACAAGAGAACTGCTAAAATCCTGATTAATCATTCACTGCTGACTTTTTGATGTCACATTGGAACTTGTGCTTTAGGAAAGCAATTTGCTTTGGTTCTAAAGGACAAAACATTGGTGCAACAACCAGGCAGAGATAGTTGATGGGGTGAATGCTGTCCATGAGATTCGGAGAACGGAGAACAGTGCAGCACAGTACAGGCCCTTCGGCCCACGATGTTGTGCCGAGTATTTCCCTTAATCTAAGATTAACCAAACCTACACACCCCTCAATTTACTGCCATCTATGTGTTTGTCCAGCAGTCTCTGACTCTCCTACCACTGCTAGCATTGGAATCCATGCACCCATCACTCTCTGTGTAAAGAAGTTACCTCTGCCATCTCCCCCAAACCTTCCTCCAATCACCTTAAAATGATGCTCCCTTGAGACAGCTATTTCTGCCCTGGGGAAAAGTCTCTGGCTATCACTCTATCAATGCCTTGTACACCTCTATCAAGTCACTTCTCTTCCTTCTCTTCAGTGTGAAAAGCCCAAGCTCACTCAACCTCTCTTCATAAGCCAAGTCCTCCAATCCAGGTAGCATCCTGGTAAATTTCCTCTGCACCCTCTCTAAAGCATCTATATCCTTCCTGTAATGAGGCGACCAGAACTGGACACAATATTCCAAGTGTGGTCTAGCCAGGGTTTTATAGAGCAGCAGCAAAACCTCGTGGCTCTTAAACTCAATTCCCTTGTTAATGAAAGCCAAAACACCATACGCCTTCTTAACAACCTGATCAATTTGGGCAGCAACTTTGAGGGATCGATGTATGTGGACCCCAAGATCCCAGTGTTCCCCCACACTGCCAAGAATCGTAACTTTAACCATGTATTCAGCATTCGACCTTCCAAAGTGAATCACTTTGCATTATTAAATGGTAGGACAGACTTATGGGGCCAAATGGCCAACAGGGAAAAGAGCAGGGGCATGAGACATAGCAAGTTGCTATTGCAGAGAGCCAGCAACAACACAATGGTGGAATGGCCTCGTTGTTAATGCAGGAACTGTTCTATGATAACACTGCCAAACCACACTTGCCTGAATGCCATTTGCATCCCTGCAACCCTCACATGGGGCTCCACATCACCATCAAACAGGAGACACATGACAGCTATCCGGCGTAGAATTCTGCCTTATCTTCCATTTCCCCCAAGCTGCTGTGGGGGGGACTGGCACACAGGTCAAATAATATACCAGCTGCCTCAGTGAAATCCTGCTAACTCAGCACAGTTTCAGTCATGGTCTGTCCTGGTTGAGTTAGCATTTACGTCAAGCATTTGTCACTGGATAACTGTGAAACTGAACGTAGCAGTCAATTCATCTCATGGATGAAACTAATTTAAAAAATCTTGCCCCAATCCCTAATAATGGGCACAGGATCATTTACATGAATCCAAAAGATCCCTCAGTACAGTGACTCTCCAACAGGGCAGCACTCCTTCAGCACTGACCCTCCAACACTCCCTTTTCAAATATAGATTTTTTTTGTACAAGTAACCTTTTTAAGTATGCATACCCCAAAGTGTTTTCATATTTTGCTTCTTCCACCCATCCAAAGAGTTCATGTAATATAACAATTCTTTGAATGCTGACCATCTACAGTTACTCATGCATAAGTACAAACTGAAAATTATAATAAATTATATAATTCATCTATCTAATTAATTATGTCTGGAACAATTGTTCTACTTAAACGTCAAAGGGACGTCATAACAGGAAATCAGACTGGGCAACAGAATAATCTCACATTTTATCATTGTACACACTCCTTAAATTAGCTGGAGCTCAAGAGAACTTTCCTATTTTCAGAACAACATGGTACATAATAAATCACAATCCCTAAATTTTTTTATAGAGAATACTATATAGGACAATATTGAAGCTCTAAGAGATGATGGAACTAACCATCTATCTCATGTGCAGGCATAGTCCCATTCTCTTCTTAGTAATCTCTTGTTCTCCTACATACTCCCTTCTACACAGGAGATACACAACCTCAGAATCATTACACACAATCCTTAGCATCATATGTTAGCAGTCTTGGAGCCAGAATTATAAAACCTTTGTCTTGTAGGGCAAGAAGAAAAATGCCAATGGCACAGAGTAAATAAATGTCGCCTTCTTGCATCTTGCATCAACTACTACAATAAAAATACCGCAAAAAGGATCTTTGTATAAAATAGATTGATTATCTGAACAGCATAGTCTACAGGAATCATTTTCAAGTTGTTATAAAAGAACATTGCATAATTTGTATGATGTGGAGATGCTGGTGTTGGAGTGGGGTGGATAAAGTCACAAATCACATGATACCAGCGCTCCAAAAGCTTGTGATTTCAAATAAACCTATTGGACTATAATCTGGTATCATGTGACTTCAAGATTTGTATGCTCATGTGGAGTAGTCCAATAATCATACTTGTCTAGTTCTGCTTGAGTTCAGTCTTGACCACAGTCAACAATGTAGCATATATTAATTCCAGAATTACCTACACTAAATTGTCAATCATACATCACTTAAACCCATTCACATTATGAATGCCCTGACCATTGCTCTCAAAGCCTGACACTTCAGAACTGTTGTTCTCAATCACATAAATTCTGTTGGCATAGACACGTTGTTGAAGAAGATAATAATGAGATCAAGTTGTTGATACAAAGTACTGTTAAATTCTTCAGAACTACAGAAAATAATCTTGAATTATTTTTTTAATCTGTGCACAAGTTTTAATTCAGTGCCCAATGGCTTAAACATTAAACAGCTACTGATATTACGTTCATCATTTAATTTTACCATGGCAGTCCAAGCAGAAATTCTACTCACATCTAATTCTGATGTTTTACCCATGTGTAATGACAAATAAATAAAATCAGATTAATATTCAATATTTGATGTAACATTTATTCTACCCAACCGTCTTTAGTTTATTGCAGGCTGACAAGTACTATTTAAATAGTATGCCTATCATATTTGAGGCTTACATATCTTCCTGCTGGATTTCACTGCTGGAATCTTTCCCACATGAAGCTGAAACCCAAGCTCTATTAATGAACAAAGGTTTTTGTTCAGAAAATTTGCATTTGTATGGAAATAAGGACAGTTTTAAAATGATCTTTTCTCTGTTGCTACTAGTATTGATGATAAAGCCACTATGGCTGATTTTATAAACCAGTGATTTTGGTTGGAAGTAGTATTCCCCTTTCTGTATAACAGGTAGAAAAATCATAGGCTTATAAATACATGATGCATTGTCTGCAAGCACCATCCACCTCTGGAAGTACCAGATCAGGAAATTACTTTACTAAAATTATAGGGGTGATTTTAAATTCCACAATCTGCTGCAATGGAATTCAATCCCTGTTTCCCACAACATTACATGGGTCTCTGGATTAACAGTCTAGCAATAATACCACTAGACCATCACTTCCCCTAATTTATACTTACACTGCACAAAATTTGGTAACTGCTTTTTTAAGAGCAAAACTGGAAATTTGTCTCCCTCAGAAGGAAACCTGGAAACGTATCTATCCTGTTGGGTTCTGCTAAAGAGTACAAAAAAACACCTAGGTAAAAACTAAAAAGGAATCATAAGGAAGACATTGAAATGGTTCTCATGCTTTCCCTTTCTTCACATGTTTGTACACAGTATATTTGTTTCTTTGATTATACACGGATATTTGTTATTTATTTTTATAATACCATTCTGCACTATATTTAATTAATGTTTTTCTTCCCTGACTTCGCTTTTCTTTTTGTGGTTTACTTCTTTTATCTTCCTTTGTTGCTTCTCATGTTCTCTTTTTCTCCTGTTATTTATCTTATTTTGTTTTCCTCACTCTTCCTTTCATCAACCTACAGAAAGCAGTAGGGATGATACTAATAGATTTCAAGAGACAGAGAGAACCATGGACGAAATTAATCGCAGCTAGGCGTGGAGTGAGATAGTGTGGTAGGAAGAATATGGAGAAACAATTAAAAAAGGCACAAGTTTGAAGGAATTTCAAAAAACAGTTATCTTGTGTTTGCATACAAGTCTTTAAAAATGATAGTTGTTAAAACAGACAGAATCTTTGGCTTTAAAAATAGAAGCATTGACCACAAAAGTCAGAAATGTATGTTAAACACATATAAGGTATTAGTTTGGCCACAGTTGGAACATTATGTTGAATTCTGGGCACTACACTTTAGGAAAGACATGAAACCTTGGAGAGATTACTGGAGAGACTTACTGGAATGATTCTAGGGATGAAGAATTATCATTATGTTTTTAGACTGGAGAAAATGTGGTTGTTCTCCTCAATGCAGAGATAAATTGACAAATTTGATAAAGTGTTTAACATCATGAAGGATTGAGATAGAATAAGCAAAGAGATACTGTTTCTGATGACTGAAAGGTTGATAACAAGATTTCAGACACATTTAATCTGATTGACTAAAGAACCTGAGGAGACATGAGAATGGTATTTTTAAGCACTGAATGGCAAACATTTGGAACACACGGTCTGAACAGGACAGTGGAAACAGATTTAATAATAGCATTGAACAGGAAATTGGATAAATATTTGAAAGAGAAAAGCATTCATGGGAATACAAGGAAACAATGGGGAAGCTAGATTAACTGGCTTGCTTTTGAAATTAGTGCAGTGCAGACTCAATGGGCTGAATGGCTTCCTCTGTGCTTTACTGTTCTTTACTTCTGTAAAAGCATATTTTACTCTGTTTATTTCTAAAATTTAAAATTTGGAATATGAAATAAGCAGACATGTATGTTTTTTGATGAATGAACAGTCTGCACTGAAGCATAATACTATTTTAAACCATGTTTAAGTTATGTAATAAGTGGAATCATTGCATACATTCTAAATGAGATTATCAGCCCATTTGATCCATAGACTTTGAAAATGAACTACTTTGTCCTGAATAATGTTTTGATACCACTGAATTCTATGTGAGAATAATAATATAACAGTAAGATGGCTGTTGTTCATCAAAAATGACAAGTGACTGCACCTCCAAAATATTGAGGATTTATGTTCATTTCATGGCCATTTGGTAACTATCCAAAAATGCCAAAGCTAATTATTTTGTAGCTAATTCAGATGTAATGAGCTAAAAAGGAAGGGTGTCAATATTCACATCAAATTTAAAATCCTGATGGTTTGTGTGCCGCAAGATGGTATAATGCTCTGTTGTGCTACACAAATGGCCAGGATCAGATAACTGAGCACAAATTGGGAATTCTCATCAGTAAACTTTACATTTTGGATGTATTACCATCAAAGCACAGGAAGCTTCAATGTCATAATTTAATGGAGATTTTGCTGACTATTGTTCATCAGCATTGGAGAATGCTTAAGCACTTTCACAGGAATATGAGGAAACAATGGGGAAGCTTGATTCATTGGATTGGTCTTGAAATGGCCACTGCAGACTCAAAGTCACAGCTTTATCAGACAGTTTCTAGTTATGTCATCTTGACACATGATGATCCAGCAGAATCATTGATTTTAAAATGATTAATGATTTGGAAACTCATGTAAACAAACAAAAATACCATTATTTGTCTGAATGATTCATATCAGTAACGAACATAGGAAAGTGCCACTTACTTCTTGGTTCTCTTGGCCCATCCACTGTAACTTTTATAGCTCTGTGATAGGTGGCCACTTGAGGTGGGTTTGTGAATACTGTAATTGTCAATGTAAAACTTTTACCTGAAAAACACAGTGCAGATTAATTTTACTTATTATATGACCATTATGCCCAAGCTTCCAAACAACAATCATTGTATATACTGTTCTGTAGCCTTATGATGGTGTGGTCTTAAATAACTGACAGCACAGGTATTTATCATTGCACCCTGAGGTGAGCATTTACCAATGTGACTTGTGTTTTCAACATAACATTTTGGGTGAATTATTTTTGCCTGATATGGTCTCCATTCCCCTTCCCTCAGTTAAAACATTTGGGGGAGTGGTAGTACTCTACCCAAGCACTACTGTCATTTAAGGCTGGGAACTGCATTAATTACTTAAAAATGAGACTTTTAAAAAAATTCATTCATGGGATAAGGACATTGCTGTGTAGGCCAGCATCCTTTGTCAATTCCTAGTTAAAGGTCAACTACATTGTTATGGTTCTGGAATCACATGTAGGTGAGACCAGACAAGGATGGCAGTTTCCTTCCCTAAATGGCATCAGCGAACCAGGTGAGTTTTTTCCTGACAATAAGCAATGGATTCATGATCATCATTAGATTCTTAATTGTAATTTATTTTCATTGAATTCAAATTGCACCATCTGTTATGGTGGGATTTGAACCCAGATCTCCAGAATATTTCTGGGTTTCTGGATTAACAGTCAAGCAATAATATCATAAGGCCATTGCCTCCCCCCTCTGCCCCTATCTGGGTATTAATGAGAATGAAGGGTCTTAATAAGCTCAAAGGAGGGTGGAGGGCTTCCCCCTTGCCACCATAAGACTTCAGACAGGTCAGAGAACGAATGTATATGGTGGGAAGGCCAGCCACTGGGTCTTACCAAACCTCTCAGCCACCATAATAACTGACAGGGGAGTGGAAACATCCAGCCCTTTATCACCAAGATCTTTGTATTAATGTTGGTAAGTGTGTGCTTAATTGTTATTTGCAGAAAATGTTATCATACAAAATAGGGGTTGTGACCAACAATTATTTTATAAACAGTAATGTTAGTGAAAACCACTCAGTCTCCTGTGGCATGAACTTTTGCCAAAAAGTCTTTTATATTTATAATCCGTTCTTCTTCATTAATATGAGATCTGATAATGTAATCACATATCATATCACTGAAAAAAAAACTTTGTGCACTTGGAAATGTGTAGGACAGTTTTTAAGACATTACCTATGCGAAGAGTTTGCATTTGTGGTCATGGAAAATACATTTCTGATGGAAAGAGATGAAAGCATTAATCCAATATTGATGAAAGTATTTCCATTTTCGGTATATCTATCTACTGGGAAACTGTTTCCCTTAGTCTTATTTAATAATAATAAAATAATTCTACAATATGTCATTTCTGGCAAATTACTATATACCAAAGAAACATTTCTGTTGTTTGAGAATACCATAGCTCACTATTTTATACATTAAGAAGTCTGTGATTAACCCCATGTGGCTAAAAAGCGACATCATATTCTCATGGTCTCAAATATTACTGTTCCTTCTGAATCAAGTGATTGTTTCATCATTGATTGTGTTTGATTCATTAAAGTTGTTATGTAATTCAAATGTCCAAAAAGGCCCATTTTATGAAGGAGGTTTTTTCAATGCCCCTTCCTAATCTTGTCCAGAAACACTCTATTTTATCCATGTAAAAATTACATGTATTATTTACTCTCCTTATGTAAGTCCCCTTAGATTCATTTGACACTTTCTACAAAATAAAAATAGTGCTCTATCTCATAATTTAAAATCAACTTATTGGTATCTGAAGTCAGCTTTGTATCTACGTAATGTCAATGACAGTTGTGAAGATATAACAAAACTACATTCAAATCAGAAGCCTCAATGTCAGTGTAAACGTTTCAAAAGCCAAACATAATTTTTTGGAGGCTGGAGTAAGCCATGTGTATTGGAACAATTTGTAGTAAGCAAGAAAAAGAATTGGTTCTCTCCATCACACTACTGAGTTTCTCGCCACTTGTTTGCTTTGCAGGGTAGTATTGGAAATAGGCTACATGCTTTCCTGCTAATGAATTAGACCTCACATTTCTATTGGATTTGGTGGCCTTATGCCTTATAGCAAGTAGCTTAAAGTGTGACATTGTAGTGCTGTTGGACGAGGCTGGCCACATAGTTGCAGTGGTTGGGAAATGCCCTGAAAGTAAGTTAACAAACTAACAAGATCGTAAGTGTTCTTCAATAGAACATTAAGTATCCTCAAAAAGAAATTATTATAAAAAGGAATATATGAGATATGTGCAACAACATTTTAGTTATTGTTCATGCATGCATTTAGGATATCACCACTAACAGGAAATGGAAAAATGCTTCTCTTGACAAGGTTTATTTTTGTCTATCGACTGATTTTAGCAAAAAAAAGAGTGAAAGGTCATTTCACACTTGTACCTAAAGACGTTATACAATTTGAACAACCCTAACATATATTCAGGAGGTCTCAATGTGCTTCAAAGATGGAAATGTGTTGCTGGAAAAGCGCAGCAGGTCAGGCAGCATCTAGGGAACAGGAGAATCGACGTTTCGGGCATTAGCCCTTCTATCTGCAGACCTCACTTTCTCCTCAATGTGCTTCAAAACCAGTTAATTACATTTTGGAGTGCAGCTAGTGTTGCTTTGTAAACAGACCATGATAATATAGTCTGATTTTTCATTTCAGAGTGCATCATCTTCATGAAAAACAAAACTGCTTTATTTTGTTTGTTAAAAAAAAAAGGTACGGATCCCATACTTGGGAATGTAGGTGATAACCAGCTAAGATTTGCCACTGGAAGGATAAAGTAACAGAAATACGTAATGAACACAGGAATCTGAGGAGATGTGTATAGGAGCAATTTACAGACATTAGTTGAGATAAGAAGAATAAAGGATTTCAACATAAGGATGAGAATTTTAAAGTTAGGGATTTTGCAGGTTCTGGCCTTAAATTACCGTGAAGACCCATGTGATGTCTTACCCTATTAAACATGGAGCACAAATGCAAATTTCCATTGGACGGGTGACTGCTTTGAGATAAAAAGTCATAAAATATAATAAAATATGCAGAAAATTGTTACTAAAGATGGAAATTGGAAAGCTGAACTGGAGAGGCTTTGAACTGTTGAGTCTGGTGACAGTGAAGTCATAGGTGAAGTGTTTCAAGAATAAAATGTGCTGAGGCATGGCCAGAGGCCAGTGATGTTACAGCAGTGGAAGTAATGGTTTATTTAATGGATAGGATAAATACTTCAAAAATCAGATTAGGGATGACTAGAATGTAGAAGAAGCAAAGACTTGAATTTAAACAGCATCAATCATCATTCATAGGGTGTCCCAAGGTATTTACAGCCTACTAAGTAAAGCGTAGTCATTTTTTAAAAATGTGCACAGCGCACTCCCACCAAGAACTATGTGACAATGGACAGATACATATATGTCTTTTACAGCCACCATAACGTCAGACAAGGCTTTGGTTTGACATTTCATATGAATGGCAGCACCTTTCATAGTATTGTACTATCTGGGTTTTCGTGCTTAAAGTCCCGCTCACAGTGTCCTGCACTGGAAGTAAAAATATTGTTGGCTGACCCACAGTTGAATACGAGGCTGTAAATATTCAATTTCAGAAAGAGACAGTATTCATGGAAGAGTCTAGATGCATTAGTCAGAGTATAGAAATTGTAGCACCAAGAACAATAGGCAGGATTTTATCAACTTGTCTGAGGTGTCATCCGCGGTTCAGAGAACTGGTGTGGGATGGCCATGGTCATCACTGAAGGAGCCTTCCCTGGATTCAGGATCACGAAAGCTGTAGTCCCATATGCTGAAAATTGACAGCGAATCGAAGACTGGTAATTTTCTACTGCAAGCACTGATACCTGAGGAGCAGTGGCAGCTGTGGTAATGCACTCAGGTCACACATTGTCAAAGGACCACAGGCCAAAGGTGATTGAGGGCAGGATGGGGTTTGCGGGAGCAGGGATTGCAGAAGGAGGGGAAAGCAGTTTGGAGATAAGGGCAAAAAAAACTGCTAGTGGCCAAGTCCATGTCCATTGCTGGTCTTTCAATATGACACTGTGCCTGAAAGTGTGGGATCACATCCAACTCCCCCTGCCCCATCCCTAACAAGAAGGCCTCTGGCAAACCCAAAGAGGCATGGCTTAATGGTAAAAGTAGAGTAAGCAATATATAGGTAATGAGGTTAAAGTTTGTAATTGAGTATAATTATGTTGCTCATAGCCCCCTAATGTACTCACTGTATACCCATGACTGCATTGCCAAATACCAGACTAATGCCATTTACAAGTTCACTGATGACACCGCCATAGTTGGTCGAATCTCAGATGGTGACACAACAGACTACAGACAGGAGGTGGAAGATCTGGAAAAGTGGTGCACTGAGAACGACCAGCAAAACCAAGGAACTCATTATTGAGTTTCGGTGGGATGTTACTCGTCCCCCTACACACATTAACAGCACAGAGATGAAATGAGTGGGGAGTGTAAAGCTCCTGGGAGTGATCATTCACAACAAGCTTTCTTGGACTCTTTATGTGGATGCACTGTTTACAAAGGCCCAACAATGTCTCTTCTCCCTCAGGCAGCTGAAGAAATTTGGCATGATGGCGAATACCCTTGCCAACTTTTATTGGTGCGCCATCGAGAACATTCTGTCTGGATGTATCACTACCTGGTATGGTAACTGTACCAATCAAGATTGGAGACGGTTACAGAGAGTGGTGAACTCGGCCCGGACAATCACAAAGACCAACTTCCCATCTGCAGAATCCATCTACCAGGCCCGCTGTCGAGGAAAAGCGCCAGCATTCTCAAAGATCCATCCCACCCTGGCAATGTTTTTCTACAACGTCTACTATCAGGGAGAAGGTACAGAAGCCTGAACACATGCGTCAGCCAGTTTCAAAACAGTTTCTACCCTACTGTTGTTAGAATACTGAATGGACTCACAAACTCTTAACATTCACCTGTACCTGTGTTTTTGTTTTTGCTGCTTTTTACCTATTATTTACTTATCTGTGCTACTTAATGTTGTGATCTGCCTGTATTGCTCGCAAGACAAAGTTCTTCACTGTGCCTCGGTACACGTGACAATAAATTCAATTCAATTCAATTCAATTCAATTCAAAGCACGATGGGCAATTTCCTCAGTTTGAAGATGGGATTTTTTCCACACAGGAGCTGTGCAGTGACCATTCCTACCAATAATGTCACAGACAGACACATTGGAAATAGGTGGATTAGCAGAGCAGCACATATTTAGAAATGGAGATGGAAATGTTTGGAATATGGGCTGTGAGACATGCTGCTGTGAGTAAGACTATGTGGGGCTACTGCTTGACTGTACTGTAAGGCAACTTGCTCAGTTTTAGCACTAGTCCCTGATGTTATTAAGAAGTATGTTGCACAGTGTGCTATTGCTCTTTCTAGTTCCTAGACTGAGACTGGATGGTCCATCCCGTTTTATTCCTGTTAACTTTTCTATGGTGGTTTGTACAATTGACTATCTTCCCGAGCATTTCACATGGCAGATAAAAGTCAACTGCAATGCATAAATCTGGAATCACATGTTGGTCAGGATGGCAGATTTCCTTCCCTTAAGGGGGGTTAGTGAATCAGATGGTTTATGTTGTGATAATAAGATAATTTTCTGGTCATTATTATGACAATGAGCTGTATTTTAAAAACCCCATATTAAGCAATTTAAATTCAACTAACTACAGTAGTGGGATTTCAGTCCATGTCATTAACCTGGATTATTAGCCCAAACATACTGCCATGGCTCCAATGTTGGGGGGAGGGCAGTCATAGGTCAGATTATATTTTTCAATCTAGATAACCAATACAAAACAGATTGCATGATTATTCATTCATTTATTGTTTGTGAGACTTTGCTAAGAGCAAAGGTTAAGGTCAAAAGCAATTATATAGTTTAACAAAAACACTTTAGAACATCCAGTGATGGACCTGTATCCAACTGCAAATTCTTTAATCCAAGAACATAATGTAATGAGGCAAGAATGGATATTACATCCGTAATTCCTACATGATAAAGTGTCAATAGCTCAAAAGTGGCTGTAAAACATTTTGGGACATGCAGGAACATGAAAGATATATAAATTACAAGACTTTCTTCTTTTTTATATTGATCATTGGCTCTGCAGTGAACTGAAAAAATGGCAACATTTCTCTGAAGATTGCATTTTTCTGCGTGACTGCCTTACTTTTTTTAGAGTTAACTGAATATCTGTTAACCATCTAAATATTTCAAGAAGTCTGTCATTTAATACCTTGGAGTGGCTGCACAATTTGTGAAAGGCTGGGGGAATATCAGAAAATGGAATAGATTGTATGAACAAACGTCCTGTACCTTTCAAATGCACATATGTAATAAGTTAGATATGCAATTGTTAGTCATTTCCAATAGCAGTTAGTGCAGTAATGCTTCAAGACAGGAAGAGGTGGGCGTTGTAAAATGAGTCAATAAAACAGTCATCGCTTTGCATCAATACAGAACTTTGCATAAACCAATGAATGAATCAGAACAGGCTGTTTCACAGTCACTTGATGGATGCTAATATCCACATTTGTTTAAAGGCCCATCATTGTATAATTGCAAACTTCAACTTGTTTAGCCTTTCTGTTTAACCTTTTTCATTTATGTTGTTGAAACATCTTTGAGCCATTAACTTGAGTAAAATTTTCAGTTTGCAAATATCTGCAAATGACTGTCCACTGTCTATTGTCCACAGACGCATTTTTGTATTGGATCTTTTTTATTCTAATTGTACCAGTTCAGCTGCCTATGTCAGTCTGCTGTCTAGGATCAGTTAATAGGTAACTCCGGTTTTAAGTGACTAAGTAATTTGAATGTTTGTTTCTCTGTGTTACATTGACTGGGTCTGTTGGTGGTGGCTCAATGAATGTTCAGAAGAAATGGGCATCAATTAACGATCTTATCTCTTCCTCTCTCCCCTCTTGAATTGAATCTCACTAGACAAGTCTCGACTTAAAACCTCTTTTGTAGCTCTTCCTGCCTTTGGCATACTCGGAGCTGGAAACAAGCCGTCTGCTTCAAAGCAAACCAAGGGTTTGTTCCACGAAGATCATAAGAAAAAAGGGTCAAGTCTGTTTGGACATAATTACACTTCATCAAAAGAAGCTTTCTTCATCTCCCATGCGTGAAAAGCCTGCAAGCAGTTAGCCTTTTTTTGAAAAGGGAAAAAAAAAATTTTGGGAAGGGAGCCAAGAGAAAAGCAAAACAGTAAAACTGGGTACACCACTCCTTTGTGATTTCTTTGAACTTTTTAAACAAGCTGTTCAGGTACATTCGGTTTATGTGTTTACATTGTGCATTGACTTAAAGTCTTTTGGTTAGTACGTTTCTTTTTACAGAACACAAGAGACTTGGCACCCAATGTGAGTTTTAGAAACCCCCTTTTTTTCTCCCTTTTGATAAGGATTAATTTTAGAAAAGTGTTGGCGTGTAAGAGAAATCCTTCCGGCTGTTAACTATATGTCTGTTTCAAGCGAAAAGAGAAAGCTGATCCAGTAAGGATTAATGTGGAATAAAAGCTGTCAATTCGCTAATTTCTGAATTTCAGAAGAGGGTGATGTATACAAAGACATTGAACCTCAGCACGCAGATACTTTTCAGCAATGGGCATCTGGAAAAAATGTTTTTGCAATTTTCTCCAGATTTTTCAACTCATCTGCCTAAACAATGTTTCCTTGTTTAAAGACAAGACTACAGTCAAATTAACCGTCGACTACGGGAAAGGGAGAGAAACAGAAAAGCAGGAGAGCGAGTTTCCAAAATTCCGAGAAGTTGACGCGATAAACAGGTGGAAAAGAAGTCGACAAAAAAGAAACAGTAGAGATAGATGGAGTGCCAGGCAGATACATAGACCCCACACTCATTCTTTAAACCCGGATGAAATTAACTCTTGTGAACAATAATTTCTAGACCAGCATAAATGCAGGATGGCGTCACGTTCCCGTGCCTAGGAAATACTACTTCGACCACACGCAAGCACACACACATCATTATGTATAATGTGTAAAGCGGGTAAAGTATTCATGCATTTAAACCAGGTAAATTACTGTACCCCTTCCACTTCGGCCCACGAAACGCAAATCATTGAAACGAGCCACTTGGTTTTTCATTACTGCCGAGGCATTGCGGAGTTCAGCCGAATAATTCTCATCATTGCCGGCCATAACGGTGACCACAGTGCCGTCAGGAACATCCCCCAAGGCTACCACCTGTCAGAGGGGAACATCAATACAGCATCAATACGTGGGCTAGCCTACTTCCAAAAGCGAACAATCTGTCTCTCTCCAATATCTGGCACTTTACTTAAATAGCACATTTAAACATTTGCTGAAGAGCTCCCTTAAAGATGGTTATTGTCCAGTCATTTTGCTGATGGTAGATTTGTTCCATCTCCTCTCATACGTTTAAAATTAAAAATAATATGATGTTGACTTAAACCTGGGATATATTCTATTGTGGAGATGTAAAAAACAGTCGGTGTGGTTTGCAGGAAAATGTGTAAACAACTGTCTCAGCTGTACCATTCCCAATATCCGTGACTGTTCATCATTACAGTAAAGCCCTATTTAGGCTTTTCGGGAATTAGTTTGAAACGTACATTCTGCTCTTTGTAAAGCAGCTGGAATGACCATGTGTTACCATTAAGTTACTATTACCCAAGTTACTTTGTTTTCTGTTGGATGTATTTATGTAACAATTACTAAACGCTAAATATTCGAGAATTGATCCACATAATGTCCTCTGACATGGGTCTGTCTGCACGATTAGTAAGTTCTGTGTGCCATATGTAACATTCACCGTTTTATCAATTCTGTTTAAAAGCGCAGCTTTAGAAAGTTATAACTAAAGTGCTATAAATTCTCAAAAAAGTGGTTTTATGACCACAAATACGCACTAAAAGCGGCAATAATACATTTACATTCACTTCAATGCGTCGAAAATCCAAACCTTCGCTTTTGCAAAGTTTTCACCGCTCGGTTTTGTTTCCAGTACTTTGTTCCTACTTTGGACGAACTCTGAAAAGAAAACGGCTTTTTTTTTTACCTTGAATGCCACGGGCAGTGTTTTATTACACCTCCAGTGGGACGGTAAGACAGAGCAGAGGAAGTTAGGGCTGTCAGTCCGGACCAGCTCTGCCGGATGATCGGCAATGATATCCACCATGGTTCGGTTCTCATGGGGTCGGATCAGAGACCTGCCAAGCGCCGCCGCAGCTGCTGCCCCGGCTGTTCCCACTCCGGGTCCGGGCTCCTGGTGAGGGACCATCCCGCTCACATCGCTCATCTTTCCCGATGCTGGTAATGTGGTGGACGGTGGAGTAAAGCGCCGGCTCGTAGTGGGATCTACGGGAATACGCATCACAACACTTTGATTAGGGGCTTACAGTAGCCACAAACAGTCAATCTGTCCAATTAATGCCAGTTATTGTCACTCAATCCAGTCCACTTTCTTTATTTTTTTCGTTTTCTCTCTCTCCTTTTAAAATAAAGAAGTTTTCTTTTTTCAGGAAGGCCAGTTATTCTTCCTGCAACTATTAATATATTCCAAATGTATGTCTTTGGGGACAAAAAATTCGAATCCAACTTGTGGTCAAGGCGATCAAGAGGCGGGGGGGGGGGGGGGGAAGCCACAGTTTCCAACTGGTGGTTTCACGGAGGTTGGGATTATAAAGCAAGTTTGTGGTCATGAAAAAAGTGAGCGATGATGAGACATCAAAGAGCACGTGGTGGCTGTAGGAGTCATACACGAATTTAAAATAGTGTTCCCTTGTAAAACAAGAGGCCGAGACGATCACGTTGGTATTTTCCAAATCTGATTCTTGTCCCAAATATATACATAAATGTATATTTTGATCCTCGCTGATGGGGAAATAATTTTCAGCGAACGGCTGTAGATTGCACACTAAAACATATCCTTGAATGAATGAAAGTTATAAAGCATACCCCCCCCCCCCTCCGCAAGAGTAAGCCTTTTCTTAAAAAAAACTCTATGAAAATAATTTACATATCCAATCGTAAAAAGTGCAAACGCCTACTTGTTATGATTCGAGCCTATCAAAGCCTTAGATGGTTTCTTCACAGCTTATTTCCTCAAAAAGTGTTAGGAGGCAGCCGACTTCCAGTTTCTGTTGTGGCTTTGCTTAGGTCTGAAGTCCTGCCACTGAGTTCATTTCGATTATGTGTTCAAATATTTGCGCAACACTGTAAATCGCTTCTAAATGCGACACGCAGCCTGCGCGACAGTATCACAGTGGGTTAATTTTATTAAAATTATTTAGGAAACATGAATGAAAGGACGAAGAGCGCACTGGGCTTGGAACGAATCGAATCTCAGCCTGTTAACTGATTGCTGTAAATTAGCGGTAAACCCAACGATAACTTTCAAATGTACAAAGGCTACTTGAATTTGAGTGAGGAAGCAATTATTTAGCCAGTCAGTAATCTGGCACTGGCATCGCTCTTGTTAAACCAACTTCAAACGACGTGCTTTTCAGAAGTAGTCATCAAAGGGACATGATATATGACATGTAACGCAACGTCAAAACGCTATATTAGATACACTCATTACACAGATTGACTAATAAAATAGGGCTTTGGCTTCTATCCAGATAACTATATACTAAATTCAATAATAATAATCTGCAACATTATATTTAGTGATTAGCGAGACCAAAGAGAGCATATGCAAGATGTCTTTCAAATTCTACAGTGTGACGAGTGATGATTGCCTAACGCGACTGCTAGACCATCCCATTTAATGTAGCTTGAAAAGAAACTTAAATAAAATTATAAGTTGGATATATTTTTATTTACGTATTTCGTAAACTTTTCCCCAACTCACAAGGAGTCCTGATCAAGGCGTGGGTACATGTTTTAAAATATATATTGTTAAACTATTTAAGTAACATTAATTGAATAGCCTCGAAATTGAGTATGTGCTGAGGGAATATCTGGATTATAAACACATCATGGGGTGGATGGTTGGCATTCAGTTTATGTTGCAATGCCGCCAACGCACCACACCAACATGCTACACCAGAGCTCGCAGAGACGAGCAAAAAGCTCTCATACTCCCGTTTGTATCGGATTTCCGCGCACCCGTCTTGAAGAGCTCGCGCATGCTTTGACTGACGTGACAACCATCCACTGAACGATGGCACAGCGCCGAAGCAACCGCGAAACCAATCAGCGCCGGCGAGGGGCGAGCAACGGTCGCGCTTGGCCGGTCCTGGAACTCTGTTGTCAATCCACCTCGGCGCCGCTGGGAATTGTAGTTCCCATTCTCCGGAGATAGGAACCACGGACTACAGCTTCTCAGCGTGCGCCCCGAACTGCGACTGCGCGGACGTCAGTAGGCCGGAAGTGTTGGCTGTGCGCGCGAGGAGCTGTCAGTGACCGGAGGAGAGAAACAGATCACTGAGATAGTTACAAGGCCAATGCCTCGTGGTAGTAGCTAAGTGTCTGGTTATAGGGGACTTGCTCACTAAAACAAAAGTGAGTAGAATGTTCGGGGCAGCTTTTGTGCTACAGGTCCACATTTTCAATTTGATATATTTTAGCACTATCTTCCTGGCTCCCTTAATCCAGTTTGTACTTTTCTTGTTAGGTAGCACATTGTAGGCTTGAGGTAGAAGGGGAAACAAGACGTGGCGGGTTGTTCGCTGCACGGCGGCTGAAAACATTTTTTGAAAGCGCGTGGTGCGTTACATATCCACTCTTCAATCCTCACACGAGCAGCCTAACCCACCTCCACCTTGGGGCCAGTACCAACTACAGACCGCCCCCTCCTATCTCTCGCGCACTCAATGCGGCCACTATATTCTCCCTCTCTCTTTCTCTTCCCCCCAACACGCCCCTGTATGGCCAGCAACTTCTCTACTCCTCCTCCCCTCCCTCGCACCACCCACTGCTTCCCAGTACAGCCGGTTCCCTCTCCCCACTATCTTCCAGTGAACAGTTATTATTCTCGCTTCCCCGCCAGCCAGGACGGCCAGTGTCTCCGTACTACTGATCCCAATGGCACCATCCCTCAGAGCGAGCAAACAGAATCTTCACCGAGCATCCCACCACCATCAACCTTTCCAACTCCCAGTGCAGCTAGCAGACCCTCACCGTTTCCCATTGTGGCTAGTATTCACTTACCCCTGGCCCTCCTTACCCAAAAACTCCAAAGATGTGCAGGTTAGGTGGATTGGCCATGGTAAATTGTCGGGGGTGGGTGGCGGGGCTTTGGAGAGATGGTGCAAACTGATGTGCTGAATTGCCTCTTTCTGCACTATCGGGATTCTATGATTCTAACTCCACTTCACCATTTCCCATTGCAGCCTGTATCTCCCACACGATCCTCATCTCCGTTGCCATTATTCTCCCTCCACCTCCGATGAAGCCAATATCCTCCTCAGAACCATCCCTAAATGCAGAGATTAGCCACCCTCCACCCCTCTCCAACTTCAGTTGTTGTCAGCACCCTGCCACTGCTTTCCTTGTAGCCGGTGTCCTTGCAATGCATTCAAGGGCAGCCAAGAATGATTGGACTCATGATCAAAAACATATAGTCTATTTTGATTATTTCTCCTTTTGCTTTAGAATCTCCCATTCCAAGCACTTCTGCGGAGAGTTGAGGTAAGTACCCACACTAGATTAGTGCTGCTATTTAAACAGTGTCTAATAATAGTTGTAGAATTACCTAACACCGTTTTATAATAAAAGGTAGAGGGATGGGGTAGGGGAAATCATAAAAAGTTATGCCATTACTCGTCGCTAGAATATGATTGTACATTTACACACCGTGTTTCTACTAATGGACAAAGATTGTGGATATGGGCTTGCACAAGTCATTTGATAACTTGAGAACTACATTGGATGGTGGGCAGATAAATAATGGATTAAATTTGAGGGAAATTTGAAGTGATTCATTCACCCTGCTAAAATGAGAGGTAGTATAGACTAAAGTGTATAGTTGTATAAGGTCATAGGAACAGAAAGATCTAGATCTATGCACAAATCTTGCAGGTAAAATGTCAGGTTGAGAAAATAGTTAATGAAGCATGTGGGTTGTGGGCTTTATATTAAAACAATACAAAAATTAAGAAATAATGAACCTTTTATAAAACATACATTTGGCCCTAACTATACTATTATCTCCAACTTTTGGCACTGAATTAGGTGTCATCTGAAGGTATTAGAGCAAAATGGAAAAGAACAGTTGCAAGAACTTGGAACTTAGAGTTGATAGATTGGAGAATCTGTCTACTCCCATTGGAGAAGAAAAGATAGAGGATATTTGATAGTGGTTTTCAAATTTGTGATGGATCTGGATAGAGTAAATAAAGAAAAATGTGTCCCCATTGGCAGAAAGATTGAAATCTTGAGGTTTGGTTTAAAAATAAAGTAAGTGATGTGAAACAAAACTTTTTTTAAAGAAGTGAATAGTTATGATCTGGAATTCACAGCATGTGTGTGTGGTGGAGGTAAATTAAATTGAAGTTTTCAAAAGATAATTATATAAGACACGGGGAGTTGAATTAGGTGAGCTGCTCTTCCAGAAAACTCTGCACAACAACAGGGTGATGTGCTATAACCATTTTATGATTGAGATAAATTGTAGTGTTGATGAGTTGCTGCAAGCCCCTAGTTTCCATTTTTTGGTCCCTTTGCAGACAGCATTTTGTATCCAGTGTTATTTTTAACACACCATTGAGCATTTAAAAAAAAATCATTGAGATATGGGTAAGTTGGTATTGATTTCTTATCCATGAGAAGGTGCTGGTGAGCCGTCACTGCAGTCTGTTGGGGGGTGTGGGTATACCCAAAAGGCTGTTAGACAGAGTTACAGGATTTTTACCCAGCAATAGTGAAGGAACAACAATATAATTCTAAGTGAGGAGAATTTTGGCTTGGTGGGAACTTGTAATTGGTTGCAGACATGCAAGATATGTTATTCAGGATATTGTCAGTGGTACTCTTTACCTGTATTTGAATGATATGATATTAGTTTGTAGATACTGCACTTGATAGAAAGTTTTAAGAATATCGTAACTTATAAAATAGGCAGGCATGACATGAAATATAATACAGATGTCACTTAGTTTTGATAGGAGGATTGAAAAGAAAATATAAATTAAACATTGCAATTTTAAAGAGGGTGCATGAACAGAGGGACCTTTGTATATACTTACACAAGACTTTGAAGATGTTTGGATAAGTTGAAAAGGCTATTCAAAAGCCATATACAATCCTGGACTGTATTGATAGTGTATAAAAACACTATCTGCAGCCTCAAGTGGAGAATTACTCTTGATTCTTGCTACTAGATTTAAGGGAGGATGTTAAACCTTTAGGGTTTGGAGATGATTGAATAGGATGTTACCAGGGATGACAAACTTCACTACCATGTAGTGATTCGAGAACTTGAGATGTTCCTTTTAAAACAGGGAAAGCTAAGAGCTCGTGGGCGGCACGGTGGCACAGTCGTTAGCACTGCTGCCTCACAGCACCAGAGACCCGGGTTCAATTCCCGCCTCAGGCGACTGACTGTGTGGAGTTTGCACATTCTCCCCGTGTCTGCGTGGGTTTCCTCCGGGTGCTCTGGTTTCCTCCCACAGTCCAAAGATGTGCAGGTCAGGTGAATTGGTCATGCTAAATTGTCCGTAGTGTTAGGTAAGGGGTAAATGTAGGGGTATGGGTGGTTTGCGCTTCGGCTTCTAAAGAGGGCAATAATAGAGATATTCCAAATCATGAACTGTGTTGAGTAGGTAACAAACCAGTTGGAATTTTAAAAGTTTTCCTGGCCATAGTGAGACTGTGAGTTGCTGTCGTAGAAAATTGCCAGAGAATGACGTTCTATGGTCGAGTAAATAGGGCAAATAGTTTCAGATGATACAGATTTTAAATAATTTGTAAAAGCAGGATTTTAAATAATTTGTAAAAGCAGTAGTGACATGAGAGAGAAAATGTGGCAGGTTATGATCTTGAATGCACTAGCTGAAAGGATGCTGGAAGAATATTTTCCATTCACTTTCAAAAGGGTTTTGAAGAAATAGTTTAGGGAAAATATGCAGAAATTGCAGATGAGTGAGATTATTTGGATAACTTTGTCAAAATTACCTCACCTGTGCTGTATCATTTTATGAATGGTAATTGAAGCTAGTTTTACAACTCTGTGCTCCTACTTAAGAAACCAGCACACTTATGGATTTGGAAGAAGAAGATAATGCCTGACAAAACTTCACAATATTTCAGTAATTGACATCCCACTTGGACTAAGAGGAAAGAAACCACCTCCCCCGCCAAGCACAATGTGGCTAGATTTTCCAAAGATATTGGACAATATTCCCTTGTGAATATATATCAATTGAACGAGAAAGTGTTGATGATAAACCAGATGAAGTACAGAGAGCAATTAATACTTATTAGACTAGCTATATTTTTAGTGGGAGTTTTTGCATTTACTCCAAGGGCTTCATGTTGGGGCGACCACTTTTTCATTTGTATAAATGCTCCTGATTTATTAACTCAATGCAAAATGGTTGTTTTTCTTTGCAGCTGTACAGGACTTTGGTCAGGCCACTCTTGGAATACTGAGTTCAATTCTGGTCTCTTGTCATAGGAAAGATATTGTTGGACTTGTTGGACAATATTTATAAGGATGTTGTGGGGTTGGAAGGTTTGAGCTATTGGAAGAGGCTGGATAGGTTGGGGCTATTTTCTCTGGAGTGTCGGAGGTTGAGGAGTGACCTTAGAGGTTTATAAAATTATGATGGGTGTGGATAGGGTGAATAGTCAAGGTCTTTATCCCAGGGAAGAAGAATCTAAAACTAGATGGCATAGGTTTAAGGTGAGAGGGGAAGATTTTAAAAGGGATCTAAGGGGCATCATTTTCACGCAAAGGGTGGTGTGTCATTTGAATGAGCTGCCAGAGAAAGTGATGGAGGCTGGTATAATTAGAACATTTAAAAGACATCTGGATAGGTATATGAATAGGAAGGGTTTAGAGGGACATGGGCGCAATGCTGCCAAATGGGACTAGATTAATTTAGGATACTTGGTCAGTATGGATGAATTGGACTGAAGGGTCTGTTTCCATGCTGTACAACTCTGATTCTCTGACTCAAAGAGCAATGGAATTGAAGGAAGCATTCAAAAATAAAAGTTGGCAAAATGCACATGTAGATGAGGGATATTTAGTGCAGATAGGAGTGTACTGTTGCAAAAAAAATTCTAATAATTTCTTGTTCAGAAATGTTATAACATTTGCAATGGGTCTCAATTTAGAAAGGACATTCATCTTGTAGAGGTATCATGTTTTTGTGTAATATGGAGAAATGCTTGTGTAGAGTATTTTAGATTGAACAGTAGAATTATAACAAAGGGGAATAAGATTTAAACTAGCAAGGTAACTCATTGTCAAGAAGTTCTTGACACGGAGCGTGCTAGATAATTGGATTAGATTTCCAGATATACTTATTGAAAGTGAAAATATTGGGTATAGTACATTATGTATTTCAGTAGAAGGACTCTTAAGTGTTTTTGTATTATATTAAGTTTTCTTCGTCTGTGATTCTATTTCAAAGAGAAATGGGAAGTAAACATGCTAAGAAGTGTGAAAGAGAGTTTGCAAAGGAAATAGAGATTTTAATAGTGTAAGAATTATGTTGATATAAAATGGGTCTAAAGAGGCTGATATTTTTTTAATTGAGAGAAAGGGAAGACTGAGCTGGTTAATCAATAATTTTCTGGAACAGTCACAAAATAAATATTTTAAAATAAACTATTAAAAATGTTAATAAAGTGCTAGAAGTAGATGATGTATATCCAAGAATGTTAAGATTGAAGCTCCCTCTATTCTGTCCCATCACCAATCTCTACCTGGTAGAACATGGTTAGGTATATCTTTTGAATATTCAATTCTAACAATATACTGTTAATACCAAAGTCTAACTATCTAACAAGGATTTACATTACCTGCTGAATCTAACCTCATATAAAAGACTCAAGATATTTTAGGGGAGTAGTGTTAGACTATTTGTTGTAGTTTTGGATCTTTCATTGATGCAAGTGTGATTCATTATTTTCTGTGCTAAAATATAAATTAGTTACTTGACTAATTAAAAAAAATCCAGATATGGGCATTGCTGGCTGGATTCATTGTCCATCCCAAACTGTACTTGAGAAGCTAAGCTCCTCTTAAGTAAAACCAGTCAACTACCTTGATTGAAAAAGTTTGAATTAACAGATAAATATTTTACCCACAAAAACTATTCACATTAATAGTAAACTTTTGGAGACAAGTACATTTTGTAGTGGACTAATATTATCTGTAAAACTGACCTGATTGATCAGTGAGCACCTTCCAGTTAAACATGCAGGAAGCTTTTTGTGTCGGCTTTTTTGAGAAGAAACTCTGGACGTTTGCGTCTGAAAGGGGTGAAAATTATATTAAAAAATGAATTTGTATGTCTGCTTTACCATTTTTAAACTTATTCAGTTGCTGCATTGTTTTGTGTAGTGCAGCAATTGACACAACCTAAGTATGATTTCTGAGCTATGTTCCTTGTTTTGCAGGTTTCAGATTGTTTAAGTTGCAACAACCGAGAATAACCATTCATTCCAATTGTTGTATTTCAGTTTCCAAACTTCAGGTATATGCTAGTGCTTTTTAATGACATGAGCTCGATGTCTTCACTGTCTTCCAGCGTTACTATCTAACCAGGCCAACAATTTTATAGAAGTGAAATTCTCTATTACATCAAAGTATATCAACTTGCTTTTCATCACTTAAAATCTTGTGGTATTGAATATCAAGTATTCTAAAGTTTTAATCCGTTTGATCTGTATGGCACTACATTTTTCAGAAACTTGTGTAGCATTAAAAAGACTTTAAAATGTAAAAGCATTTCCTGTTGCATTTTACATCGTCTAACCTTTAAAATCAATTTTCTTATTATATGCTGATCATTCTTCTTACTGGTCTCTTGCCACTTCCTTTCATTCAATATTCTGTAAACCTTTACTGTCAAACCCAAAGTATGCTGTTCAGGATTTTTCTAAAGGAAGTTTACAACATAGAATGTCAGTGTACAGCAAATTTTATGTTTTTGTTCTTGGCTTGAAGTGAGTACATGCTTTCAAGTGGACTACTGTAGTTATGTATCCTGTGTGTTATCTTAATATTGAACATTTGGCAGAGATATTAAATTCTATTATAATCTGTTAATCTATTATGAGTATCTTTTTAGTAAAATTCATTCCGCATGCAAATATTATGAAATCCAACTTGTGGAACGTGTTTTAATAAATGTTTGCAAAACTTATAGGGCCAGAAATTTAAAGGTGTTGGGAGCTCGTAACATCTAAGTTCTGTCAAATGTGCTACTTGCCAACTTAGTCCTAATTTTAAAGATTCATTGGTTTAAAGAGTAATTACTTGGTGGAACCGGATAATCAGGATGAGTTTTGTAAGAATTTGGTTGCCTCTGACTCATGCAAGATACTGATTTATTGGAAGAGAATTAGAAACAAGTCTCATACTTCATTGTTGAATCTGACGGATCTTAATTTTAATGTGACTATGGGCTCTGAACCTGAGCAGGTGAAGGCAGATTTGGGTTACATTGTTCAGAATAAGTTGATAAGGGATTGATTGCTTGAGAGATGTAACTGATACTTGATATAGTTCAGTGCAGTTTTTAGAAAGTTGCTTGTCCTATTTAATGTGTGTTAGAAGAAGCTGTTCAAGGATGTTTGAGATAGTGAAAGTCATCAAGGAAATATTCTCTTAATCATGGACCAGAAACTAAGAAAAATCATGGAACGGTTAGATTGAATTCATGCCCAAAAATAATACTGATGTCATGATTTGTCTTGTTTGTTCATGGCGAAATATTGGGAAACCAATAAGAGATGAAGCCTCTGTTCATCAATCTAAAGCAGGCTTATAACAGGTTGGTAGAAAGGAAGTCATAAGGTGCATCACAATTCATGGAGTCCCTGAGAAGATTGTATAACTTACAGAACATGTACTAGGAGTGCCAGACATGTGTAAGATGCAGTGTGAGATTTGAAATCAAAGTTGGGTTTATCCAAAGATTGGCACTGATCTCCTTTCTTTTCCTGATTGTCATTAATGTACCAACTAAGCAACACAGAAAATGTCATGGACAATAATATTTGAGGATGCTAATGAGTTGTGTAGGGATTGATGTTAACTTTACCGAGTATCTGGAGAACTGGAGAATAGTGTTAGAAGATTGGGATGCAGAACAGTAGGCAAGAACTCCATTTGCAGAATCTGGGTTTGAGACTAGAGAAGAGGATTGGGTGATGATGTGTAGAAAGTGAATGGGTGAAGTATGAAAAGTCAGTGGTGACAGAAGATTGAAGTTTGGGAATGAAAATTGAGTAACGATTTTGCTACGGTTGGAGAAATTGGAAGAAATGCAGTGGAATGTGAAGTGATAGAGAAGTGTTGCTGAAATGGAAAGAAAATATCTGCAAGACAATTGTGAGCCCTGCTTTGAAGTTTCATGGTGAAAGTTGCACAACATTGATAGCTGACAAATGATGCAATTGAAATAGATTATGGACTGATGTGCCACTTATTACAGATGTGTGTAATAACACCTCTGAACAAGTTGATTAGAAAAATAGATTAATTTAAAGTCAGGAACACTGGGCAGTTAAGGAAAATTGTCGGAGCATTGAAAGATGTGAAGAGATTGAAATGGTCTGATCGTCTGTAGCTGAGAGAGCACAAATGTGGCGAGATGAGTGATGGAGGTTAACTGCTCGGAAGGATTACAGGAATGCCAGTGATGGGCAAGAAAGTTCAGTGGTGAGAGACATAATCGCAGTAGAATTGGAAAAAGAATGGGTGACTGATGGAAGAAGGTGCATTATGGCACCAAGTAAAATATAGGAAACTGAAAGGAGCAGATATCTATTCTGTAATTAATTAAGACCATTAAGAAGTTGAATTTCATGATTATCAGTTCTTGATGTAAGCAAAATTGTGGAAAGCATAACCATAATCATCTGTTTTATATGCACTGAAACTAGAAATATTGCTTAAATTTTGTCTTTAATATCAAATT
This sequence comes from Chiloscyllium plagiosum, assembly GCF_004010195.1. Lineage (NCBI taxonomy): Eukaryota > Metazoa > Chordata > Chondrichthyes > Orectolobiformes > Hemiscylliidae > Chiloscyllium > Chiloscyllium plagiosum. The sequence continues at coordinate 59,324,064 of NC_057712.1, read as the reverse complement.
TAGGTAAATTATTTTCACACATAATTGATGATGTCACACATTTGAAAGCAATAGCTAAAGTTGAAGTACTTAGGTAATCCTGTACAAATTTCATCTGGAAACAGTTCTAATTACTGCTTGAGAAGCCAACAGAGGAAAAGCATTTTCTCTATGATACAATTTCTTATCCCCATTCTCCTGGCTTCTACCTGTACCCGTTGATACTCAAGATCTGGTGTTTTGTGGTAGTGAATTCCATAGATTCACCACTCATTGGCTGAATAAGTTTCTCCTTATCTCATCCTAAAAGGTTCTTCTTTTACTCTAAAGCTGTGCTAGTCTCTCCCAAAAATGGAAACATCTTCCCAACATCTACTCTGTCCAGGCCAGTCAGTATTCGATAAGTTTCAATTAGATCCCCCCTCATCCTTCTAAACTCCATCAAGTATAGACCCAGAGTCCTCAAACATTCCTCATATGTTAAGCTTTTCATTCCTGGGATCATTCTTGTGAATCTTGATCATTTAATATTTTTTGATCCTTGGCAGGAATGTCTCAAATTCTCATAGGTTAAATATTCTAAAGAAATGTTCATTAGAAATCTTTGCAAATTTATTGAGACACAGTTAATGTTATACCCATAAGCCTTAGAACTGATTTATTTGTGGTATTGTTGATAATGTTAATTGTAGTTCAGACTTGTTAAAATGGTCTTCACAGACTTTAAACAACTGAATTTGTTTTAAATGTAGCAAATAGCTACATTTCATTTCAAAGCAACTGATATGTCACTGTATATTGAAAGATTTCAGTTTCATGTTCAGTGTATTGCTTAAAGTAAATTTTTAAATTTTTTTTGGTTATATTTTAAATTCTGGAAGTGAAAAAATTGGCTGTTTACAAAACAACCTGGTTTGTAAAGAAGTCAATTAACTAACTTCCAATGATATTGAGATGAAGAAGTAATTTATTAAGATCATCAAATAGTATCTGCTAAAGCAAAAAGAGGCACCTGCAGAAAATGTCATCTTTTAAATGGAGGCTTTTACTAGAATATTTGAATGCTTTAAGACCACAGAACTAAAAGTTGCTTTCTGCATGAAGTCTGATATATTGCTCAATCTGCTCAATGTTGTTATTCACGAGTTTGAGAGTTTCTAACCTGCAATTTTACATTTTAATGCCCCTTTTCATCAGCCATCTAGAATTCACTGTAATGTGTAACTAAAATTAATGTTCTGACCAAGTTAGAAGTAGGGAGGAATTAAAATAGAATTTTTCATTGAGTCTTTGTATTTGTGAGAAAACCTATCCACTCAGTGCTTAGCAAGTAGTGATTGAGGCAATTAGTACACATACAATTAGGAAGAAGTAAGATAAATACATGAACTGCGACAAATGAAAGATTATCTTCGATGTGACTACAGGAAAAGGATAGCTTAGTGGCATGCTGTGCAGACAACAATCTTTCCCTCAGTGTTAGCGAAGCAAAGGAGCTGGTCATCTACTTCAGGAAATGGAGTGGAGGACACGCTCCTATCTGTATTAATGGTGCTGACATGGAGATGGTCAAGAGTGTCAGGAGTAAATATCCTAGGAGTAAATATCACCACCGTGGTCCATCCACATCAATGCTACAATCAAGGAAGCATGCAATGCCTCAACTTAAGAGGTTAAGGAAATTTGGTATGTCCACAGTGACCCTTACCAATTTTTACTGATGGATCATAGAAAGCATAGTATCTAGATGCATCATAGCTTGGTATGGCAACTGCTGTGCTCAAGACTGCAAGAAATTACAGAGCAGTTTTCAACGTAGCCCAGTCTATCATGAAAACCAGCCTTCCTTTCATTGACTCTGAATGCACTTTCTGCTGCCTTTGGAAAGCAGTCAACGTAATCAAAGACTCCTCCCACTCCAGTTGTACTCTCTTCCATCCTCTTCCATTGGGGGAAAAAGATACAAAAGTTTGAAAGTACGTACCAACAGATTTAAGAACAGCTGCAGTTATCAGACTTATGAACAGACCTCTCATATATATTAGAGTTCATTTTTCTCTGCATTGTCTCGTGCTGTAACACTATATTCTGCATTCTGTTCTGTTTTCCTGATGGACTTATGCAAGGTATGATTTGTCTGGATGGCACAATAAACAATCATTTTCAGTGTATCTTCGTACATAGATGTACATGATGGAAACAGACCCTTCGGTCTAACCCGTCCATGCTGACCAGATATCCCAACCCAAACTAGTCCCACCTGCCAGCACCCGGCCCATATCCCTCAAAACCCTTCCTATTCATATACCCATCCAAATGCCTCTTAAATGTTGCAATTGTACCAGCCTCCACCACATCCTCTGGCAGCTCATTCCATACACGTACCACCCGGTGTGTGAAAAAGTTGCCTCTTAGGTCTCTCTTATATCTTTTCCCTCTCACCCTAAACCTATGCCCTCTAGTTCTGGACTCCCCGACCCCAGGGAAAAGACTTTGTCTATTTATCCTATCCATGCCCCTCATAATTTTGTAAACCTCTATAAAGTCATCCCTCAGCCTCTGACGCTCCAGGGAAAAAAGCCCCAGCCTGTTCGGCCTCTCCCTGTAGTTCAGGTCCTCCAACCCTGGCAACCTCCTTGTAAATCTTTTCTGAACCCTAAACACGAATAAATCCAAATATAGGTGGAATGTTCTAATAGTGAAACAAATTGTCAGCCACAAATATGAAATTAATTTACAGAGTTAGAGGTGTTTGGCACCATGTATGATGCAAGAAAGTCATTTACAAAACTGTGTTACTCTTCGTTATGCAAGGTTTCACTTTTTCTAAGGGCTTTTTTTTTAAAAAGAGTGAGGCAAATAGTTTGAAAGTTCATTCTTTTTCATTGCATACCATGGGGGAACTGCAACTGGATACCTTATCAATGCATAGAAACATTGACAGCAACTTACAAATTGAAGCATCTTGTGTGTGTGGACTCCCAAGAGTTGCTGTCAGTTTCACTGGAGTAATGCCTGCAAATTCTGATAATTTTGCCATAATTAGCGCCTCAGAATCTAGACCTCTGTAACTGGCATTTTTATCCCACAAATATCTCCATATAAGGCTGTGCAAGTTAAAAAGGCCTTATGGAATTGGATTTGGTTTTCTAATCAAGAAGATTGAGAACACACACAATTCAGATAAAATAAAAAAAAACTTGTTTGATTTATTGTCACGTCTACTGAAGCAAAGTAAAAGTCATTGTTTAAGAACGATGCAGGCAGATCATAGTAAGCAAGGATGTACAGATCATACTGTGTTTAAAAAAACAACTTGGACAGAGGCATACAGGTTATATAGGTGATGTATATGTGAGGCAGGTATTGATATGAGTAGTGAACACTGAACTAAGGGATCATGTTATACAGGCAAAAAGCTTCAAGCAGAACTAGAGGTGTGGAACACCTCCATAGCATAAATAAAAGGATATAAGGATTGGGCCTGCAGCATAATAGAATGATCTAGTATCGTGAAAGTATCATTTGTGTAATTAATCTAATTACAATTGAGTATTGTAGTTTGAGATGGATTGCAGTTTTGCTTTAAGAATCAAGGAAAAAAACGTTTGTGTGTCTTGTGCACTTATTTGTAGCTGTTTGTATCTTTGAGTTTGGAAAAATCATGTGGTCTATGGAGGAAATATACTTAATGAAATGAATATGCTTTCCTAATTCAGTACTACAATAACTTTAAGTGGCAGACTCCTAATAAATTTTAGTGCTGCCAGTCTGACTCTTCAGTTAAGTTGGATGATACTCAAAACAGGGAATGGAATGGATTGAGAAACTAGTTTTGTCAGGCTTGCCCAATTTTAAACCACAGTAAGACCGTTTCTACTTTTATTTCTTAAAAAGGATGCTTAACTGATGGATGATGGAAGATTGCATCAAAATATATTTTCAGCGTAATATAAAATAAGCTTGAAAATTTTAAACCTGTATCTTACTTTTTCATTTTGCCCGTGAAGCCTTGAAATATCTCTCTCAAGTTGTGTGATTCTGTTCCTAAGTAGGACAAAAGACAGAATGGCGTCTCAAACTGGATTGAGATAGAATCATACAGTGTAGAAGAAGTTCTTCAGCCCATTGAGTCACCAAAAATAGACTCAACCTTTACGAGAGTCAAAAAGTGTGGCGCTGGAAAAGCACAGCAGGTTTGTCAGCACCCGAGGAGCAGGAGAGTCAACGTTTTGTGCATAAGCTCTTCAGGAATGTGGGGAGGGGGCTAAGAGATAAATGGGAGAGGGCTGAGGGTGGGAAGGTAGCTTGGAAGGCGATAGGTGGATGCAGGTGGGGGGGTGATGGTGATAAGTCGGAGGGGATAGTTGGGAATGGACAGGTGGGAAAAGTTCAAGAAGGTGGTACCAAGTTGGAGGGTTGGCTCTAGGATAAAGTAGAGTTGGGAGATGAGGAAACTGGTGAAATTGGTGTTGATGCAGTGTGGTTGGAGGGTTGCTAGGTATAAGATGAGGTGTTCTTCCTCCAGATGTCAAGTGGCTAGGATTTAGTGGTGAAGGAGACCCAGGACTTGCATGTTCTTGGCGGAGTGGGAGGGGGAGTTGAAGTGGTCGGCCACCAGGTCGTTTTGGTGCATGTGTCCAAGAGATATTCTCTGAAGCGATCCGCAAATTGGTGTCTTGTCTTCCCAAAGTTGAGGAGACCACATCGGGACCAATGGACACAATAGATGAGGTTTTTTAGATTAGATTACCTACAGTGTGGAAACAGGCCCTTCGGCCCACACCGACCCTCCAAAGAGTAACCCACGCAGACCCATTTTCCTCCGACTAATGAACCTAACATTATGGGCAATTTAACATGGCCAATTCACCTGACCTGCACATCTTTGGAGTGTGGGAGGAAACCGGAGCACCCAGAGGAAACAGATGCAGACACTAGGAGAATGTGCAAACTCCACACAGACAGTCGCCCAATGCTGGAATTGAACCTGGGACCCTGGTGCTGTGAGGCAGCAGTGCTATCCATTGAGTCACCGTGCTGCCCAATTTTGGATGTGTAGGAAAATCCCTGCTGGATGTGGAAGGATCCTTTTGGGGCCTTGGTTGGAGGTTATGGGGGAGGTGTAAGCTCAGGCTTTACACCACTTGTGGTGGCAAGGGAAGGTGCTGGGAGTGAAGGGTGGGTTGGTGGGGGGTGTGAACCTCAAGAGGGTGTCACGGAGGGAATGGTCCCTGCTGAATGCTAATAGGGGTGGGAAAGGGAATATATCTCAGGTGGTGGGGTCTGACTGTAGATGGCGGAAATGGCAGAGGATGATGTGTTGTATCTGGAAATTGGTGGGATGGAAGGTGAGGACCAGTTTGGCTGGGGGAGGGGGGCTGGTTTTCTATACTTGTGGCGTTGGGATGGCTGGGTTCAACGGCGGAGGTGCGGGAAGTGGAGGAGATGCACTGGAGAGCATTGTTGATCACAGGGGAAAGGAAATTGCAGTTCTTTAAGTAGGAAGCCACGAGAGGTCTTTTTCCCTCCCCACTCCAATGGAGCACCACCCTCTTGAACTTCTTCCACTTGACAATCTTCCTTCCCACCTATCCTCTTCACCCTCTGCTCCGACCTATTGCCATCACCCCCCACTTGCATCCACCTATCGCCTTCCAAGATACCTTCCTACCCCCACATTCCTGATGAAGGGCTTATGCTCAAAATATAGACACTCCTGCTCCTTGGGTGCTGTCTGACCTGCTGTGCTTCTCCAGCGCCTCACCTTTTGATGTTGATCTCCAGCATCTGCAGTCCTCACTTTCTCCTCCACCTTTACTAGTCCACTCTCTCATATTATGCCCAAACCTTTGGATATTATGACATTTCAAGTGCTCATTCAAATACTTTAAGGTTGTAAGATTTCATGTCTCAACTACCTTCCCAGGCATTCCAGACCACCATTACCCTCTGGGTGATAAAAAGTTTCCTCAAATCCCCACTTTAAACTTATGTCAATTAAATGGAGATGCCACCTTGGGCAATACTTCCATCATATCAAAAGTAGACATATGTGGAATTGTACTGGAATGATACTTTCCTTGAATTGCATTATAGCTGTGAAAAATTACTCCCAGTTTAAAAAAAAGTCTCTCATTTGAACATGTGTTCAGAAAGAAACTGGAAAGCATTGTTTGAGAAAGATTGTAGTATGATGAGAAACAGATTTTCTGTTGTAATGTGTACTACGTAAGATACGATTAGTACAATAAATGTTACAACTGGCTGTTTTAAGAGTTAACACGTCACAGATCCTGTTTGTGTAGGTTTCTTGAACACATTTCTAAATTATGAAGATAAATGAATATTGAGCAATTACCTGCAAGGCTACATAGTATGAAAAAGAAATGTAGAAGTGTTTTCTGTTTCTATGCCTTAATTTTACAATGAAATTGGTTGAGTTTTTCCAGAATTCAACAAATAAACAACAGATGAGGGGATTTAATGTTAAAGAAGTTGTCTGTGTACTTGGAGACATATTTTTAGATTCTTTCCTATTGCTGGAATAAATAAAGGAATCTTATGAAGATTTGCCAATGAATCTTTGATGGTTTGAAATTCTTACGTTGTTTAGCTAATGGGTCTAAAATGTGTTTGTCACTCTGGCATTCGATACTGATTATAGGCAGACTTAGTTTCTAAAAATCTGATTTACTTTCATGTTGTGAGACAAGTAACTCTTCAGTGTGTGTACGTGTTAGATTTGAAACCATAATTTTTTTTTAAATTTAAGAATTGACATAGCATGTCCTAGCTATCCTGTTTGTTCATTTGATGTTAGGATCCATTTTCCTGTAATTTATAAATGAAAATATTGAGTTGATATCAAACAGCTTGTTTGTTTAGAATTTTTTATTCACAGTGATGTTAAAATATAGCATTAATATATCTGAAAGATACATTAAAGTAATTGGAATCAGAATTAATTTGAGTATGGAGAAATGGACTAAACAGTGTATCCTGAAATTGTGAATGTGTGCAATCCTTTGGAGGGAGTTTCTTGTTAAAATACTGACTTGTTAAACTCCAGACATTGGATCTCGATCTAAGCTTCTGTTAAGTGCAGATGTTCGCATTCATGATCAGGCGGAATAGCTGAGAATTTTTGCACAATTTGATCCTATCCAGTTTACTGAAGTGAGCCTTCTGAAAACATGCTAATACATTTTTTTACGCTACATTGTTAAGGAGGGGAGAAATAATATAACTTAAAATGGAAAGTAAAAATGAAGGAAACTAAGTATTTGAAAAACTGTATAGCTAAACGTTGTGTGCTGATAATTTGCTTGCAAAGTATCCATAATGTGCTAGAGGTTTCTACAAAATTTACAGAAAGTTTGGAAAGGACAAAAAAAATCAAAAAAAAGAGTGAATGGGAATTAATAGATTTGTCTGAAATTACGTTAATCCTGAAAAATATTTTTACTTTCTTCCTAACTAAAAGTTTGAGGCTTTTAAGACTTCCTGGGATTCTGTGTCCTGTGGCTCGTCAGAAAGTTCTGTCTCACCAAGTTGCACTACATGAACTAAGAGTGGTATAATTACTAATCTGTTTGGCGATTTTTTTAAAAAAAAAGTATTTTATGTTACCTGATAAATATTTTTCTGAATAATATGATGATCTTAACTTGCATATATTATCTGCTATGCCAATCTTCTTGTATCCAATTAATTTCAAAGGTGGAAGTTGAATTTCTGAAATAAGCCATACAGCACTTAATTTGTTGGAAAGGAATTTGTTGGTAATTCTAAAAACTGCGTATTAAAACACTAAAGCAAATATTATTATGCTGTGTAGATTTCAATTAATTTTTTTTAAAGCTTGTTATTTGTATGTGCATATTAATGCAATCTTAAATCCAGGTATCAGATCAGTTTGTTGTTTACTTTAATGTCTGCTCAAGTATATTGAAAATTTTGAGGTGCAACAATATTCTGTTAACATAAATAAGATTCCTTCTTTGTTTCTTTTAGATGAGCAGTAATGCGGCCAGCCCCATGTCAGTTGCAGGAAACACAGCGTCCGGCAGTGGAAGGGGATCAGCAAAGTCAACTAGCTTTGTTACAGAACTTCAGACCATGATGTATGTAAACAAATCAAATGCTAAACTTATGTGCATCATTCATAACAAATGGAAAATGTAAACTTGCCCATATATATTCAATACATTTCATTTGACAGTATTGCAAAGTAACATTACAGATAAAATTTGTGTATTCCATACAATCTGCAAAAAATATTAGTTTTTGACGAGACAGAAAATTGTATTACAATGGACCATTTGGCCACCTCTAGTTATATTCAGGGAGTGATTAATTTGTCATAGCCAACTTCAGTTTTATATATACTTTTTGAGGTTATTGTTATTTTTCCTTTGCATTTGGCTGACTAGATTATGCTCTGATGAGATAAATGTATCCTAATGTAGGTTTCTGGAATTATTCAGGAAGGAAACTTACTGGTAGGTGTTATTTCCAGGCACAAACTACCACAACAAGATGGGTTATTTGAGCTCATAGCTCAACACTATGCATGCATTAACTGTTTAATGAGACAAAACTTAACTAAGGGAATCTAAGATTTGTTGGTTAAATTGGAGGTTTAATTTAAGAAACAAAAATACAACACTTGTCCACCCTACATTGTAAAGTTCACATTGATCTTTAGTGGTTAAAAGAAAGGGGATGATCTTAAAAATAAATTCATAATAGTCTAAAATTAATGGATATTGGTATTATAGCTTATTACTTTTTTTACCCTTGATTTCCATTATTGAGTCCTAGCTGGAATTACCTTGTAGACTAAGGCTGTTACTGCCCTAAGTCCTCGCTGCTTATTATAATAATTAGCTAGTAGATATTACAATTTTTTGAACATTTTGCTGCAGGTCTACCTATCTGGATGTTAGAAGGGAATCTGACTTACCAGTCTTAGCAAATCATTTGCCTTTTACCTCAATGAATCACTGCTATTTTAATTCACAATATTTGCAAACTACATTAAATTTTTGTTGTGGTGTTCTTGTGTGCACACAGTAGCATTCTTTTTTAAAGTGCATCTGTCATTCTGGTTTTATTTAGTTGTGATCATAGGGACTAAACAAAAAGTACCTTAATTTCAGTGCACAATAGTAACACAGTGGAAGCTACTGCCTAAGTAGCTGCCAGTGAATACACATCTGTCATTGATAATGCAGGTGATATTTACAGATTCAAAACAACCACCCTTAAACGAAAGATCAAAGCTAGTTTTGGCATTTCAAAACGGTATTTGGGCTGACAGATTTTTCAATGCATTTATGTAAATAGTGATATCCTGTTCTATTTGGTTACAATTTCTGATTTCTTCTGCCTTCATGGAGGTCTCTAATTGAGATCACTTGTATGCATATATAAAAGCGAAGAAAATGGCTCATGGAAACTTGAAATGGACAGAAGTGCTTATAATGGAGTAAAAGCCTTCACTGTAGTTAATATGGAATAAAAATCTCAATGTTTTTATGAAATGTTTTCCAGCATACTATAACTTTCCAATTTTGTATTAAATTATGGCTTCCTCAGATAACTGTTGCTTGGAGCAACGGCTTTGAACTGCCACAACCCATATTTGAAAATCGCTAAAGAGATCTAATAAGTGCATATCTCCTATGGCATTAATATTTTTTGACAGTATTTTAGAATGGTTGCTTAATGCATGACATTGTGTATTGCTGCAGGCAAAATTAGGTGTTTAACAGCAATGTGATGAATAAAATTTGGACAATAACATTGACCTTGAAGAGGTAACTTTGGAATTGTAGAGAGATGTTAATTAGTACATTTTTGACCAAAAAATATTTTGTTTCAATTTTTTCACAATATTTTACAATATTTGCTTTCTTCATGTGATATTGGCAACTTGTCATAATTCTAGCTAATGGTAATACTGGACAAGTCATTCCAGAATGAAAACTGTCTCGATAGATCACATATATCTAATTTTTGCAATAAAGCAAAGAACTATAAATGCTGACGAAACTCGGCAGTTCGGGCAGCATCTGTGGAAAGAAAGCAGTGTTAATATTTCAAGACCAGTTCTGGGTCACTGGACTCAAAACATTAACTTACTTTCTCTCCACGGATGCTGCAAGACCTAGTGAGTTTCTCCAGCAAATTTTGTTTCGGTTACCAAGGTGGTGGTTACTGAATCACATTCTCACCAAGTTGCAGATATAGTTTAAGAACAGAATTTAAGTTTTTACATACAATAAGAATTATGGAGCAATATATGACAGTTATAAATTCTTTACATAACTTTCAGCCTGTTTTCAATGTCAGTTGTTGAAAGATACACTGCCTTGCTTGTGCTCTCCCCCCCCCCCCCCAACCCCCCCCCAACATGCGAATGAGGAGAGCTCTCTTGATAACAAACATACGACATCTCAGCATTGAGACAGGGGCTACATTCCAGACACTGCGTGACAA
>NC_057712.1:59112671-59309545 GCF_004010195.1 Chiloscyllium plagiosum | reverse complement strand
GCGCGCTTTCATTCGTTCCCACTCGCCCCCATCCCTCCCTCTGTCCCCTTTACCACCCCCACTTGGCTGTTGATGAGATGAAGTAAATAAGCCCCAGCAAATCTTATGCAAGAATTTACATGGAGAGGTTGCCACAAAAATGTAATTTTTTTGTTCTATTCTTTCTCCAATGGACCCTGACAGCTACAATAAAATTTTAATAATTTGAAGCATATTTTGAATTTTTTGAGTCATTGTCACAAAGAAGTGAGCACTCGAGTTGTTAAAATGTATATTTGCTTTTTATGTTGTTATTATTCAGCTCTTTGACCAGCAGTCACCTTGGATTATGAAACAGAGCAGGGATTGAAATGTTTCTTGCAAAATACTTTTCAAAACGCCATTCTCAAATGAGTTGATAAGTTCTGTACTAAGAAGTATTCTGTTTCGTCCTCTTGCAATTTTTTTCATGTTTTCAATTATACTGAAGTCTAACTGTTTAGAGTAGCCATACGTCAGCTTTGTGTTTTAAGGCAATTGTGTTCAATCCATGGATCACCTAATCATTATTTCACCAGTAAAAGGCCACCTTTTTTCTTCCGAGGATGCAGATTGTGAGGAATGACGGATTTAGATAATTAGACAGTGTGATAAGCGGCTTAACTGATAGCACTAAAGGCAGTAGAACCAATGCAGTTGGAATAAAAGATGTATACTCACCAAAGGGAAACATAAATAATTGTTATTTCTTAAAGTAATACCAATTTGTTTGCTTAATAGGAAGATTTGCAGGTTTGTGGTCTATATGCATTCATTGGTTTTACTTGACATTACTTTTACTGGACTTGTGAAATTCTCTGGAATTTCCTTCCAAGGCCTACTCCGTATCCGACTTGAGGCCCATCTATTTGACCGAATATAAAAAACATGAGAGTGATTGAATCTTGGGGCACATTGGAACTGATTTCACAACAATGGGAATAGAATCAGTTGAAGGAGATGTACTGGCTTTGTATGGTCAAAGAGCAATGAATCTAACAGAACAGTATACGGAGTGGATTGCTAAACATATCAAAAAGTGTGAAGTGATCTTTTAAAAAAAAGACGGTCACAAAGAAGCATAATGTGCCACAGGTATCAACATGTGTGATAGATATGCAGTTCTCTGTTGCTTTTAAGTAGAAACATGGAGCGATTTTAAATAAAATCAGGGAAACACTGGAGTTTTCATACTTAACATATCCTGGCATATGACACTGTTTTGTTTAAAAAGCAAAAGATCAATTCAATATTATATTCAAGATTTGCAATGAACTTAATATTATTTGAAGATGTCCTTGATTAGAGGAACAAAGTGTAATGCATGACTTGCAAAGCATTTTTACTTATAATTATATTACATTAACATTTTAAAACTGGAGTAATAAATGTTTTGAGCATTATGAAAGAAGGTCAAGTTAACCAGCATATACAGTGTGGTTAAGGTATACAGGAATGTTTTTGAAGAGTTGTGAATCTTTATCAGATTGTGACACCTTCATCTGGAACTTTAAAAGAATACTGAATTGAAAAGAACAGATATGTTCCAGTAAAATATGTTGGAACTCTATTGATGATTCATCACTTAATTTAAGTTGTTAAAATTAAAACAAAATGCTATAGAAACTTAGGTGTGGAAAAAACTAACATTTCAAGTTCAGAATGACTCTTCTTTGAAATTCCACATAATCTTTTTAAATCTTGAAGTGGTACAATAATTCTTATTTAAAAGTATAAAAATATTGCTGTACCCCAGTAGCTGTAATAATCTGCAACTTCTCATTTTTGACACATAAACAGAACTAAAAATGACACTTGCTTAATTTCTGAGTCATAGCACCATGGCCAATTAGTCATGGTATGAATAGTGATCTTATTTATCCCAGTAATGTGACAGTTTATTAATAAAATGATATCCAATAGGAGTATACTTTTCTTTTTACATTTCAGCACAGCAAGTATAGTACAGTATAAAAAGATTTGTATTTTTGTGCTTAGCTTTCCTATAGAAGAGTTGATGACTGAAAGTCATCATAATCCATCCTGGTGTTTGTTCTGCAGTCTGTCTGTGGACCCATTAAATCTCATGGTATCATAGGCAAGGAAAATTCCTGCTCATTACCATGTTTTTGGAACCCTGCCATCCCATGAGGTATTATGGGCATTTAGCAGATCTGCACTTCAATACAGCCTGCATCTTCTTGGACTGGTAGATTTCCTGCTGTACCATTACAATCAAGTCAAAGGATCCACCCTGGTTCAATGAAGAGTGCAGGAACAACACCAGGTATAGCTAAAATCAAGATAGCAAATGATAAAGCTAAGCAATTCCTCAGCCCCTTGATCAAATCTAAGTAATGAATGCTTGTGGACAATTTGACAGCTTTGTGGAGGAGGAAGATTGACAAATGTACCCATTCTCAATGATGGGGGAGCCCAGCACAAGATGAGGCTCAAACATGTGCAACAATCCTCTGCTGGAAGTGTCAAGTGGATCATCCATCTCAGCCACCTACAGAGGTCCCCAGCATTAAAGATGTCATTCCTCAGCAAATTAGATTCACTCAACATCCTATCAAGAAATGGCTGGAGGCCTTGATATTGCAAATGCTATTTGCTTGACAATACTCCAGCAAGGTGAAAGTGAGGACTGCAGACGCTGGAGTTTAGAGTCAAGATTGTGGTGCTGGAAAGGCACAGCAGGTCAGGCAGCATCTGAGGAGCAGGAGAATTGATGTTTTGGGCAACAGCCCTTCATCAGGAAACCTTCAGGAAGGGCTTTTGCCCGAAGCATCAATACTTCAGCAATATTAGTGAAGATGTGTGCTTCAGAACTTGTTTTGCACTAGCCAAAATGTTCCAATACAACTTCAGATCTGTCATTTGCCCTTTCACATGAAACATTCCCCAGGTTATGTCCTGTATACACAGCTGGAAGAACCCAACCCAGCTAATTACCACTCCCTCGGTCCACTCTCAATCATCAGTAAAGTGAGGGATGGTGTCATCAAAAGTTCTATCAAGCTAACACCTGCTCAGCCACAACTTGCTCACTGATATTCAGTTTGAGTACCATCACAACCACTCTACTTCAGACCTCATTACAACCTTAGTTCAAACATAAGACAAAAGAGCTGAATTCCAGAGGTGAGATTGGAGTGACTGCTCTTAACATCAAGCTGCATATAACTGTGTATGGTATCAAAGCGCCATGGCAAAAATGTCAGTGAGAATCAGGACATTCTGAATTCTGTTTTGGAGTCCTACTGAGTGTGAAGTTATTGGAGTTCAGTCATGTTGGCTCTGGGACAACTCTGTAGGAATTCCTCAAGATAGCATCCTTGTCCAACCATCTGCTTCATTGATGACTTTCCCTCCATTGTAAGGTCAGAAGTTCTGATAATTGCACAATGTTCAACACCATTACAGACACTGTATCAGTTCATGTACAATTGCAGCAAGACTTTGACAATATGAAGGTTTGGGCTATGAAGTGGCAAGTAAGATTCCCATCACACAAATGCCAGACAATGATTTCCTCCAAGTGTGAATCTAAGCATTTCCCCTTGACCTTAATTGATTGCTACCCACAAACTTACTACCTATGCCTTCTATATTCTCATCCAAGTTAGTTATATAAATGACAACCAAAAGAGGACCCAGAACCAATCTCTGTGGAATGCCGCTGGTCACTGGCCTCCAGTCTGAAAAGCAACTCTCCATCTTTACTCCCTGTCTCCTGCTGTTAACCCAGTTTTGATTAGATTAGATTTCCTACAGTTTGGAAACAGGCCCTTCGGCCCAACCAGTCCACACCGACCTTCTGAAGAGTGACCCACTGTGGTGAAACGGTTAAAAATTATGTCCCAATACATGTGTGAATCTAACCGGAATGAAGGTGTTGCTTAGTCCCGTGTGAATCTTATTACACACCTCCCCGTGTGAATCTTCTTATCTGTATGTAACCAGAATGGAATGTGTTTTTTAGCCTTGCTCTGCTGTTCACATGAATGTTTATATCTGGAAAAGAGTATATCAGCTGGAAAAGTCTCCAGTTCGGTGAGTCTGCTCCGGGGTTACGTTTAACCGCCGAGCGTGGGTTGTTGGCAACCGCTCTACGAGAACTGACGGCTCCCAGTTCCGGTAACATGTAGAGTGAGTATAAGCCAGACCCGTTGGTTGTGGCGACGCTGCGGGGAATAAAATGCCCATATTCTAGCAGACTCGCCTCTCGGTCGTTTGTTCTGTGTCAGACTACTCTCCTACGAACCTGACCTTGAGAATTTTTTAAAACACCCACCCAAAATTACTTCAAGGTGGACATCCTTGGAAGAGGCTTTGTAGTATGGTTTGCAGCAATTAGGGGAAAGTGAGGACTGCAAATGGAGAGTCAGAGTTGATAAAGTGTGGCACTGAGGAAAAAAACACAGCAGGTCAGGCAGCCTCTAACAAGCAAGCTTTGGGCAGGACTTCTTCAGGACTCCAGACTGTAGACCTCACTTTCTCCTAATTGCTGCAAACCAAACTGCGAAGTCTGTTCCAAGGATGTCTACCTTGAAGAAGTTTTCCTCCTCCCTCCATAAAGATCTCAGTGAGTCTCTCTCCAACTTCAACTCCTTGATCATATCCTCCATTCTGAATCTGTTCAACCACATCCTGAAACAATCCCATTCCTGCAGCCACGTTGCCTTCCTCAATACCTGCCTATGAAACTGGCTTATCTCCCATGGACTCCAGACAACATTCAAACTGTCTCAATTTGGATCAAATCAGGACAGTCCTGAAGAAGGGTTATGCCCGAAATGTTGACTCTCGTGCTCCTCAGATGCTGTCTGACCTGCTGTGCTTTTTCTAGCGCTGTGCTTTATTAACAATGTTTGTTTGCAATCTACTTTTAAAATGCTCTTGTGGTCCAAGTAAAATGAGTGGAAAAATGAAATGGTGATTTCCATGCCTTTTTAAAACTGGCATTTTAGAGTCAGAGTCGAAGTCTGTTGTCTTGTTTTAAAATGGGATAACTTTTATATGAAGAGTATTTAAGATTTGACTTTTAATTCTGTGTCACTGAACTAAAAGAAAATTCACATGGCCATGATGTATTATGCAATGGCATGTTGTTTGGCTGGGTTGTTCTTCACTCCTCCAAGCAACAGGAGTTAGACAATGTTATAAAAAGCTGGAGCTATTGTGGCTTTTGAATCATCTCTTAATTCTTCTCCAAACAGAAACTTTTACTTTTGCAAGGGATCTGACCAGAATTACAAGTGAAACACTCATTTCGGTTATAGATAAAACAGTGGAGCTCTAAATAACCATTGCTTTGTCTGGAGAATGGTTATATGGGTGAAATACATAATCCTGCTCTCTTTTTACTGTGTGACCCAGTGTGACAAATGGTTAGTCTGTATCCTGGCTGCAATGATTCACGGTTACTTGAAAATAACAATTCATAATTGACAGGAAAACTGTCAAGTTTCAGACTGAAGACCATGAACTGAAACAAAGTGGAGATTACTAAAGGTGACTAGGGAGTTTTCACTGAAGATGAGTCAACTTGAGCTTGTGACATCATTCTTTACTAAATCGAAGAGGCATTAATTTTCAGGCTGAAGAGGCTGAAAATAATTCAAACAATTATTTATCATATTGTATCTTAGTCAGCAATGAGAAATCACTGCACATTTGTCTAATTAAGGCTTAGTTGCTAATTAAGCCACAATATATACTAAAATGGTTCTCTTTCAGAAATGTTAATCAGTGGACATGGATTCTGTTCTGATCACTAAATATTTTGTTTGAATAAATAAATACAAAAATTAGAGACTCTGAATAATCTGAAATAAAACAAAAAGTACTTGAAGTGTTCAGTTGGCTGGTTGGCAGCTGAAGGAAAAAGATAGATTCATCTGTTGGATGAGGAATCTCTCTTCCAAATGCTGGAACATTACGTACATTTACAATATTTCTATTTATTAAGGACACAATGGTGGCATAGTGGGTGACGTCACTGGACTAGGTCGTGAGAACCTCGTGCTATCACTCTGGGCACATGAGTTCAACACCCACATGTAGATGATGAAATTTAAATTCAATAAAAATCTGGTATAAAAGCTGACCTAATGGTGACCATGTAACTACTTTCAATTGTCATAAAAACCCATCCGGGTTCCTGATGTCTTTTAGGGAAGAAAGTTTGGCACTTTACTCCCAGGAGCAAATAATGAAAATTGTGCAGTGAAGTTGCATTGATCGCTTTGAAAGGGTCAACATCTCTGATCAATTTGTGATTGAAGCAAGTTAATTTTTTCATCCCTTGAAATCACAAATTTTTATCAGCAGATTTTTTTTTCTCATAGAATAAAAGCAATAGATATCTCAAATGTTTGGAGAAAAGTCAGTGAAATGAATCTGCTAAATGCACTGTTATTTCAGCAGTCATCAGAGCGACTTGCTTGTGTTCTGGCCCATCTTCTAAAACAGCTGAACTAGTTTGATTTTGCTGTGAACAAACTAACTGGATTTATTGTTATTACTGCACAACAGTGGCTATAAAATAAAATGCTTTGAGGGGTGCTGACACTTTGGACGGTGCTATAGAAATGCAATTGTTTTTGATGTATTGAATAAAACATTCCTTATTCTTCCTAAAGCAAATAGAAAAGCAACCCATTGTTTGATTCTTTAGTGTACCATGAAATATTGATAAAATATAACATAGCCTATTCGGCCTCTTGAACTTCTTTCAGCATTCACTTCGAACATGGCTTGCTGATCTATTTTCTAATTCTATTTTCCCACTTTGATTTCGTAACCTTGCCTATCAAATTCCTAGTCTATCAACCTCTGTGGAGAAAGGGAGGTCTGCAGATGCTGGAGATCAGAGTCAAGAGTGTGTTGCTGGAAAAGCACTGCAGGTCAGGCAGCATTTGAGGAGCAGGAGAATCGATGTTTCAGGCTGGAGCCCTTCATCAGGAATTGGGGGCTGCGGCCTGAAACATCGATTCTTCTGCCCTTTGGATGCTGACTGACCTGCTGTGCTTTTCCAGCAACACACTATCGACCTCTGTGTTGACCTATTTGACAGCAGCATTTTGCAGAGTTCCAGAATTCTGGACCTTTTGTGAAGCTGTGCTTCCTGACCTCACCTGGCCCAACTCTTAAGGTTATATTCCCTTATATTTGGTTCTCTGAGAGGAATGGTTTCTCTTTATTTACCTTGTCAATTCCTTTAGTCATCTGCTGCACCTCTGTTCGGTGTCCCCTTTGGGAGATCATGACAATTGAAGTCTGAACAATTAGCAACTAGCAATTTAAGAATCAACCTGTTAATTGAATTTGAAGCACTAAATGTGATTGAAATGTTTTAGTTTAGAAGAATGATGGCCAGGACCAATTTTTATTTTATTCACTTGTGGGATGTAGGCGCCCTGGCTCAACCAGTGTTTATTGCCTATACCTGGTTGCCCTTGAGAAAGTGGCAGTTAGCTGCTTTCTTAAATCACTGCCGTTCATGTGCTATTGGTAGATCAACAGTACGATTTGGAGGGAATTCCAGGATTTTGATCCAGCAACAGTGAAGTAATGGTGATATATTTCTAAGTCAGTGCAGTGAGTGATTAAGTTGAATTTCGGTTTTATTGCATGCAATCACAAGTGTTTTAATTTCAGGGTTTTTAAAATGAAAACTGCAAGCTTGATAGGCGTAATGACAGCCTGTATGAAATTTAATTTCTAGGTTAAGATTATGTATTAAACTTCTATTTGAGCACCTGTCTTTAACGAAATGATATTGAAGCATAAATTTTTGTTTCTAGAGAATAGTTTTGTCCTAATTTTATTTGGGGAATCTCATTTAATTTTATAAACATTATCAAGCATTTGTTGGGTCCAATTTTAACTATTACCTTTGAATAGACTCTTGTGCCTGAAATGATGCTTTAGATTCTAGATACCCCACCACTGCAATAGCCCAGATTTTCTGATTGGCAACAGAAGTTATGCATCAGGATCATGTGGAGACAATGCTGTAGCTTTTCTGTGGAAATTC
The DNA here is from genome assembly GCF_004010195.1 of Chiloscyllium plagiosum. Classification (NCBI taxonomy): domain Eukaryota; kingdom Metazoa; phylum Chordata; class Chondrichthyes; order Orectolobiformes; family Hemiscylliidae; genus Chiloscyllium; species Chiloscyllium plagiosum. Next base: position 59,301,480 of record NC_057712.1, on the reverse strand, counting down.
TGTTGAAACTTGCGATGGACAATTACCCAGCGACTGAAAATCTCTGAAACAATCTCCAATTCTCAGTTACCTAAATCATTGCAACTCACAAAAATTAGAAGGATTAAAACCTCTAACTGCCGGCTAATTTAAGTGAATTCCTGACTCACCACTGACCCGTCCAGATTCCTACCTCCATAAGCACCCCTACCCCCACAAACCCAATGTTCACCTGACTCCCTCTAACCCGACAGCCGTAGTACCCCCAATCTGTTCAGATCTTCATCTCTTTATCTCCTACCATCCCTCCTCACTCAGCTGACTTTGTGCTCCTTGTACACCCTACCTCCAAGTGCTGTCACCCACCTGGCACCCTGTCTCCTCACTTGGTTTACATACAAATCTTTTCTCAGCTTTCATTTAAATCAGTGTCATTGAAAACTTCCTGCCAAAAAAGGAGTGTACTTTCAGTGCCATTCCACTTCTACCTATGAGGACTCTTGGGTTTATTGCTTTGGTTGGGAAGACTCCTGGCCCCAGGACCTAGATATAAAGCATTGCTCCGTACACTCACATGTAAGCAGATTATGTATTTGCAGTATTTGGTCACTCGGATCAAATATTGTCTTTCTGAAAATGTTGTAAACTAATAATTATGTCAGTGCACCTTAATCTTCTAATGTGAACTTTGTTATTTGAGTAAATCTCAGAGTTTTAGTAGCAAGTCATCACTTTGTTTGTATTTTGCACTTGTACAGGAGGAAGAAAAAATGCATGTCTATAGTAACAACATGTTTTTCACCTGAATGTTTCAGTAATTACATTTGGAATGAGTTAGTTATGTTATCAGCTTTTATGCTGATTCCGAATGCATTTTAGTGATTAATTTTAGAGTACTTTAAACAACTTATATTTCTGTTGTGATTGTAAGCTGTATTTTAGATTAGATTAGATTCAGTACAGTGTGGAAACAGGCCCTTTGGCCCAACAAGTCCATATCAACCCTCCAAAGAGCACCCCTCCAGACTCATTTTCTTACGTTTACCACTGACTAATGCACCTAACACTATGGACAATTTAGAAAGCCGATTAACCTGACCTGCACATCTTTTGGAATGTCGGAGGAAACCAGAGCACCCGGAGGAAACCAGAGCACCCAGAGGAAACCCTCGCAGACGCTGGGAGAATGTGCAAACTCCACACAGACAGTCACCCTAGGCCAGGATCGAACCTGGATCCCTGGCGCTGTATCCGAATGACTTACCCACATTATCTGAACAGAGCATAGTATCAACAAACTTTAATGTTGTAAATGGCATGTAGGAACAATGCAAGTAATGGCGTGTACCTGTAGATGTAAAAGTTTATTACTTTCACAGAATCTTTAGCTTTGTGAAAATAGCACAAATCGCTCTGTGTAATACAAAGTTAATGTAGTTGCTACATTCAGCTTGAATGTAAAATATTTGACCAACATATTTGTATAAATAATGAGCTTGCAATGTATGACTAGATGTGCTAAAGGTAATAAAAATTTACTATAGGCACAGGCATACTGTTTGAGTTATTTTATTGAAGTTTAGGATTAATGAATTGGAGCACTGAAGCAAAGATGTGGTATATCACTATTGATGGGGCATACCAGTGAGAAGATGCCAGATTTTGCCTCTTTTTGCTATTTGCCAATTGTAGTAATAGTTATTTTGGTTTAAAATCATCTTTATTATTATTTCAATTTTAAAATAAAAATACGCTATGTGACTTCTTGGGTTGCCATTTAATCAGTTGTCCTTTTATTTCTCCTGAATCAGTAAGAAGCTTGTTACGTGCATGTATAAAACATAAAAAAACGTAAAAATGTGTATGTATGTATTTCTACACCCTAACACTGCAGCAATGCAAGACTTGCAGCCTTTAACATTCATCATTGCTTTTGGGTATTGTCATTCGTTGCCTCAATACCCTGTTTCATTTAAAATGAGGCATTTGTTGGTGATTTAGAATAAAAAGGCACTGCTTTATGTTCAACCTATGTTTTTTGGAGTTTTAAGATTTTCAATCTGAAATAATTTGTTGTTTTCCTCAACTTTGCATTTGCTACAAATAAAGGTGACTTCAGAACTTATTTCCAGGCCAACCTCTTCCTTTAAATTGATGGCCATAAGACAGACGATTATAGTAGTTCAAGTTTGAATGCTACTATAAGATGATTAGCTTTATTATATTTAGATTAAGTGGCAGAGAGATATGAAGTCAGACATTGGGTGTATTACGTGCTTAATGTAGTCATCCCTATAAAGTAGGATACATTTCTAGTACTGTTACCTGATTAAAAGCATGAAATAGGATCCAAAAGTATCCCAGGAATTGAGCCATTATGTTTGTATTCTTGCATTTATACTCCTAAACATATTTTTGTTGTGGTGACAGTGTGCACTGTTCCACAATTGTGATGATTTTCATGTGTTAAGTGCTTTGCAGCTTCTTTTGTGATATTATTTGTTCACATATTTTATGTTCTTTAGTGCTGACATTTACTTCCTGGAGGATATATACACATTAAGTTTATGCAATATATTAACTGTAATTAATGTTATCAACTTTGTCTTATGTTGTATTTAAACAATTTACTTTTACTGTCATGCATGTACTTTTGAAAAGGGGGAAAGATGTTTTGGATATCAATCTAAAAAGAACTAAAATGCAGTGAGTTGGCCTAAATTTGTTTCCAGTCATTTTGATGACTGCATCAAATAATCCGGATCATATGATGTTTACTGTGTTTGAAATGATTTTATGCCCTGTATGTGAGAGAGTACAGAATATGGATGCTTTTAAGCAATGAAATTCTATGAGACAAAGGTTTTTGACTTGCTATCTTCAAAGAAAAGTTTTCATGAGTAACATATTATAATTAGGCTGTGCAATTGCATAAATTTGTATTCCATTGTCAAACATTAATAAAACAAAGCATTATGTGAAGTTGTTTAATTACATAGCATGATTTCATAAATTCTTCTCACAACAAATATTATTTGTGGGCTTTGACCTTTGTATCTGACTTTATAACAGTAAATGAACTTGTCCACTTTAGGAGGAAGACTAGAAAAGCAGAATATTTCTAAAATGAAGAAGATTAAAAAATTTTGAAAGGCAGAGCGATCTGCGTATCCTGGTACATGAATCACTAAAGATTGACATGCATATACAGCAAGTTATTGGGAAAGCAAATCAAGTGTTCTTTATTACAAGGGAAATGGAATATGAAAGTAAAAATGTTTTATTGCAATTGTGTGCCGCATTGATGAGGTTATATCTGGAGTACTGTGTATAGTTTGGTCTCCTTATTTATGAAAGGAGTTCAGAGAAGGTTCACTCAACTGATACCTGAGGTGGAGGCGTTATCTTATGAGGAACAGTCGGACAGGCTAGGTCTGAGTCCATTATTTAGAAGAATGAGAGATGATCTTATTGAAGATCATACAAGATCCTGAAGGGACTTGACAGCTTGGATGTTGAAAGGGTGTTTTGTCTTATGGGAGGAGCTAGACTAGGGATGCAGTTTACAAGTATGGGTCTCCCATTGAGACAGAGGTGAAAAGATTCTTTTTTCTGAGTGTCGTGAGTCTTTGGAACTTTTTCCCCAGGGAAGTGGGGGAAGCTACATTTACGGCATTGTTAGACTCTTGATTAACAAGAGAGACTGAAGTTATCAGGGTTAGGTAGCTATGTAGAGTTGAGGCCAAATGCCAAGATAGTGGCTTGTACTAATATCACTGGATAAATAATCGAGGCACAATCTGATGTTCTTAGTATGCAGTTTAAATTTAGTCATTGCAATTGTTAGAAATTGAACCTTGTTGTTAAGTAAATCCTATTAATAAATCTATTAATCCTATTAATTAAAGGCTATGTCTCCGTAATAGCGACTGTGGCAACGATCGCTGATTTGTTATACAATAAAAAAGCATCTGGTTCACCATCATTATTTCGGGAATGAAATCTGCCCTTTTAGCTCAATCTAGTCTTAATGAGTTCTGAAGAAGTGTCATTGGACCTGAAACGTTAATTCCGATTTCTCCTCACAGATGCTGTCAGCCCGGCTCAGCTTTTCCAGTAATTTCTGTTTTTGTAGGCTACATGTGCCGACAGATCAACAGCATTGTAATTGACTCTTAAATGTCCTTTGAAATGACCAAGCATTATGCTCATTTCAAGTGCAACTATGGATGGGCAAGAAATATGGGTGTCACCTTGCTGTGACACCTATATCCCATGAAAGAATAAAGATTAAAGTGGGCGGCACAGTGGCACAGTGGTTAGCACTGCTGCCTCACAGCGCCAGAGACCCGGGTTCAATTCCCGCCTCAGGCGACTGACTGTGTGGAGTTTGCACGTTCTCCCCGTGTCTGCGTGGGTTTCCTCCGGGTGCTCCGGTTTCCTCCCACAACACAAAGATGTGCAGGTCAGGTGAATTGGCCATGCTAAATTGCCCGTAGTGTTAGGTAAGGGGTAAATGTAGGGGTATGGGTGGGTTGCGCTTCGGCGAGGCGGTGTGGACTTGTTGGGCCGAAGGGCCTGTTTCCACACTGTAAGTAATCTAATCTAATCTAATCTAATCTAATCTAATCTAATCTAATCTAACAATCAGGTTAGCAATGATAATCTTATAGGATCATACAGTACAGAAGAGACCATTTATCCCATTGAATCTGCACTGACAAAAGCTACTCTAAATCTATACTCATCCACTTTTCAACAATTACCTTGAATGTTATGACAGTTTAAATGCTGATTAAGTATTTTTAAAATGTTGACATTTCCACCTTAACTGTGACCTAATCGAAGTTTTTTTTGGTAAATTCAACATAACCTCCTGCTGTTATTATCTATGCCACAACTAATAAAGGGAAGTGTCCTATGTGCCACCTTAACTATCCTATTAACCTGACTAATGCCTTCAAGAGCTGAAAATGTGTTGCTGGAAAAGCGCAGCAGGTCAGGCGGCATCCAGGGAACAGGAGAATCGACGTTCCGGGCGTAAGCCCTTCTTCAGGAAAAAGGGCTCCTGAAGCTTCCTGAAGAAGGGCTTATGCCCGAAACGTTGATTCTCCTGTTCCCTGGATGCTGCCTGACCTGCTGCGCTTCTCCATCAACACATTTTTCAGCTCTGATCTCCAGCATCTGCAGACCTCACTTTCTCCTCAAAGATAATGCCTTCAAGAATTTGTAATGGAGCAGACTAGAGGGGCTGAATGGTCTACGTTTGGTCCTAATTCTTCTGTTGTGTGTTTGAATTGATGGTTATCAAAAAGTAAGAAGTCTACATGACTTTGAAGTACTTTGTAGGACGGTCTTTGGGACCGATAGCATCAACTGTCATCTTCCTCCTAAATATGTCAACTTGGGTCCACTGTGTAATATGAAGCCATAGATAACTGCTCTATGAAGTTGTGTTTTAAATTGCACATTTGTCTGATTTACACCTACAGAAAGTTGTTAGTGCAAAATGCAAAATTTCCCCGGCAAATTAATATCAGTTATTTTTAATATATGTTTATTTTTGAAGGCTTGATTATATCTAATTACCATTATTGTTTCTATTTATTTATACAAGTAAAGACACTGGCAATGCACTTAGCAAGCATCATGATGCTTGCTATGTACATATGTATTCCACATGAAGTCTTACCTCAACTCACCTTGCTTTGCGACTGCATCAAATTATAAACCCAAATAGAACAAATTTTTACTACGATTACATTGCACTTCTTTAAAGTTAATTCAGTACAAAATTTGGCTACATTGCCGGGCACAGTGAGTAATATCTTGTTTAAATACTTCTATATTTCAAGAACATTTCACAATTAAGCTGTAAGAATGTTCCAGTGTTCGTTCTGCAATGAACCACAAATTTCTGGAAAATATATTAGCTGTTGAGGGTGTAAACTGGGATTCATATATGCTCAGTCCATGTGCTATATTTATGAGCCTTGCATTCCATTTGCTGAGGCAGTATAATTGACTGAAGACGTTAGTTTTTCAATGTTTAAAGAAATAAATATTTTTGACATTTAATATATTAAGATTTAATTGAGACAGGGAAAAATGTAAACAACCAGATTTTTTTTTCACTTCAACATTTTAAGAATGAGTGACTCTGATTTTTTTAAAAACGCTCAAAGGTGTTTGGTTAAAATGGAAAGTAGGACAATGAATCATAACTCGTCTGGAAACTATGGATTCTCATTGGTTCCTGAAATTTGCCCTGTTCAAATTCCCCTTAGCCCTTGCACACTTCACAGTAATTTGCTTTTCAGAACAGCTTACAGATTGGACAACCATATGGAAAATGCAAAGACTTATTGAGAGGATTTTGGTGTTTTAGCACTGAGTATCCTTTTCAACTTTTAATACATATGTACAAAAGCTTTCTGAGAACAGAAAGAAGAGCAATTTATTTAGAACTGCATCTATTTAAAAACTCAGTGAGCCATGTAATTGCACACCTTTATTTATAAATATCTTTGAAAAATTGTCAATATAACTGTAGTTTATTACACTCAGTTTAACTATTAGAATTAAATATTGGCATTTAAATAAAAGGTCTAATATGTAATATTTACATCATTGTAGAGTGAATACTTATATTTAGCAAAACATTATAATTGCTCTTCGAGAAAAGTTCATTTGCTTTTCACCAGCATACAAACATCCTGAGAGACAGTGTGTGGAATCTCATGGTTGTAGTCATGGACCTTGGCAACTCTGCACATCAATTTCCAGGAGCTTGGTTGGGATTTAAGTACTAATCAGGCAGCCTGTTGTGGTTCCCACACCATGGCAACCATTTCCTGCCAGACTACCTGTTGCACAGTGGGCACTCTGCTTGTTCGAAGTTCTGACTGTGCAAACTCAGAGTGGAGCTTAGTGTGAAAATGAGTGAAGTGGATTGCCAGAGATGGTCCGAGGAGCTCGAGCATTGGAGTGAGAGGGAATCCAGAGGGTCCCTCCAGTCGGATCCTTTATTGGATTCAGCTCACTATTGGGCATTCTTCATGTAAGAAGCTTTCTAAAAAAGTCATTAGACTGCGACAAATGTCCCATCCACATTTGTTCCTCACTAGCCATTCATATGTGCATATTTGGCAAAGCCCATTGAATAACAGGGTTGGGAATTTTGGCTGTTTATTCTTCTTCATAATCCAGAGATGTTTGGCGAAGGTGTGCTAAATTATGCAACATCATCAATTCATTTTAGCTCTTAACTAGACCTTATAGCTCTGTCTCATCCAATGTGATGTGTATACCATGTAACCATCAAATTTGTTTTGACTCTTGTGGAATAAAAAAAAGCTGCAGGGTATTTGAAAGTTGAATATTTGGAAGCAGTTGAGTGAAAATGTTTTCAGTTGCAGACTGAAATGACTGAGAAATACTTAAAGTTTTCGTAAATGTTATAGAAACATTAAAAAATAAGAACAGGAGTAGCTATTTAGTTCTTTGTGCCTGCAGTGCTATTCGTTATGGTCATGGCTGAGTATCCAACTCAAGAGCCTATTCGTGCTTTTCCTCCATATCCTTTGATCCCTTTTTTCCCCAAGTGTTATATCAAATTCCCCCTGGAAATTATAATGTTTTGGTGTCAGCTGCTTTCTGTGTTAGCCAGTTCCACAGGCTCACTATTCTCTGGATGAAGAAGTTTTGCCTCATCTCAGTCCTAAGTGGATTACCCCATAGCCTTGAACTGTGACCCCTGGTTCTGGATTCCCCCGCCATTAGGAACATCCTTCCTGCATCTACTCTGTCTTGTGCTGTTAGAATTTTATAGGTTTCTATGAGATCATGCCCTTGCCATTTTTCTGAACACAGTGAGTATAATCTTACCGGACTCAACATCTCATTCGTCAGTCTTGCCTCTATATCAAGGACACCGTTTGTCAGACAAAGAGACCAAAATTGCATACATGTTCCAGGTGTGATCTCACCAAGGCTCTGTATAATTACAGCAAGAATTCCTGCTCTTGTACTTGAATCCTCTCACTGTGAAGACCAATATACAGTTTGCTGCCTTTACCGCCTGCTGTACCTGCATGCTTACTTTCGACTGATGTACCAAGACTTGTACGCGTTCCCATCTCTCAATTTGTAGCCATTTAGATAATACTAAAGTGGATAACCTCATGATAATCCATATTATATATGTATTTGTCCACTTACTCCACCTGTCCAAATCACAGTGCAACATCTCTGTATCCTTCTCACAGCTCAGCCTTCCACCCAGTTTTGTGTCATCTGCAAATTTGGGGATATTGCATTTAGTTCCCTCATCGAATCATTATATTTTTATCTTATCATCTAAATATGAAACTCACTATTATCTTTTCATTAATCAAATGTTACAATGATATTTACAATAATAAATTGTGGCCAGATGGTCATCTTGGTATGACTGGATCCATACAATTACGCTCAATTTTTTAATGCCTGTGAACATAGCATTTATCTTAATAGTTTTTGTTAGTTTTGTATGGAGATGGGGTTGTGCCAGCGGTTGACAGTAAAAGGTGGGAGTTTGAAATGAAGGTAGATTTTCCTAATTCATATTGTGCTCTATGGATAAGTTAATCTTCATTGGAGACTTGACATTTAAGTTGCTTTATTTGTTTCAATGTACAATAGACTCAGTAGTGCAAATCATGGAAAGTTAATAGGCATCCTTTAGTACCCTGCCACTTGCTTGCCACAGTATTTAAAAAAAAAGCTCAATTTTCTATTTCTTTTGGGCTGTGCCACTGAGGAATGCAATCTCATTTGATGCACTGTTTGAATACGTTGAGCAGAAATAAGTATTTACATTCAACAATGTAGTGCAACTTAATATTCTCACCACAGATTTCAAGCTTAACAGTTGAACTGATTTGAATTGATTTAATCAATTAGCCTCATGCATTGGAATCATGACTATTCATTTAATAACTGCCTTCAGCATTTTAGTATATTCCATTCTGACAGAGGAGAAAATGTTAATGAACTGTAGGGGGAGAGAAAGAAATCCTTTTACTGTATGTAATGTAACTTTAGTCATAAATGAAAGTTGCTTTTGTATCAATTCAAAGTTGATTACAATGATGACATAGTGTCTGATAGATGTTACACAGACTCACCATTTTTAGTAAATTTAACTTGATTCAGTATGGTTTTAGATCATGAGAATGGCGTTAATACTATTGGCAAAGTCATTGTGTGGTCACATTGGGCTGCTTTTAGCATTTTGTAAAGAGTAATTAATGTAAGCCATAGAGATTGCATGCTAATCGAAAAAGTAGTTATGAACCAGTGGTTACTAAATTTAGCATCCTGAGGAATTACTAATCATCTATAATTATGATGTTTATTGATAGATGTCAGGTCATTAAATAATGTGCTATTTAAAGTTCTTGTTGACGTTATTACAATAATAAGGCCCTATTCATTGTGAGTGGATTCATGTTTGGACTTGTGCCATTCTCAAGACTGTTGCTTTACTAGTGTACTGAATCTCTTGTAGCCGGTGGTTGAAATTCAACAATAATTTTAGATTGATGCAACACTTTCAGACATAAGTTTTGGACTTAATAATTATCATTAGGCTCTTGCATTTGTTCAGCTGGATAAGTCAGTGAAATTAGTGAAGCATACACATGTGGAGTCCCTTGCCTGCACTAAGTTAGTTGATCTCAACCAGATTAATGTAATGGGTACAATTGGGTGCTGTACTTTGTGATGATAGAGAGAAGACTTAGTAATGATACTTGATCCTGATCAGTATGTTAACAAATCCTGCAAGAACTGTATGTGTGCCTGTATGTATACATGATGAGGAATGGATTGCCCCAGTCATGCTGCTCTTTGTATGTAAATAGCTTGTCATCAGTGCCTTCCTTGGGTCATGCTAAGATTGTGCTCTGGGGAGAGATACATAAGTCACTTGTTATCTTAGTAAGTGATTGAAGGTTGTTGGATTGTTAATTCATTGGCCTGGATTAATAATAGAGAATGTGAGTCCTGATATCTCCATGACAGTTTGAGGAATTGCATTCAATTTTGTAATTGAATCTGAGAATGAAAATTCATTTTAAAATAGTGATGCTATCAAATTGTCATTAAAAACTTGAATGGTTAACTGATGTCCTTTTTTGGGAAAGCCACGTGCTGTTCTTGTGTGATTTGGCTTGTATGTTGGCATCAGACATAGTAACATGTTTGACTCTTAATTTGCTTTTGAATTGGGCTCATCAGGCTAAAGTGAGTACTGCAGATGCTGGAGATGTAGTGCTGGAAAAGCACAGCAGGTCAGACAGCATCCGAGGAGTAGGAAGATCGACGTTTCGGGCAAAAGCCCTTCAGTAACCTGATGATCAGGATCAGGGTTCCTGATGAAGGGGCTTTTGCCTGAAACGTTGATCTTCCTGCTCCTTGGATGCTGCTTGACCTACTGTGCTTTTCCAGCACCACACTCTTTTTCACTGATCCTCCTACTGTCTTTAACTTTCACTTGCATTTTGCTTCCATTTTGAAATTGATACTTTTTAGGACACTATAAGTGTGTATTCAAATTTATTTTGAGAGCGTGACCATTCAATGCCACTCCATTAAATTGTCCTTCAATGATATCAGTATTTCAAATGATGGTTGAGGGAACAATCAATGAAATCAGATTAATGAATAAAAAATAGAACTGACAGAATAAAAGTAGAAGAGGGATAGTGATTAATAGAAGTAGGAAAGACCTATAAAAACTTCTAAATGCTTTTTGGGAGAAAAAAGAACCTGAAGGGTAGGGTGTATATAACCAAATAAGCAAAATAGGAAACAAAAAATTGAGCTGTAAATTTGACGATATGTTCTCTAGCATTTGTGTGAATTGGTTTAAAACTCCCTCTAATGAGGTTTTCAACTTTGCCACAGTACCAATACAGCACTTAACAAAATCTCAAATGGTCTTCTTTATGACTGTAATGAAAACGAACTATCAATCTTTGTCTTTTTGTCTACATCCTTTGACATGACTGATCACCCCATCCTTCCTCCAACTCTGTCCAACTGGCAGCGACTGTACCTGTTTTCACTCTTATCTGTCCATTTGTAGTTGGTGGCCACTTCTTGGTTTCCCACAGTTAACTATCCTTGGCTTCCTCCTACTTCTTATTTATGCAGGTCTTCAGTGATGTCACTTAAAAAGTGTTAGTTTTCATGTATTCTGAAAACGTGCAGCTCTATCTCACCCATTGCCACCATCTTTTTTTTGGAGTTGCCTTTAGTGCTGATAAATTATCTGACTGTTTTTCTAATGTCTGGTGGTGAATTAACAATATTTGCCTCATCTAAATATTAGGAAAACCAAACCATTGTCTTTGGTTCCTGCTACAAAGTGACTGTGTCACTGGCAACTAGCTGGGGCTGAACCACACTGTTTGTTTTCTTGATATCATATTTAAGTCAGATGTGCCTAACAACTGTGCTGTCACATTGCCCAACGCAAACTCTACTCATCTGAAACTCTCATCCATGCCTTTGCTTCTAAATTTGGCACAGTGGCTCAGTAGTTAGCACCGCTGCCTTACAGTGCCAGGGACCCAAGTTCAATTCCAGCCTTGGGCAACTATCTATGTGGAGTTTGTACGTTCTCCCCGTGTCTGCGTGAGTTTCCTTGTGGTGCTCCAGTTTCCTCCCACAATCTAAAGATGTGCAGGTTAGGTGAATTGGCCATGGTAAATTGCCCATAGTGTTTAGAAATATGTAAGTTAGGTGCATCAGTCAAGGGTAAATGTAGGGGAATGGATCTGGATGGTTTACAGTTTGGAGGATTGGTGTGGACTTGTTGGACTGAAGGGCTTGTTTCCACACTGTAGGGTTTCTATACAAAAAAAATTGTTCTGATGCACTGATAATCAGCTTTTCATATTTTTCCCATTATAAATTTGAAATCATCTATACTTTGCTGCCAGTGTTCTTAACTGTCTCAAAGTCGTCTTCACTCATGCTCATTAATCTACACTAGTTTTCAGTTGAGCAATGTCTTGCCCATTCCTGGCCATGTGATCACCCATAACACTCTCCAAGGTATCTGCGCTTGTCTAACTCTGGCCTGTTGAGCATTAGATATTAAGAGTGCATTGTTGATGGCCTTGCTAAGCTCTGACATTCTGTCCCTGAACCTCATCATCATCTTTTCTCCTATAATAAACTCCTTAAAACCAATCTTTTTGACCAGGCTTTTGGTCATCTGCCCTAATGTTGCCTTATGTGGTTTTGTTTTATTGTTCCTTTGAAGAGCCATGGGATATTTCATGATGTTTAAAGTTTATTATAAATAAAAGTTATTGTTTGTCAGATTTTAATCTGACTTTGGATCGACTAAATACCATCTACCTGCTCAATTTGGCTTTTGTTCCATGTGGACTACATTTCCAAACTTGTACTCCTGTACTCGAATGAATGTGATGATAACATCTAAATGTAAATCTAACTGTCTATGCAGCTATGGAAATGTTAATTAGGTTCTTTGAAAGCATGCAAGTTTTTTGGCTTTGTGTTTGATTTAACTATTCTTCACCACTGGTTCTAAGTTTAGGAAATTAATGGTATCATTATTGACACTGTTTGTGGAGCCATAGCAAAGGTGCTGTCTCCTCATGGGGATGAGAATTTCCAGGACCTGAAAATCAGAAACCACACTCCAGATTTAGGATTATTTATAAGCAATACCAAGAGTTTCACTAGCACTTTTGTAGTATTACAAAGAGGCTTTTTTCACTGCTTAAACAATTAATGATGACTTGCTGCAGGAGAACTAATACAAACGCTTTGTTATCATAGCTTACAATTTTGTTTTTATATTAAAATTCATCTTAATATGATCACCAATGGTGTATAAAGTATTCTGCAGTTTTCTAAAATTCTGCATATTTCTAAAATGCTCTACAAAAGAATCCCTGGCAATTCAGTAAATGCTAGCCATCTTTTTTGAATTTCATTTGATATCCTATTGCATGTAATAAACCTCTAGAGCTTCATAATTCTTGTGGTCTTGCAAAACTTTACATTTCATTTCAAAGCTGAGTTGTGGACTAAGTTCTACATTCCTCAGCCACAATCTTTGTTCTTCTATTCCTCGGATTGGTTGCTTCTACCAGCTTTCTTCTAAACTGTGGCTTCAGTACATGGTCTTTTACTATGTGAAACAACCTAATATTTTCAATTTATTGTACTTTGTAACTGCAGGTTTCTAATGCAATTAACTCATTGCTGCATTTTCTACAAAATGAATTTTGTAAAGCCATGTTGTATAAGGGGACGAGAACATTTGTTATGTTAGTTTATCAAAAGTCACATACAACCCAAAATGTTAATGTCAGATTAGAAGGAGGAGAAAATATATAAAACATGGATTTTTTGATTGTTTAGAAAATGAGATTCTGGAGCAGTGAAACTCCAAAATTAACTCACATTTTGCGAGCATCTCTTCTGAAAGTTATTTTTGAAACAGTAGCAGTAATAGTCAGTCTCTTCAGCTACTATGTTCTCTAATTGCTCTTTGTAGAAAATGTGAATCAAGTAAATATGTAAAAGCTTGATCTCAGTCGATCAAAGAAAATTTGACTGTTTCTTATTCCTAGTCTGCATATGGAATGCCAACAAAGTTAGCAAGGAAATGCTTTAAACTTTGAAGGAGTTTATTTGTCATAACCCATACAGGTTCAATAAACACCTTTTCAAAGATTATTTCAAGTTCAAAGTTTGTGAGAAGATTTGTAACTGGGGTGCTCGTTGTTGTGGTTCTGTTCGCCGAGCTGGGAATTTGTGTTGCAGACGTTTCGTCCCCTGTCTAGGTGACATCCTCAGTGCTTGGGAGCCTCCTGTGATGCGCTTCTGTGATCTTTCCTCCAGCATTTGTAGTGGTTTGAATCTGCCGCTTCTGGTTGTCAGTTCCAGCTGTCCGCTGCAGTGGTCGGTATATTGGGTCCAGATCGATGTGCTTATTGATTGAATCTGTGGATGAGTGCCATGCCTCTAGGAATTCCTTGGCTGTTCTCTGTTTGGCTTGTCCTATATCTGTTTGGCTTGACCAGCTATCCTTAGTAGTCACACACGCAGATGACAAGCAGCATGAATTTGACTGGGACAACACTACTATTATAGGACAAGCCAAATAGAGAACAGCCAGGGAATTCCTAGAGGCATGGCACTCATCCACAGATTTAATCAATAAGCACATCGACCTGGACCCAATATACTGACCATTGCAGCGGACAGCTGGAACTGACAACCGGAAGCAGCAGTTTCAAACCACTACAAATGCCGGAGGAAAGATCACAGAAGCGCTTCACAGGAGGCTCCTAAGCACTGAGGATGTTACCTAGACAGGGGACGAAACGTCTGCAACACAAATTCCCAGCTCAGCGAACAGTACCACAACATTATTTCAAGTGCTAATGGGATTTAAATGTGTGAATTCCATTTAGAAGAATGGAATCATCAAAACTTCTAGTGTAATTATGACATTAGAGAGGTATTACTGTTATTTCAAGCTAATATTATTTGGATAGGTGTTAGATTTTCTGGTAGTGTTCCTACCTCTGGGTCAGAAGCTTGGGTTTAAATCCCACCTCAGGACTTGATGAATAGAGGCAGTATATCTAGATTTCTGGAGTGCATTTGATAAGCTACCTCATCAAAGGTTATTGCAGAAAATGAACACTGTGTAGAAGGTAGCATATTGACATGGATTGAAAATTGTGTGGCTAATAGGAAGCAAAGAGGATATGTAACTGAGTCCCTTTCAGGTTGTTAAGATGTAACAAGCAGTTTGCCATAGGGATCGTTGCTGGGACCTCAACTGTTTACAATTGATGTAAATGACTTAAATGAGGGGTCAGAAGATATGATTACCAAATTTGCTTACGACTCAAAGATAGGTAGGAAAACAAATTGTGAAGGTGACTAGGCGGTTACCAAGGTTGTAGATTAAATAGGTGGAAAAAGTCATGTGAAATAGAGTATAATGTGCGAAAATGTGAAGTTGACCACTTTGGCAGGGAATATTTTTTAAAAAATCGCGTTATTTAAATGGTGAGAGAATGCAGAGAAATCTGGGTGTCCTCGTAAACAAATTGCTAAAGTGTATAATGTAGTACTGCAAGTATCATTCATCACAAGGGGCATTAAATACAGAAGTTGGGAGGTTTTCCTTCAGTTACAAAGGTTACTGGTGAGACTGCATCTTAAGTACCTTGCACAGTTTTTGCCCTCTTATTTAAGGAAGGATATAAATGGGTTGAGGCAATTCAGAGAAAGTTTACTTGACTAATACTGGGCATGGGATCGAGAAGGTTGTGCTGGAAAAGTACAGCAGGCCAGGCAGCATCGGAGGAGCAGGAGAATCAACGTTTCGGGCAGAAACTAGTGTCGAGTTTTTGTTGAAAGTTTGAATTTGTTATATGCATAAAGGTAGATTAATTATCAATAAAATAGTGGGTTGCTTAACTGTTTTTGGAATGATAATTGTGGTAGGTTCAATTGCAATATATTCCTTTTAATCTCTCATGAATGTTCACGATAGAACTTAAGGAGCAACATCTGTGAAGAATAATCGTATTGTCAGTAATTATTACCATTTCTGTTTCTCTTTAAAAGTGTCATCAGTGGCTGATGTGAGATTGCTGTGCTCCAAAACACCAGCTTACTGATTACATGTGATTCACAGTAGAAGTTAGAGACATTATTATAGTTTTAGTTGTATGAATTTCTGATTTATTTTCAACTTGTGCAGTCTATTTCATTTTACCAAGCCATCTACAATGATGCGTTGCATTTTTAGTCAAAGTTTTTAAAAGAGAAGCCTGGTATTGTTCTGATTGAGTGACCTTTACCTAAGTGATTTACTGGCACTGTCTTATCTGTAACACCTTAGGAAAGGAAAGTAATCTTGGTGGTGATGTACAAAACTACATGTTTGTAACAATCATTACGCAGTGATCGTCTTTTCTCATGTTCTGATAATCATAGAATCCCTACAGTGTGGAAATAATCCCTTTGGCCCAACGAGCCCACACCGATCCTTCGAAGAGTAACCTACCCAGACCCAATCCCCTATATTTACCCCTGACTAATGCACCTAACCTACACATTACTAAACACTATGGGACAATTTCAGGTAAATTGGCCATGCTAAATTGCCCATAGTGTTAAGTAAGGGGTAAATGCAGGGGTATGGGTGGGTTGCGCTTCGGCGGGCCGGTGCGGACTTGTTGGGCCGAAGGGCCTGTTTCCACACAGTAAGTAATCTAATCTAATTTCCCACAGCGAATTCGCCTAACCTGCGTATCTTTGGACTGTGGGAGGAAACCGGAACACCCGGAGGAAATCCACGCAGACATGGGGAGAATGTGCAAATTCCACACAGACAGTCACCCAAGGCTGGAATCGACCCTGGGTTTCTGGTGCTGTGAGGCAGCAGTGTTAACCACTGAGCCACAGTGCCACCGTAATCTTGCTTAACTGACAAGTATGCAAAAATAACAAATAGAGAGCTTAGAATATGAATTCCTAATCTATGATTGGAAGTCCTATGTGGTTTATTCACTTTTTTTTCTATTCCAGTTCAAAGTTCAACCCACTGGAGTATTCAATAAATATATGATGTGGGCTGAAATTGTTGAATTGTGCTGCTGAACAAAAGATATAGTTATCATTTAATATTGGATTGAGAATCATGCCCTGCTTCTACTTGTTTTGAACATAGCTACTTTAAACATGATTGTGGCATCTTTGTTGCTTATGATAAACAATATTGCAAATAAAAGCAAATTTCTGCGGATGCTGGAATCTGAAACCAAAAGAGAAAATACTGGAAAATCTCAGCATGTCTGGCAGCATCTGTAAGGAGAGAAAAGAGCTGATGTTTCGAGTCTAACTGACCCTATGTCCAACAAATATTTCACTTCTAGTGTTTTGTGAGAAAGTGGGGATCTCTGTACATTATTCTATTCAAATGCTTCATTATTTGTTTTAAATTTTAATATGTGCATTAAATGTGCATGTTTGTGATATGACAAGATTTTGTGAATTTAGCATTTAAAAAATAAATTCACTGTTAACTTTAGCAGCAACTGTAATAAGGTGACCTGAAGTATGTTATTGTAATTTCCAGAAAATCTGCCATTTTGTCTCAAATTTTAAGTCATTTGATTTTTGCTGTAGGTCAATGGATGTTAAAGGCCCTGTGACATTATGTAAGGAAGGACAAGGAGTGATTATTTTGAAATGTAGAGCTTGCAGTCACATGAAGTGCAGGTTAGGGAGATTGGCTATCTTAAATTGCCTATAGTGCCCAGCGATGTGCAGACCAGGTGGATTAGCCATGATAAGTGCAGGCTTACAGGGGTAGGATGGGTGGTATGTTTGGGTGGGATGCTCTTTGGCGGCTCGGTGTGACATGGGAGCAGGATGTAATCAGTAATTGGAGTGAGATGTAGCTCACGTGGCGAATTAAGACTGATGTAGATCCATTGTATATGAATATCCTGCAGCTGTGTGGTAGATTCTGTGTAGCTTTGATCAATACCATTGAGTTCCTATTCATTTGTTCTTCCACAGTGGCAGAATCTTGGGCATACAATGTCTGCTATAAGAGAGCAAAAATAACTTGTGTAGAACTCCTTTGGAATGGTGAAAGTACTTAGTCCAGGTGCAATGTAAATTTCAAATATTTTCAATGTCATCTCAAAATTTTTATGAAAGTTTATCTTTCACAAAAATGTGTAATAAAGTAATAGCCTTCAAATGATGGCTTTTGATTTTTCTTGTTGAACAAGCTTCTCATTCTCAACTTTCACAAAGTGATAAATGTAAGTACATAACATGCTCACTAAAAATGTGAATAAGCAGCCATTTACCTTAACTCGTTTCCTATTCTTAAGTCATTTTTACTTTTAATTCCTGTGACATTCCTATTACATGAACCTCAGTTTTGTTAACTGACATTTATGTGGTGCTTTAAGTGCTGTCTTGAAATCCATTCATTGTATTCTGCTCGTCATTGCTCTCTGCCGCTTCATCAAAAGAAAATTACCTTAGTCAAATATGATCTGCCTTTTACAAACCTGGTTATCTTTCATTAACTTGAGCTTTTCCATGTGCCTGTTAATTCTTTTCTGTGTATCTTTTCTAAAATGCTATTTACCACAAGTGTTATTCTGACCAGCCTTTAGTTCCTCAGAATATCATGCACTCTTGTGTGAATAAGGTGTCACATTTGCCATTCATCAATTATCTGTCACCACCTCCATATGTGAGGAAGATTGGAGAATTTATGGGGCAAGAATTTCTGCTATCTCCACTCCCAGTTGCTTTTGCAACTTGACATGCAAGACATCCTGACTGGGTGGGTCATCTACTCTTATCCATGGGCAGTGTTTCTACTATTTTCTTTTATTCAATTTTTATTCCATGCATTAACACTACCTTTTCTGCTACTGTACACGTCAGTATCCTCTTTGTGCTTCTAAACACATATGACCTTCATTGTCCCTGAGGCCTGTTCTGCCTCTTATTACCTACTTACTAGTTTGTAATTTGTACTGCAACTATATTTGAAAATCGAGTGACATTACTACATTTCTAACATTAACATTTTTTTGTGGGCTATGACCATCAAAGGTCAATTAGAGATGACATATTGATAGGTTTTTGGAAGCAAAAACTCAAATATACTGGAAAAGCTCAGCTGACCTGGCAGCATCTCTGGAGAGAAATCAGACTTAATGTTTTGGGTCCAGTGACCCTTCCTCAGAATTGATAGATTTTTGGGTTAACTTTTATGTCAACTGCATTCTCTTCTCATTATCACTGTCAATTTTATTTTTCGCTTTGTTTCCCCTTTAAACTTGTCAGTTTTGGACTAATTATTCTTTGATAAGTTAATCTGATTTGCATCATGCATTCTTTTTTGTTTTTTATTTCATCATATTCTCAACATCTCTCAATTTTATCAATCAATTGATAACTTTAAAAATTTCACACACTCCTTGACATTAAATTACTTGCATCTTTAGTTTTTAACACAGTTTCTTTTATTGCCTGATTATTGGTCGAACATGGAAAGATGTGACTTGCATTAGCCACTTTGACATTATTCAACATACGTGTGAAGAAAAATTGAAGGTTTATGGACATGCAATAAATTTATCCACCTTGAATGTTCTTCAATGGTAATAATACTGAAAAAATGATGTGGATAATATAGCTGTTTTTTTACATAAAGTAGCAGTGAAAGTTGTACTCAGTATTACCTTTCTGACTGGTGAACAATTTGTGAAGGAGAAAGTGTCATGCGCTTAACATCATCCTGAGATTTGGTGATCTGGCTAACACTGCTCATCATTTTCTAATTTTAGATAGAATGGTGAAGAACATTTCAAGCAAAACTTTAAAGGCCCAAAACTGCACATCCTCTATTGTATAGATTATGTATTTTTGATTTAAAATTGCTTAATTTTGTGTGTTTGTTTAATAGTTTGACCACTGGCATAGATTATTTCATGAGGAAACTGAATAGAAATGTTTGCAACTTAGAGGTTAGGGCTGTGAAAGAAACTCTTAAAATTTTGGTATAGTTGGACATGAAATAAATAATACCTGACAATGACAATGGCGTTACTGTTGATTTAAAGGTGAGTATTAATTTTTTTAAAATCGCTTTGTTTTTCTAATGACAGGAAGTAAAGCTGTTTTAAATTGCAATTTAATTGTAATGCTGCTATTCAAAGCTGACTTATATTTGTTAGCAACGATCAGTATTCATTAAACATCTACATATTTGCATTTAAAATC
Source organism: Chiloscyllium plagiosum (assembly GCF_004010195.1). Lineage (NCBI taxonomy): Eukaryota > Metazoa > Chordata > Chondrichthyes > Orectolobiformes > Hemiscylliidae > Chiloscyllium > Chiloscyllium plagiosum. The sequence continues at coordinate 59,281,626 of NC_057712.1, read as the reverse complement.
TATATTAATGGAGGTTTAGAATTCTGCTTAAATACCATTATTTATCTTGTGATAATGCATACCAGTAAACACAATGCTTTCAATGTAAAGTGAAATGGAGCGAGCTTCTGTGCAATTGCTGTTGCTACAATTTAGGAGAGAAGAAAGTTTGACTCATGGTATTCTGTTTTGTAATAAAATGTAAATTCTATTTTAAAATGCTGGCTAGATATTTTCCTCTACAACTTTGTAAATATATTCTTTATAAAACATTGTTAAAAGTTTTAGTTAATATTGGTCATCAATTCTCTTTTTCTTTCATTGGAATGTTAAATTCAGAAGACTTCACAAAGTCTGTGACTTAATAAGCTTTAATTTTGTAAATGTGTATGAAATAATTATTGCTAAGAATTGAGAAATCTGGTTTTGCTTTTATTCTAAATTTTTATTTTGGTAGAAAACTTGCTGAAAACACTTTTGTTTAATTTAAATGAATGACCTTTATATAAGGGAAATTTAAACTTCTGATTGAAAACATCAGTTAGGAACATAAGTAATCATGTGGAAATCACTGAAACCTCACGTTTTTCTGCTGTGAGCCAGGCAGTAAAACAGCTATGACAATGTTGTAATAAATTTGAGATATTTTGAAAGCTTTAGGAAAAAAAATATCTAACTTAGATGGTTATAAATAAAAATTAATTGGGCCATAGTGCCTGAGTAGCGGCATATAGTATTAAATAACTCAACATGAAATACCTGACCTCTAACTTAAACTGTGCAAACCTACCTCATAGCCTACAAACACATGGTCCATGTTTCAAGGTCATGGATGCAAAATTTATTGGGTGCTCCAAGTACAGTCAATTGTATTTTTAACCATGAGAAATGGAAGGAGAATGTATATGTTATTTGTGGCTAATGAAGAAAGTCTATCTGTATTGCTTTATGTCAAAATGCTCTTTACATGCTAAAATGCCCTCTAACCTTTTTGTTGAATTGCTTTAATATGCCCCTTGTAAATAAGCTAACAGTTTGTAGGTAGATGAAAAGAAATGGATGAATAATCAAGTAGTCTTATTTGCCACCATCTGGCTTCTAATTACATCTCCTCCTCCAACCCCCCAACAAAACTCCCAGACCCAGTCATTAAAATAGTTTCTTGTTGGGGTTATGTGGTAAAGGGAGGATGTCTGTCTGGCTTTGTGGATGTCTACTGTCTATGGACAAAAAAAACCCATGGTCACATTGCAGTTGTAGATTTACTTAAATCAAAAAAAGAGAGTTTCATTTAATGTTGCTGAAAAAGTTGAAAATTGGTGTTGGGAAAACACATTGTCTACTTAGTTTAGTTGCTTTGCTTCAGCAAAGAAGATTGTTTGAGTAATAAGTGGTTTGTTTTACGGGACTATTTGGAGCTACTTTATCCTCTAAGAATATATCTTGTCCTATTAACAACCATGATTTAACTATAAAATTTCAATATTATTTGAATTAAGATTCTGTCAAAGGCAGTATTCTGTTTGGCATAAGTTCAACATTCAATCTTTTAATACAAGCATTGTGGTGGTACAAAACTACTTTGTTGTTTTTAGTTTTAGTAACTGCCATTGTGATTAATCCAGAAGCCTAATTTACTTGAGTATCTGGTCTGGAAGATATACGGTCGGATAGAAAACAAAGTGCCTTTCTAACTAAAATAATTGTAATTGCAATTTCTTAAAATACGTCAGTCAAAAAGGGTGGCATTGGGAAAGCACAGCGGGTTAGGCAGCATCAGAGGAGCAGGAGAGTCAATGTTTTGGGCATAAGCCCTTCATTGGGAATAACATTTCTGATGAAGAGCTTATATCCAAAATGTCGACTCTTCTGCTCCTCGAATGCTGCCTAACCTGTTGCATTTTTCTAGTCCCACCCTTTTTGTTCTTTGACTGTCCAGTATCTGCAGTCCTCACTTTCTCATATCTTAAAATAAATGCTAAATTTTTAATGCTGCATGTTCTCCCAGATGGTTACTCCTGGGCTTTTAAAAGCGAAATGCAAAATAAGCAAGGGTGAAATAAGAAACCAAAACCTTTTCACTCAGTGTTAAATTATGGAATACACTGCCTGGAAGTGTAATGGAGGCAGGTTTAAATCTATTACTCAAAGGCATTGGATGATTATTTGAATAAAGATCATGTGCAGGGGTATGGAGAGGAATCAGGAGATTGGTACAAGGTATTTATGTTCATTTAACAATTGTAGTCACAATAGGCTGAGTGGCTGCTCCTGTGTCCTAACCTTTCTGTCATCCTATAAAAGTTAGTTCTTGCTCCAAACTTTGTCTAGCTATCAATTAGATCCCTCCCATTAACATACAACGGCTAAATCAGTCTATTCACAGTCTTGGCATTATATTTCATGCTGAGATGAGATTCATGTCATTACTGAGATTACCTATTTCAATCTCCATGGAAACATCTTAGCTTGGCTCATCTGCTGCGACCCTCATTTGTGTCTTTGTTACCTTTTTCCAACGTATTCCTTCTGGACTCCCTTTATAAGCAGAAAGCCCTGTTGTCCCTGTTCCATTTTGCCTATTATTCCTGTGGTCACCAAGTTCCATCAATTCTTGGACAGGCAGTGTCTTGATCTTAAAGTTAACATACTTGTTTACAGACATTTCATGACCTCATTCCTTTTTGGATCTTTTAGTCTCTCAATCCCTCTGAAATATCTGCACTTGTATAATTCTAGTCTTTTAAGCAACCCTGATTTTAATGTCTGCATTAGTAATTGTGCCTTAATTTGCCTAGATCCTAAACTTGTGGATATCTACCCCCCTGCATCACCTTTCTTCCACTTTTTTCCTTTACCTTGCTTTCCTCCTTGAAAATGCTCCTTGACACTCATTTCTTTTACCAAACATTTGGTCATTTAACCTAATATTATCATATCCGTTTCATAATTTGGAATGCTTCTGTAAAGTTCTCTGGGGAAAGCTGAGCACATCAACATACGTCGACTGTGGCAAGGCTGCCACGACAAAACAAACTACAAATCGAAGTCAAGTAGAATTGCTGACAACAATGCATCCCTTCCTGTTGAGCTCAATGCATCGTATGCTTATTTTGAACAGAAGGTCAGTGAAATGATGCACCTGTCCTGGTATTTTTGAATGCACCTGTACGTGTAGAGTCAGATTGGCCTTCTTGAGGGTGAACCCACAGAAAGCAACTGGAGCACATGGAGTCCCTGGCTGTGCACTCAGATCCTGTCCAGACCAGCTGGCAGGAGTATTTGTAGATATCTTTAACTTCTCCTTACTACAATCTGAGGTTCCTACCTGCTTCAAAAGAAGGCCACTATCACCTCAGTGCCAAAAGAAAATTGGGCAACGTGCCTTAAAGACTATTGCTTGGTGGCTCTGACATCAGTCATTATGAAGTGCTTTGAGAGGTTAGTAATGGCACACATCAACTCCCGCCTCCTAGATTGTCTTAATCCACTACAGTTTGCTTGCTGTCATTCCAGTGTTGCTGGAAAAGCGCAGCAGGTCAGGCAGCATCCAAGGAACAGGAGAATCGACGTTTCGGGCATAAGCCCTTCACTGTAGGTCCACGATAAATACAATCTTCCTTTCCCTACATTGATCCTTGGAACTTCTGGATAATAAGGACTCCTATTTATTGACTTTAGCTCCACCTTCAACACCTCAATTCCAACAAAACTCCTTTCCAAACTGCAAAACCTAGGAGCTGAAAATGTGTTGCTGGAAAAGCGCAGCAGGTCAGGCAGCATCCAGGGAACAGGAGAATCGATGTTTCTTCAGGGCTTATGCCCGAAACATCGATTCTCCTGTTCCCTGGATGCTGCCTGACCTGCTGCGCTTTTCCAGCAACACATTTTCAGCTCTGATCTCCAGCATCTGCAGACCTCACTCTCTCCTGCAAAACCTAGGACTCTGCTCCCCCTCTGCAACAGGATCCTCAGCTTCCTGACCCGCAGACCCTAATCAGTAAGGATAGGCAACAATATCTCCTCCACAAAAATCTTCAACATTGGTGCTCTGCAGGCTGTGTACTCAGCCCCTTACTACACTTCTTATACACTCATGATTGTGGGCCAAATTCAGCTCTAACTTCATTTACAATTTGCTGATAATACTACTGCAGTGGAATGAGTCACAAGCAAAGACAAGACCAAGTACAGGAAAGCTTAGTGGCATGGTATAAAGATAACAGTCTCTCCCTCAATAGCAGCAAAACAAAGGAACTGGTCATTGACTTCAGGAAGCAGAGTGGAGGACATGCCCCTGTCTAAATCAGTGGTGTTAAGATGGAGGTGGTTGAAAGCTTCAAATTCCCAAGAATCAACATCACTAATGATATGCCCTGGTCTATCCACATACACACTACAGTCAAGAAAGTACGTCTACGCGTCTACTTCCTCAGAAGGCTAAGGAAATTTGACATGTCCACAGTGACGCTCAAGGATTTTTCAGATGCATCACAGAAAGTGTCCAATCCGCATGCATCACAGCTTAGTATGGCAACTGCTCTGCTCAAGACTGCAAGAAATTACAGACAGTTGCGAATGCAGTCCAGTCCATCGTGAAGACCAACCTTCCTTCCATTGATTCAGTCTACATTGTCTTGGGAAAGCAGCCAACACAATCCAAGAACCCTCCTATCCTGGTTTTACTCTCTTCCACTTTCTTCCATTGGGCAAAAGATACAAATGTTTGAAAACGCTTGCCAACAGATTTATGAACAGCTTCTTCTCTGCCATTATCAGACTTCTGATCGGACCTGTCATTTATTTGAGTTGATCTTTCTGTGCACCTCCTGTGTAGCTGTAACACTATATTCTGCATTCTGTACTATTACCATGATGTACTTGAGTCAGGTATGATTTATCTGGTTAGCACACAAAACAATACTTTTCACTATCTCAGTACACGTTACAATAATTAAGCAAATCAAAAATCAAATCTGTCATATAAAGGTGCTACATAAATAAATATGGACGAGAATGGAATAGTGTAGGTTAAATGGACTTCAGATTGGTTTCACAAGTCGAAACAACATCAAGAGCTGACGGGCCTGTACTGCGCTGTAATGTTCTATGTTCTAAATATGTTATTGGCTTTTGATGGTTGTCTAATTTTTCTGATTATTCCTAACTGTAGGTTGTAAAAGAATTAACTCTTTCAGACAATCTGATGAACCCTACTAGCTAAGATTTTCTCTATAAAGTAAAATCAGGTACCTCTGCAACATTACTTGGAGGTGTCTTATGCTTTACCTGACAGTGCAAAAGTAAGAATGAAAAGGCAATATATCTTATGTGCAGTGACTGAGATAAATTTTTTTTTAAGAAATCTACCAAATGTTTATAGTATTGTTTATTCATAAATGCTGCTATAACCTTTTTGTGAGTGATAACTTTTCTTTCTCCCAATAATTGTGGGATAGAAAACCTGCATGGACTTTGATTTAGTCAGATCACAGTGGCACGGTAGTTCAGTGGTTAGCAGTGCTGTCTCACACCGCCAGGGACCCAAGTTTGATTCCACCCTCTGGTGACTGTCTGTGTGGAATTTGCTCATTCTCCCTGTGTCTGCTTGGGTTTCCTCCAGGTGCCATGGTTTCCTCCTACAGTCCAAGGATGTGCAGGTTATGTATAGCCATGCTAAATTGCCCCATAGTGTCCAGGGATGTGCAGGCTCGGTAGGCTTGCCATAAGAAATGTAGGGATACAGGATAGGGTAGGAGGTGTGGATCTATGTAGCATGCTCTTTGGAGGGATGGTGTGAACTTGATGTTTCCACATTGTAGGGATTCTTGAATTAAAGCTGTTTGCCTGCAATCATGTATGAAGTGGCAGCTATGAAAGTAAAATCATTGCGAAGTGCATTGATTGTTCTATTACAAAAGATGTCCTAGGTATACAGCAAGAGAGATTGTGATAGAACTTAAATCTTTTTGTTTGTAGTGATTATAGCAATTCACTTGATTATATTATATTCTTTGTGATATTAATGTTTTTGAAGTGCATGTGTGATCCAGTTTTGCCTGTAAAGTGATACATGAAATCATTCCATTTACATTTTTTGAAATAAAATCCCCATAATGTTGAGTTATCGGAATTTTTGTAGTTTGCGAAGTAGAAAGTTTTGGCTACCTTGAGGTTAACTGCTGAGTAAGTTCTAAACTATACTAATTGTACATTTTCCCCAGAAAGGTTCTTTTAAATTTGATGTGTGATCTGTCTGTAATTGCATTGTTGTGTGTTATACACTGTATTCAGCCTTTCCTTCCATTAAATGGTTATTGGTTGATATGTTGGCTTCTCTGAAAATAGGCTATTTGTGGCTTGGGTCCATTGGATATGAATTGTAAATGTGACGCTGAGTGGAAAGTTAATTTTGAAATTTGTTAATAAAGTTTTATAACCCACCTGGGTGAGAAATAAGTGTATTATTGAAACTAGAACAAAATTTTGCATCTGTTTCAATAGGTAACTACTTACAGTATTTTTCTGGAAGCAGAATAATGAAACTTCTATCTGAACTTGGCATTATCTTAAGGGTAAATGTTTGCTTAAATGGAATTAAGATTACTTTCAAGTTAACATTTCAGTAACATAAGCACTTGAAGAATAAAAATCTGAGAGAACTGTTAGAGTTGAGGATTGAGACTCTCAGGATAACTAGTACAGGAGAACTGTTAATTAATTTCTCTCTCAAGCATTATTCTGTGCCTTACACAGTTCAGAATGTCATTCACAGTGATTGAATCAAATGGGTCCATCTTTTTGGGTTTAAGACATTACAATGCTCTGGAATGTGGAAAATATGTTTGAAAGCGAAAATTTATTAAAGAAGGCGCCTTTAGAATTTTCATCACAAAATTTCAGCTTTTTTAAAAGTAGGGAGATTTTCAGAACATTTGGTCAATATTTATACCTGAACAAACATGACTAAAACAAGAGACCCCAACAATTTATCACCTAGCTCTTTAAGAAAGAAGAGTTTATAAGTTTATACAGTTTATAACTATAGTTATATTTGCTGCAACACTTTCCTTTGATGTGGCAATGAATATACTACTATAAGTACTGAATTATCTATAAAGTACTCTGGGATGTTTGAGGTTATGAAAGCTGGGATATTAGTGTGAATACCTTTTCCTTCCTTTCCAACAGAATTTATTGCAAAATGATTTTAAAAAATGTTAGAGGTCACCACACATAGGATACATTTTGTTTCAGACTAACTGATGTGTTCAATTATGAGTTTTATTTAATTGGCTGTGGAGTTTACACAAACAAGATGTCTAGTTTGATAACAAGATCTTTTCTTCCTCACTTTTATATAAAGTTGTAACATGCAGCATTGAGTACTGGATATATTTTGCATTTTTATAAATTCAGTTTCAAAATTAAATACATTTCAATGACAGACTTGAAGAATTTGAATTAGTTACACATTAAAGAACTCTGACTTGTAAATGTGCTTTAAATTATATTTAATATGGTCCCTGGTAAACATTGGAGGTGGTGAAAGGGCTAAATAATTATACATACAGTGCCTGGATGGTTCCACTTATGGGATTGACACTGCCTTTGAATTTTAACAAAAGGTTTTGTATTCTGTCTGTCTCTAATTTCAATTTGAAAATAGTAGACAAACTTTGCTTTTCAGAACATCAGTCTGAAAAATGAATAATTATGTGCCTTTAATCATGTAAAGAGCAGTGCAAAACTAATATTGTGATGAGTGTTATCTGTGTCTCCACATGCGCTTAGTTTACTTAATTCTTCACTCTTTCACTATACTCTTAGAAAAAGTGCTTTAAGTTTCAGACACGTTTTTGTACTGCTAATTTAGCATACTGAAATGCAATGCACTTTCCATAACTACTAGAAACGAAGGCTTGAAAATTATCCCAGTGTAATCATTTTGTATATTGCATGTTTTGTTAGTGAATAATTCTCTTCTGAGGAGCATTTTTAAAATGTAAGCTATATATGCATCATTGTATACAGAATTTATTCCGAAGTAAAGGGAGTGTTTGAAATATTGGATTTTCATTGCTGTATTGTATTAATAAAGTTAGAACCTTCAGGTTCAGTAAGTTAAAATGTGCAGTCTTATTGTAACTCATTTGTTGTTTCGGGTACTGGGCAGAGTTAACATGGATTCAGCTATTAAAATTCTAGCCAGCACTTACTCGAGATCAAGGTTAATTATCATCAATTTTAACAAAATCTTGTGTTAGTATGTTTGTGAATTTAATTTATTAATAAACTGTTGGCAGTGTGCTACTGTTTTATTAAATAATATAATTTCACGCCCAAGTGTTTCATACGTATTGCCTGATTCGTCAAATAAGTTATTTGTTTCAAATTTTAGTTCTTTATCCTATATGATCTTAACAGAAATTACAGATTATCTCAGGTGAGTACTCTACAGGGGGATGGGAGTGTAAATATTGTAGGACATCTTTTGATGGTTCTGCAAGAAGATAAGTAAAAACTTTGCTCGGGAACAAGAAATATTTTTTATCGTAACATTCAAAATCATTTAATATCCAGCTTGTAATTTACAGTGTCTTCATCTCGAAGGAATAGTGGAGAACTAACATTTAAGGCTTGCTGTGTATTTATAATTTAATTTTAAATTATAGAATAAATAATTGATACTCTATGCATTAAGCATATTTAGAATTTGACTTCAAGCAGGAAATAATACATTTCTGTGAAGCTACTATGTAAACCTATTTTTCAAAATTACAAGTTTTTACTTTAGCTGGATCCAAGAAACAAGCCTTTCCAACTGTTGTTTGGAAGTTCTAGTTAAATAGAATATTCACAGCTGTAAACCAGCATTATCTGTTGTCGACCTTTAAATAATGTGGCCCAGCTACTCAGCGGATGTTATTCCCAGTGACTTACAAAAACAGTTTATAATTCTGTGAAGATTTGGCACCTGTTTTATAACAAATGCTTCCTTTTTCTTTAATTTTCCTTTAGCGCTCAACTGGACTGAATTTATTTTTGGATCCACTACTTTGTTAGTAATACCAAATATAACTCTGAGCTATGTTAATTACAATATATCGAGCAACTGACCAGGACTTACATTTTAATTGTGCACTCTTTGTAGAATATGGCAGGAAGGATAAAAGTTGCTGCAGTGCTTAATTATGCAATAACCTGACATTGTATAGGGATGTATGACTGTGAAGTCAGTAAAGAGGCATAGAAGAAAAGAAGGAACTATCTTGGCATTGTCTGTAATTAGTCATTTAGTTGATTCACAAACTGGATTTCTCCTTGACATGTTATCTTAGTTATAGTAAACAATGTGCTTGTGATATTTTACCACCTGTCTTTGTTAGTTGGAATTTCTCTGCTTTGGAAAATCAGACTATGAATGCACAAGTATGAAGTAGAAGTAATACTTGAGATTTTTTAAAAAAATGTATTGCAATGCATGTAAGTCCTCAGTTGTGAGATGAAAAGTTCAACAGATCACTTGTAAAATATGAACAATAAATCAGTTTTGTCACTTTGTGATTTATTTTTACAATAACACATTGGCTTATTATGAAATTTAAATTATTTCTTGATGTTCCAGAAAATTTTCTTGTTCTCTGAAAATTGTAAAATCTGAAATCTCAATGTGATTACTTATGTGAAGCAGAAGAATAACCTAATACCTGCAGGAAGTTGAAAACAACACCATAGATTCTTTTGATGTGATTGTATGTTGTCTCTTAGGAAAATTCTATAAAATGTTTCTATTTTTGATTTTTTTTAAAGCAAGAGTCTTGACATTCCACTAATTTTATTCATTTACTGTTGGTGCTTTTTAATCACTATCAGTTTGATGTGGTTAGTGCAGATAAATTGCATTCATTTTAATTAAAAGTGATTCTATATTGCTTCCCACAAGAGCTCCCATTTATTGTTAAGATATGTCAAGGATTTAAACATCTGGGCATACTTTTTGAAGAGTGAAGATTAGAGTGGTGCTGGAAAAGCACAGCAGGTCAGGCAGCATCCGAGGAGCAGGAAAATCGACGTTTCGGGCAAATGCGCTTCATCAGGGCCATACATTTTGAAGACATTGGTTATTTACTTTTAATCATGTCAGTTGATGTTGTGATTAAATATAGTTGTAGGCGTGCAAAACATGCTACTAGTTATAAAATTAAGTTCAATTATTTTACAAATATTCTAAACTCTTTAGTAGTCAGTGAGTACAGTGTCCTCCCTGTTAAGGGTTGGCAGGTATATTCTATTTTAAGCAGTAAAACCAGGTCAGCCACATACTCACAAATCCATAATAAAAATATCAAAAAAACTTCTGTATGCTTCCTATACAAAGTAGTAATCAATATAATGTGTTGCTGTGATTGAATGAACTTATTTATAAATAGTTTTATCCTTATCATCCTCATTCTCTTTTGTAATACAAAGTTAAAACTAAAATATTATTATCTACATGTTTTATAGACCATCTTCAATTTGTTTGTAATATGTTCTGTTTCTTTATCCCGAAAGAAATGTACACCACAGAAATGTTGGATGGGAAAAGATAGGTTATAGTCCTCTAGTGACAAATAGGCATTATCTAATTTCCACAAAGCATTTTTCATACTTTTAATTTTAAATCATCTTGTTCTACATCTAAATGTGAAGAAACCAAAAACCTTACTATTTGGAATAAATTTGCTTTTATTGAGTTTTAAAAATATCCAGTCAGTTTCATAACTGCTTTATTTTTCAGTTGCCTCACTTTTACTGCATAAGTAAGCTTGTGAAGCAAAGTTTAGTATTAATCAGCAAATTAGTAGGTTATATAAGCATGTACAAAATGGAAATATTTATAGTAAAATTCCATTTCTAATGTAAGGGAATATACGATTTGTACTTACCCCAGAAGAAATTTTGCTGACATGATGTGACTGAACTGAACAGGCTGTTAGATGCCATACTACTACTTTCAAATATACTTTTTGCTTGTGGTTTTGGTGTCCCTCGAAGTCTTAAACTGAAAATATAACCATTGCAGAGAAGTTTAAGAGCTTGCCAGCGGTGCTTAGGTGAGCTGTTTGATGTCATTTACTTGTTGGCCACAAAATAACATGCAACATGCAAATAAGACAAATAAACATTTGATGGGCAAGTAGTTACTGTAAAGGCTGTGGTTAGCAGGCACTTACTGACAGAGTTGGTCTTGGTGGCTGGTAGTGACCTGCGGAGATTAACCATTTAGAACCAGAAGTTCTCTTGTCGTTCTGGAGAGAAAGTTGCACCGCACTTGTGGTTCTGTGGTTGTTTGTGAGGCGAATGAAGCATTCACACAATCCAAAAAGCATAAGCTTTAAACTCTTCATGTACTCTTACTGGAGAAGCTGAATCACATGGCTTGTGACATCATGATATACAAAGCAAAGTGGGACAGCCTATCCTTGTGGATTTTCGACAAAAGACTTGTGGTGGACTCTTCCTGGCATAAAGAAGGACCAGCTTTAAGTTATATGACTCATGGGGATTTAGACAGCATTACAAATGCAGTGAAGGGAGAAAAAGAACAAACTCATCTACAGATGAAGCATATGGGCAGCAGGAATGACTTGCAGTGCTCAGTTTAATCTTACCAATGCAATGTCATTTCAAACATAACTTGCTGACAGATGTTATGTGAAGTTCTTTAGATTGGTGATGACTTAACAGTTAATCAGTGCATTTGTCTATTGTTGAGACAGTCTTATTTATTTGTTTCTTTTCGGAGTGATATTTTTCATCACCAACCTTGTTCTACACACCCCCACTCCCTAAATCCTTGTTAACATCATGCTGCTCCTTTTTGAAAGAATGTCACCAATGCTACGTCTGGTTACCAGAAGGTTATTTGTGTATTCTGTACTGTAACTTCATCTTGTCAAACTACAAGACTTAGTGCGTATTATGTTTTCGGTTGCTGTCTGGGATCTTAGTTTTGAATAAAAAATGTAGTAAATTACTTATTTCAGTTAAATGTTACAGAATTTTTAATTCATCAATTATTTGAATTGGTCAGCATACTTTATTGCATATCAATTAAGCAAATAAAATATCTTTCTATTTAAAGTATTAGAGAAGCGTTTGTCACCAAATTCCCATGTAAGGTTCTTTAATAAATTTTCCACATACTCATACATATTAATGTGATCTTCAAGATTATTACTGTCCTGTCTTTAAAATTTACTAGTTGAGGAATTATCAAATAATTTGAAGTCTAAACGATGTCAGTAATAGTATACCATTGTAACTGGTTGTAGATTTTGGTTTACTTTTTGGATTTATATTTTGATTGGCAGGATCACATAATAAAAGGCACATGAGGTCAAGATGCTCGGTACAAGTTGTTTAGGATACTTTATAAAAAAAACTTTTCTTTCCCCATGTACTCCATTAATTTTGCAGAAAGACTGATGTCTAAGTTTCACATTTTGCTCTCACAAGGGATTTTAAACTTAGCCACACTGAAGTAAATCAGTTTGAACTGCAGACCTCGAAACCAAAAACACATTGAAATCAATCTTTAGAAATTCTCTGCGAAGGTAAATTTAAAAGTAAATTCAAATTCAGTTGTGGTACAGTATTATAGGTCAGAGTTAGAAATAATTTCATGTTAAGTATATTTAATTGTAAAACAAGAATTTTCTCATCTGTAATGCAAAAAAGGTATTCAAAGTTTCTGCTCATAGTCCTAAGTATTCTTAGAGAAAATGGATGAAAATAGTTACTCTTAGATAAAATACACAAATCTGTAGCAGTGATTTGGGTCACAATGTGAGAGTTATGTTGGCTCTGTCACAAGTGGTTTACTAATCTCGTCATTTCTTGACATGTTGCATATTTGAGAGATTTTGAATTATCTTAAACCAGCAACATTGATTAGTTTTGATGAATTATTATTGCAGATGTCATTGTAGAAGCTGTTGAGTTATCCCAGATTCCAAGATGATAAAGATTCAGCAATGGTTTATTGGAGAGACTCAAACTGTAAACCTTTCATAATTTTACAACAGATTTTCTGCGACATTGTAACATCTACAATGAAAGTTATAATTGTTTGCCATTAGAATGTATTCTGTTAGTGTTTTGGAAAGATCAAACGAGAGACAGCTTTAATTATGTGCCTGTTGTTGCCACTATCCAATTGTATTTGGTGTAGAGCTGAACTGTAGAGCTAAAAGCAAGCAATTTAATTTGTTTGTAGTTCGTCAACAGTTGGAGATATTTTTACGATTCAATACAGATGTCCTCTTTTGGCATTGTAACGTGGATATCAGCAGCACTGATCTGTTTAAGGATGCAGGACTTTGTTTCAGTTCCACATTTGACAAGGTATTGCTGCATTGTTAGTTGCCTGTCTTCATACTTAACAATTGATTTTTGTATTAATTTGCTTTAGGGTTCTGTATTCTACGAAGAACAGCACAGCTAAATTTATATTTTGACTTCCATCCATCTTCTGTAGCAGGAAAGAATATGGGTTTCTTCACTATTTGATAAATGAGAGTTTTGAGACAATGAAATATAGTTTTAGGTATGATTGTTATTGGATTATATCTATGCATTGTAATCATCATTTAGTTAAAAACTCTTAATTGCTTAATATAAAATTATTCAACTTACTTTACCTTTTTAAATCATAGCCCAGAATTTATATTCAGCAACTGATCTTGTTGAATGTTTTCTATAAATATTTTAAAGGGACCTAGAGCATCAATTTCTCTATTAAGCAGGTTAAGAAGCCAATCAGGTTGAACATTTCTGAGAGCGCGAATTGAGAAGTAAAATCACATATTATAATTTACTTCTCACTGTGTCTATTCATATAAAAGTCAAACTTATGATCAGTATTTTTCAGATAAAATATTTCTGTGAATGTCAGCTTTTACATGGATAATGTTCTTGAGCCACTTACTTTAAACTAAAATGCATCCACCCTGCATGCATGACATTGCTATCAAAAGAATCCACAAGGTAATGTGGAAAATGGTGCCCACATCAACCTTTATTCTCTCTCTCAATACATGGGTATTTATGTAAGTATTATATGCCCCTATTGATTTGATTTGATTTGATTTGATTTATTTTTGTCGCATGATCTGAATTACAGTGAAAAGTATTGTTTTGTGTGCTAACCAGACAGGTTATACTTTACATAAGTACACCAGGGTAATAGAATAGAATAGGAGAAAATGAGGACTGCAGATGCTGGAGATCAGAGCTGAAAATGTGTTGCTGGAAAGGCGCAGCAGGTCAGGCAGCATCCAAGGAGCAGGAGAATCGATGTTTCGGGCATGAGCCCTTCAGTAATGAGGAAGATGTGCCAAGCAGGCTAAGATAAAAGGTAGGGAGGAGGGATTTGGGGGAGGGGTGTTGGAAATGCGATAGGTGGAAGGAGGTAAAGGTGAAGGTGATAGGCTGGAGTGGGGGTGGGGGGCGGAGAGGTCAGGAAGAAGATTGCAGGTTAGGAAGGTGGTGCTGAGTTCGAGGGTTGGGACTGAGACAAGGTGGGGGGAGAGGAAATGAGGAAACTGGAGAAATCTGAGTTCATCCCTTGTGGTTGGAGGGTTCCTAGGCGAAAGATGAGGTGCTCTTCCTCCAGCCATCGTGTTGCTATGGTCTGGCGTATGGTCTGGAATAGAATACAAAATCTACAGTTACAGCTATACAGAAAATGCAGAGATGTTCAACTCTAATAAATGAGAGGTCCAATCATAAGTCTGGTATCAACAGGGAGGAAGCTGTTCTTAAATCTGTTGGTATGTGTTTCAAACCTTTTTCTGGTGGAAAAGGTGGAAGGGATTATAACCAGGATGGGAGAGGTCTTTAATTATGTTGGCTGCTTTCCCGAGGCAGTGGGAAGTGTTCACAGAGTCAATTAAAAGAAGGCTGGTTTCTGTGATAGACTGGGCTGCATTCACAATTATGTGTAATTTCTTTCTGCCTTGGACAGAGCAGTTGTCATACCAAACAGAGATGCATCCAGATAGGATGCTTTCTACTGTGTATCTCTTAAAAATTAGTTGGCGTCATTGTGGATATGTTGAATATCCTTAGCCTTCTGAGGAAGTAGAGGTGTTGATGTGCTTTCTTAACTGTAGCATTGACATGGATGGACCAGGATAGATCAGTGATAGTTACTCCTAGGATCTTGATGCTCTTGGCCACCTCCACCTTAACACCATTGATACAGACAAGGGCATGTCCTCCAGTCTGCTTCCTGACAACAATGACCAGCTCCTTTGTTTTGTTGGCATTGAGGGAGAGATTGTTGTCTTCCATGTCTCTTTGTCTTCCTCGATCTGTGTCTGATGCCTCCACCATTCCCTACATCCCAGGAGTGGCAGTTATGGTGTTGGCTGGACCTAGGATGTCAGTGTTGTTTACAGAAGGACTGCACATTGATTTTCTCAGTTTTGGTGCAGAGAGATTGTACACAAGCCTGATTGGCAAACCCTCTGAAAAGCAAATACTCAAGACAAACCTGTATATTGTGGAATCTGGACCCTACATCCAGTTTCCATGTGAAATATTTATTACTCTTCTTTGATCAGTTAGTTTCTTGCCTCAAAAATCAAATTTGATCTGAACACTTCCTTTATTAATTGACTCGTGGGAACTGGTGAAAGTATCTTCAAGATAATTATTATTTAATGCATAATGTGTTAGGGTTTTTGAAATGACTGTGGTGACCATACTTGGTTCTGAAATCTTTTGTTTTTGATCCCTAAAAACATTTAGTTGTCTTGTAGATCAAATATACAACAAATTATTTTCACCAAAAATCATGTGGCTGTTTAGTTATGATGACTTGGACATGGATTAAAAATTCAGTTAATTCTCAATTAACAAATTAACATTTGAAATGCTTTTTGTGCTCTAAATAGTGCTGTACATAAAATGTTAACATTTGTGTTGAATTGCATCTGCAGTACTGCAACAGTGCACCCTATGGATGATCAGGGTATTTCTAATATCAGCTTCTGAATTTTTGCTTTTAACTGTGCATGTGTAGATATCGAAGTTAGTGTCAGTTTCACAATAATGATGGTGTCTTGCCATCATCAGTCACAAATTCTGAGCAAAATTGTCTTGTTTTTATTACGTGTCTTGTGGTGTCCCATTGTTATAACTAATTACCAACTAATATTAAAATATTTCCTAAAACAATTCTGATCAGGAGGAAGTATATTTATGCTACTAAAGGTGATGTGGGTTATCATAGTCATTGTATGCAGTTAAGCTCCCAACATGTTGTCCCTTAAGCCAGACAGATGAGAAGATTTTCATTTATGTAATACCAAACATAGAAAAATGCCCAAATAGATTCACTGAGGGGAGGCGAAGGCCAAGTGGATTATCATTGGACTGCTAGTTTAGAGACTCTGGTTATGTTCTGGGACCTGGGTTTTAATCCTGGCCATGACAGTTGGTGGAATTTGTATTTAATAAATATCTGGAATTAAAATTCTGATGACCATGAATCCTTTGTCGACCATTGGAAAAACCCAACTGGCTCACTAATGTCCTTTAGGGAAGGAAACTTCCATCCTTACCTGGTCTGGCTTACATTTGACTCTAGACCACATTTATCTGCATTCTGGCTAATTAGGAATGGGCAATAAATGCTGCTCTAGCCAGCAACGCCCTCATCGAACAAATAAAATCACAATCTAGATGTATAATGAAACAAACATTTGGAGGACTCATCAAAAGATTAACATTTGAAATGCTTTTCAAAAGAACTAGTCTTCATGAAAGAATCTTAAAGGATATGAAGAAGTTGCAAGTTAGAAGGATTTGTGCAGCAAATCCTAATATTTTAGAACTTTGCTGGTCAAACGCATAATGGCCAGTCGTTGGCATGCAGAGATGTGGGGAAGGGTAGGAATAAATTATTGCAGCTGCTGGAATCTGCACTGAAAACAACAACTGCTGGAGATCACAGCAGGTCAGACAGTATCCATAGAGAAAGAGCAAGCTAATGTTTCGAATCTAGATGACTCTTTATCAAGGAGATTATATTCACAAATATCTGACTGGCAAAGCCTGAGCCTCCCCTCTGAAAAGCGAAAACTGAAGAGATAAACCTGTGCAGTGTGGAATTTGGACCCTACATCCTGTTTCCATGTGCAACATTTATTACTCTTCTCAGATCAGTTAGTTCCTTGCCTCAAAAATCAAATCGATTGCCAAGTGGGAACTGGTGGAAGTACCTTCAGGATAATTATTATTTAATGCATATTAAGTCAGGATTTTTCTTATGATTGTGGGGAAGGATTGTTGGACTTGGGGATTGTTTAATTGAAGGAGGTCTCAGAGATAAGGGAGTGAGGCCACAAAGGAGTTTAAATAAAGGATGAAAATTTTAAGTTGGAGGCATTGGAGATGGTCCAGCAAATTTTATAGGCTTGTAAAGATGAGTGAGCAGGTCTTGATATGGATAGAATGCAAAGAACAGTTTGCGGGTAAGATAATGCATTATACATTGAGGACAGAAGGCTGTCCTAATTAGTCAATTTTGAATGAAAGATTCAGCAGTAGGCAGGCTATTCTGGATAAAGTTAAAAATCACACAACACCTGGTTATAGTCCAACAGGTTTAATTGGAAGCACACTAGCTTTCAGAACGTCACTCCTTCATCAGGTGGTAGTGGAGGGCTCAATCCTAACACACAGAATTTATAGCAAAAATTTACAGTGTGATGTCACTGAAATTATACATTGAAAAATTGATTGTCTGTTAAGCCTTTCATTTGTTAGAATACCGTGATAGTTTCATTTCTTTCATGTGTAAATCACCAAACCTTTTTTTTAAAAAGTTGCATTCTCGGGTTAGCTGTTAACAATGGTGATAGCTAGACAATATGTTGAAAGTGTTGACCCCCTGTGTTCTCTGTCTATGCCATGATGTTTAGATTGATTCTAATCTAAAAAGTGAGAAAACGGAGTTTTACATGAATGCATGCAATTTTTGAGCAAAGTACAATGTAACCCTGAAAGTACAAATTCACCCCACAAAATATATGTGTGCATGTGGGTCTTTGTCTGTCTGTGTGTGTGTGTGTGTGTGTGTGTGTCTGGGTTCGGGGTTGTGACTGTGAGTATGTGTGTGTGTGTAATGAGTGCAGGGTGTCTTAAGTCTGTGAGGGGGTGTGTGTGTCTGCAAGGGTGTGTGGGGGTGTGGGCGGCACGGTGGCACAGTGGTTAGCACTGCTGCCTCACAGCGCCTGAGACCCGGGTTCAATTCCCGCCTCAGGCGACTGACTGTGTGGAGTTTGCATGTTCTCCCCGTGTCTGCGTGGGTTTCCTCCGGGTGCTCCGGTTTCCTCCCACAGTCCAAAAGATGTGCAGGGTCAGGTGAATTGGCCATGCTAAATTGCCCGTAGTGTTAGGTAATGGGTAAATGTAGGGGTATGGGTGGGTTTCGCTTCGGCGGGTCGGTGTGGACTTGTTGGGCCGAAGGGCCTGTTTCCACACTGTAATGTAATCTAATCTAATCTACTCGGATGTGCCATAACAAGGAACCATAATGACCTCCTCAGGAGACAGACACGTGCTGCAACCGACAGGATATCCTTCGTTGTTCAATATTTCCCAGGAGCTGAAAAACTATGCCATGTTGTTCGTGACTGCAACACATTATCAATGAGGATGAGCACCTCACCAAGACCTTCCCCACACCTCTACTACTTGCCTTTAAATAACCGCCAAACCTCAAACAGATCATTGTTCATAGCAAGCTGCCCGGCTCTCAGGACAACTCCATACAGCCCTGTCACGGTAGGCACTGCAAGACATGTCAAAGTGTGAACCTAGATACCACTATTACGTGTGGGGACACCTCCCACCTTGTACATGGCAGGTACTCATGTAACTCAGTCAACGTTGTCTATCGTATAAGTTGCAGGCAAGGATGCCCGGAGGCATGGTACATTGGGGAAACCGAGCAAAGGCTACGACAACGGATGATTGGGCACCGCACAACAATCAACAGACAGGAGTGTTCCCTCCCATTTGGGGAACACTTCAGTGGTCCAGGACAGTCGACCTCGGACCTTCGGGTGACCACCCTCCAAGGTGGACTTCGGGACAGGCAGCAGCGAAAAATGGCCGAGCAGAGGCTGATAGCTAAGTTTGGTACCACACACACTCCCACACGCACCCCCTCACAGATTTAAGACACTGACTACACACACACACACACACACACACACACACACACACACACACACATTTTCTCACACTCTCAACCCCCAGTCCAGACACAGACAGACAAAGACCCACATGCACATATATATTTTGTGGGGTGAATTTGTACTTGCAGGGTTACATTGTACTTTGCTCAACAACTGCATGCATTCATGTAAAACTTCGTTATCTCACATTTTAGATTAGAATCAAACTAAACATCATGGCATAGACAGAGAACCCAGGGGGCCAATACCTTCAACATATTGTCTAGCTATCACCATAGTTAACAGCTAACCCGAGAATGCAACTTTTTAAAAAAAAGGTTTGGTGATTTACACATGAAAGAAGTGAAACTATCACGGTATTCTCACAGATGAAAGGCTTAACAGACAATCAATTTTTCAATGTATAATTTCAGTTACATCACACTGTAAATTTTTGCTATAAATTTTGTGTGTTAGGATTGAGCCCTTCACTACCACCTGATGAAGGAGCAACGCTCCGAATGCTAGTGTGCTTCCAATTAAACCTGTTGGACTATAACCTGGTGTTGTGTGATTTTTGACTTTGTACACCCCAGTCCAACGCCGGCATCTCCAAATCATATTCTGGATAGAGAAGGAAGTGACAGTTGGCCTTTGAAAGTAAGGCATTGTAGGCCTTGAAGCCCTGGACTGAAGGGGATGTCATCAAAGTCACCACTAGTAATTGTTCAATTGAAGTCATTGATTGGGAAAGGAATTCCATTTTAAGCAAAATGGGAAGCTCTGGTCTACTGAAGATTGAAAGTTGGGCAAGTACAGAGGCAGTGAAAGGGTTGAACAAAATTGTTGGCAGGTTGAGTTGGATGTCATAACTGTGATCATAATAATATATTGCTTATATTTGACCAAAACAATAAAGAATTGTACAACCAAAAATGTTCAGTTCAATTCTGCAGCTCACTGTCAGGGAATCTGTTTAATTTTTATTCCATGGATATCCTGTGACAGCTTCTGTTGAGGTCTAGAACCAGTTATTTAGTAAGAAGTGGAGGACACCATGAAGGATCCCTCCTCCTCACCCTCACCTTTTTCCTGAGATGTGGTAACCCTCATGTTAAACTCACCACCAGTAGCCGTGCTCGCCCCCACTGCGTGCACATGAGTCAGCAGCCCTTTGGTCCTCAATCACAATGGCAACTTTACCTTTACGTTTGCTCTCTGTGCTTTGTAGTTGATAAATTGCACTTTGTTTCAAGTTGGAATGACATATCAATGTTCTTAGTCAGACTTGAAAAGCGATGTTATTAACTCTTAGTTGTGCTCCGAAATGGCCTAGCATTCTATTGTGACAAACCGCTAAACTTTTGAAGAAAAATGAAACTGGACAGACCATCTAATAGTAGCCAAGACAACAAAAGCAAACTCGACCCTGTCAACTCTATAAAGCTCTCGTTACTAAAGTCTGGGACTGATGTCAAAATTGAAAGAGTTGTCTGTATTGTAAGGTGTGATTGTCCCAGACAATAATTTCACTGTCTGCTGGGTATGTCCTGTTCTACTGGTAGGACAAATCCAGTATAGGTGGCAGCACAATGGTAGACAGTCGGGAGGGAGTTATCCTGAGAAATCCAGTGTTGACTCTGGACCCTGTCTCATAGCATCTGGTTAAAGGTGGGCAAGGAAACCTACCTGCTGAGGAAGTATCGTGTGTGACAATGGTGTAGAATGGTGCGGGACGTCAGTGTCTGGCACCAAAAGTCGCTTAGCAGCACTACGACTGACAAACTGGTCAAATCTTAAAGGATGTCGTTGCTAGATTGGGTCTGCAGCAGGTGATAAAAGAACTGATAAGAGAGACTAACACACAACCACCTCTTCAAGCTGTTTTCTATTGATGCATCTGTCCATTGGTGTTGGTAGGATTGATCACTTGTAATGTCAGGTATGTGATTTTCTATATGTTCTGATATCATTATTTATAGAGCAGTGATGGTCCCCACACTTCTGTATGGTTCTGAGATGTGGACTGTCTACAACAGACACTTCAAGACTGGTGCAGTACCACCTGCCTGCACAAGATCCTGTGAATCTGCTGGGGAGAAAGATGCACCAACACCAGTGTCCTTGACTAGGCAAACATCCCCAGCATCAAGGCACTGACGCCATTGATTGGCTATGATGGGTTGAGCATGTCATCCGCTTGACCGACCTATGACTCCCCAGCTTTGAAATGACAGGCGAGCTCCAGGTGGACAGAGGAAATGCTTCAGTGATACCCTCAATGCTTCACTGACGAAATGTGACATTGCCACAAACACTTGGGAATCACTGGCCCAAGTCAACCAAAGTGGAGGAGGAGCAGCCGGAAAGGCACTGGGTACTTTGAGACTTGAAATGGAAGCCATGCAAAAACAGCAAAAGGAATGCATTGCCACCAATGCCCCACTCACCCATTCCCGTAACCACCATCCGCAACAGTGTAGCTGAGGCTGTGGTAGCTGTATTGGTCTATACAACTATCTGCTGACTCACCCAGAGTGCGCAAGAGAGTCCTCCTCGTCTGTGAGGGATTTCCATTGACTATGATATCATTTTTAAGCTTGGATGTTTGAATTTTTGAATTAGTTCCAAATGGTGTTTTCTGTATTTGTAAACTATTTAGTGATTCATTGTAGCCTCATGGACTAAAGGATTTTTATTTATATTAAAGAGAGTTTAGACTGAACAATGTAAACAATTGTGCATCATGGCTTTAGCTGGAAATATCTGGACTTCGATTTTTTTTAAGCTCAAGATAAATACCTGTTGCTTGGGGAAAGTAATAGTTTATAGTTTCAGTTTAGGGTAATTCTGCAAAAGTCTTAAATGGAGATGGCTTTCTAAAGTTCTACTTATGTGAAAGGGAGAAGGTAATTAAAATAGATTGCATTAGACTGAGGCTTTTTCTAATTGTATCAGACCAGGACGGTTTGGAGAAAACCCTGAAGAGCTTATTTGAAGCTGAGAATGTTTAGACTGAATTGTATGAAAGCTCCAGAAAGAGGCTGTCAGATTTTCCAAACTGAGAGTGGAAGTCACCTGTTAAACCTGTAGAGAGGTTGGAGAAGGTGAGTTTTGCTGGTACAACTATTTTGCAAGGCTTGCTTTTGGGTACTGTTCATGGATATTTTGGAGATCTACAAAGGAGTGTTTTTTGGGATTAATGGCATTATAAGTTATTGTGTCTTTCAACATCTTTATGGAATGAATAAATA
Organism: Chiloscyllium plagiosum; assembly: GCF_004010195.1. Taxonomy (NCBI): domain Eukaryota; kingdom Metazoa; phylum Chordata; class Chondrichthyes; order Orectolobiformes; family Hemiscylliidae; genus Chiloscyllium; species Chiloscyllium plagiosum. Next base: position 59,259,155 of record NC_057712.1, on the reverse strand, counting down.
GCCTGCTTTATTGAATTTGTTTTTCTCATTTGCTTAATAAACTTTTTTATTGTTAAAACCAAATCTGCAACAGTGCCTGCTTGTGTCTAAGTGAGGTTGAGTGTGGTATCAAGGAACCCTGGCAAAACTGGAGTCAGTGGGGATCAGGTGAAAAACTCTTCAGTTATACTTGACATAAAGAAGGAAGTTATGGTTTCTTGTGGTCATTCATGTCAGCTCCAAGACATTCCTGCAGGAGTTCTTCAAGGTAATGTCTTAGGCCCAACCATCTTCAGCTGCTTTATCAATGGCCCTCCCTCCAACATAATGTCAGAAATGAAGATGACTGCTGAATGCATAATGTTGAGACTGAAGAAATCCACATCCAAATGTAGCAAAACCTGTACAGTACCCAGACCTGGAGATATAAGTGGCAAGTGACATTTGTAAATCACAAATGTCATCCAAAGACCAAACCCAGAAGAGAGAATCCAACCATTGTCAGTGGCCTCCACTATCAATATCCTGAAGGCTACTATTGACTGGAAATTGAACTATAAGTAGTGTGGATATAAAAATAGGCCAGAGGCTAGTTACTCGGCAGGAATCGACTCACTAGCTGATTCCCAAAAGCCTGTTCACAATCTACAAGGCATAAGTCAGGAGAGTCTTGGAAGATTCCCACTTAGTTGAATGAGTGCAACTCCAACAATGAGAAACTTGATAGTAGATTGAAAGCCTGATGGGAAAAAGCAGCTAGCTTGATTAATACCATGTCCACAAACACTTGCTCCACTACATATACAAAATAGCAGCATCGTGTACTATCCCGAAAATGCAACACAGGCATTTACCAAGGCTGCTTCAACAGTATCTCCCAAACTTGTGACCCCGTAATATCTGTAAAGACAATGTCAGTAGATATGTAGGAACATTGCCACCTTCACAATGTCCTGACTTGGACATGTAACACTGTTCCTCCCCTGTCACTGGGTCAAAATCCTGGACCTCCCTCCCTAACAGCATTGTGGATGTACCTATTCCAAATATACTGCGGCAGTTTAAGAGGCTGCTTAACACCACTTAAGGTAAAAAAAAAGATAGGCAATAACATACTACAAATGAATGTTTCTAAAAATAAATTAGGTTCCAGTATTCTGAACAAGACAATCGTTTGCTTGCAATAAGAAGAGGTGATGGCCTGGTGGCATTATTTTTCGACTATTAATCCAGAGACCTAGATAATGTTCTGGAGTCCTGGATTCAAAATCTGTCACAGCTGATGGTAGAACTTTAACTCAATAAAAATCTGGAATTAAGAGTCTAATGATGACCATGAAACTATTGTTGTTCATTAGAAAAACCCGTCTGGTTCACTTTTGTCTTTTTAGGGAAGGAAATTGCCATCCTGACCTGGTCTTGTCTACATGTGACTCCAGACCCACAGTAATGTGGCTGGCTGACCTTTAACCACCCTCTGGGCAATTAGGGATGGGCAATAAATGATGATCTAGTAGTGACTCACTCATCCTGTGAATGAATTTTTAAAAAATCTAGGGGAGATATAGCAGGTAAGTTCTTAGACTTTGACTTACACAGTTCGTCAGCACTCTAACCCAGACTAGTATGCATGAGTACCTCAGGAGCCCTGAGTGCAGAGGGTTGAACCTTGCTTTTAACCCCTGTCTCTATGTATTCTTGAAAACAGGAGAATTCAAGATATCTCTTGTCTGGATTGCTTTCCTTTCTCCCATTGTGTTCACACACCGAGATTCTCTCAGGAGATTACAGTTTTTAAACTGTAATATAATGACATGAGATTACAAACTGTAATCTCATGTCATTCATCCCTTTTCAAACTTCTTGAACACCTTCAGATGTAATACTTCAGGCTTTGTCTACAGACATCAACTAAAATTACATCCATAGTCATTATTTGGCTATATCACCCCTTCTTAAAGATTACATTGTATTTGAAAGTTCAGTCCATCCATAGGTGATCTGTGTTGTTTTGTGCACACGACCATCCTTAACGTTTAGCTCTGCCCTCAATTTTTAATCTCCTCTCTCTTCAGTCTTTCTTTCATTATCCTTTATGCCTCTTGTTTTCCTGTCTCAGCTTTCATATTCTGATTTCACCTGTACCTAGGACACTGCAGTACACACGTTTAAAATGGGAGGTGTTGATAATCCAGGTCATTACGGTCTTGTTTGTTCACTGTCTTTGATAGTGAATACACTGAAGAATGAAATTCTCATGTATAGATAAAAGGAAAATAGGAAGAAGTAGTCAGTTTGAATCTTGGAAGAGATAATTGGGCTTGACAAATGTCAATGAATGTTCTACAACATGGAAAACTCCTACCATTTAGATGGCCAAGGCAGAAGGCACAAAGGTACATAACCACCTGCAATGTTGCATCACTCCTGACTTATTTACCATGCTTGCCTTCTTAATGGCACTGTAGGTTTGCTAACACAAAATTGACTGCAGTGGTTCCAGAATGTAGCTCTTTACAATGACCATTTAGGGATGGACAACAGTGTAGGATGTGTCATTGATGCCCACATCACATGAAAGGATATAGGATATAAATATGTTGTATAAAAATCTGATTATGAATTGCTTTGCAAAACTATTATTTTATCTACTCAAAAATCCATTATTTCATATGAGCTACTCCAGCCTGCTTGTTGGTGGTAACTGGCTGGATGAATGAACTGAACTGATGGGTTGGCTGACTACTGGTTTATTTTTGCCTTTTCAGTGAATATAAGTCATATGACTCAACAGGAGCAAATGTTTTATGTAGTTTAAATGAGAGTTGTATTTTTCAAATTGTTAAGTGGATATAACATTTCTACAGTTTTTTTCTGATTGGAGTTATGAGTCATGCAAAAAAAGTGGAGGTAAGGCTGCAATCTGATTAGCCTTGATTTTACTTGAAGGTGGAGTAGAATTGAAAAATGTTTTGCTGGAAAAACGCAGCAGGTCAGGCAGCATCCAAGGAGCAGGAGAATCTACGTTTCGGGCATAAGCCCTTTTTCAGGATGCTGCCTGACCTCCTGCGCTTTTCCAGCAACACATTTTTCAGCTCTGATCTCCAGCATGTGCAGTCCTCACTTTCTCCTGGTGGAGTAGAATTGAAGAGCTAACTAGATCACTTTTGCTGTTTCTTTTCCAAGAACATTAAAACAAGTTTAATCCACAATATACCAAATAAAGTGTTGCAAATTTGATTTTTTCAGGAATGGAGCAAAGTTGAGATCCTGTGTACAATCGGAGAAAGAATTCTTGCCCATTGACATATAATATATCCTGTTCTAAACAGCATTGTACTGCTGAATCTTTCTTTTGTACTACAATAGAAATATACAGATTTGTAGAATTGGATTGAGAAGGGGGTTGTGTTTGGGATTGGAAGCAGTTTCTCAGGTGAGCAAATTGCAAAGCTCCATGCAATGAAGAGACGAGAACATTAAAAAAGTTTTAACGTCAAGGAAATTTTCACTTGTCAATGGGAATCCATTGATCAGGTAGTGATATATTTTAATCATTGGATCTGCAATGCAGCTTTATATTTTGACTTGATACTGTCAGTAAAATGCAATAGTACAGTCTGCAACAGTGGGTGGCACGGTGGCACAGTGGTTAGCACTGCTGCCTCACAGCGCCGGAGACCCGGGTTCAAATCCCGCCTCAGGCGACTGACTGTGTGGAGTTTGCACGTTCTCCCCGTGTCTGCGTGGGTTTCCTCCGGGTGCTCAGGTTTCCTCCCACAGTCCAAAGATGTGCAGGTCAGGTGAATTGGCCATGCTAAATTGCCCGTAGTGTTAGGTAAGGGGTAAATGTAGGGGTATGGGTGGGTTGCGCTTCGGCGGGTCGGTGTGGACTTGTTGGGCCGAAGGGCCTGTTTCCACACTGTAATCTAATCTAATCTAATCTAAAAGATACAGCATCAACAGCAACACTGCTTTTCTTTAGTAACTGATATATAACAGCTTGAGGAAAGATTTTAATCTTGACTGTTTATAAACATGAGGCAAGTATGTAGGTTAGACTGCCTAAGAATTACATTAGTTAATATATAGTGCAACTGAACACACAAACTCTAAGATGGACTCAGGGTATATAATAATCCTTATGACTTTTGGGTGCATGTACTTATGTGAATGTGGAGCATGGGAGTAAGAAATGCTAGCTGTAGTGCATCCACTTCAATGCCTCAGTAGTTGTACTGCTGAGACCTGGAAAGTATAGGGTTATGCTCAAAATGCTCTGTAATTTATGGAAGTCACTATTTCCTTGTTTCTTTTTTACTTAATTGACCATAATAAAGAAAGGTTATGTATGAGAAAATTTGAGTTATTGTCTTGAATTACTGCAAAGGATATGCCCAAGTGTTGACAGGAAACTGTTGCTACCAGAGTCACATTTGCCCAGACCCTTATGTCAAATCTTGCGTCAAATTTACTGTTGCTTTTCACGATTCCCTATTGGTTTTTACGTTTTAATTGACAAGTTTCTAATAAATCTTAAAAAAAAAGAAAATCTGAGGCTTGTGATATATACTTCAGCCTCATCCATTGAAGGATGAATGGTAGCAACTGTCAGACCAAAATTTAATTCTCTTATCTCCTCTACCCAAATCCTATATGGTTGGTTCTCATGATCCTATTATCAGAAAACCAAATTCTAAATTTAGATGTGAGAACAAAACAGCCTTGCTTTGTTCAAAAATTTATCATAAACTTGTATTTGTATAACTTCTTATCTTTCTGATGAGGTATCCTTAAAAACTTCACAGTTTACTCATTACTTTAAAGTGCATTGATAGCTTTTATTAGGTAAATCTGGAAATCACATTAAAAATGGAAAGAACTGTGGATGCTATAAATCAGAAACAAAAACAGAAGTTGCTGGAAAAAGCTCAACAGGTCTGGCAGAATCTATGAAGAGAAATCCGAGTTAACTGAGGAAGGGTCACTCGACCCAAAACATTATTTTTGATGGAAAACTGCCCGCTGTTTTCCAGATAATTTTAAAATTGGAATGTAAAACTATTTAAGTTCTTAATTTAGTGACAGAAAAAAGTCATGGAGCTCATTTACTTAAGCCATTTAATAACATAAGCTAGGAATTTCCTTGATGCTGTTTTGTTTCCCCTCACACAACAACTTTGCTATAAGTGTGGCAGATTCCTTGTTGATATTTGTAAATGGGGTTTCTGTTAAACTTTGCGAATTTACAGCAGCTGAGTGGGAGCAACTCCAAAGAATTTCTTAGCTATAGAACTGATCCTGCCAAAATTATTCTGTAACTGTAAAGTGCTTGGCAGCATTCTGAGATTGCACTTGAGTATTACAGAAGTCAAAGTTATTTTCAAGTTAGTTCTGAAATAATTTGTTGATTACATTTGACATTGTTGCTATCTAGCAGTTAAGAACACCTGGGTACAGTGAAAACAAATGTATTTTATTGGTTATTCTTAAAACCTTTGCATCTGCAAAAGGGCTGCATGAGGGTGTATTTCCAATGCTTGGGCGTGAAGCTGCAATATGAGTGTAAATAAGGTCTGAAGTACCTGCTATAAAGAACCATTGTTGCTGGACCAAAAAGGATTGCTTTCTTTCAGATTAGATAATGCAGAGTACATACCTAATGTAGAAGGTGCTAAACAAAGAAACTTGAATGGTTTTTTGAAATCGTAACATCTCTTAACTATCAAATCAGCCCTGGTGCCCTTTTATTGACTAATTTTGTAATAATTGTCAATTGTAATGATCTTTTCATGTTTTAACTTGTGTTGATTTGCACAGCCATGTGAGTGATGATATGACCATGATTTTTGCTTTATTATTAAATGTATCCCATATAAATTAAACCTCCCAGATTATCGATTTTGAATTATTTTGTCCTGTTGCATATCCCCTTTCTTCATCCTAACTCTGTTAGACTCCATGAACTCATCCAACATGTGTGAAAACTATTTATTTGCCATAAAAATGCCGAATTACTTAAATCCCTTTTATATGTTTTATCTTTAAATGCTCTCTTTTGATTTTCTCTTATCTCTTAATTTCTATTTTCCTTTAAGGTTTCATTCTTTATATCTGTTATTTCCTCTTTAAATCACTAATGATCCATCTCTAACCAGTGTTTTCATCCTGTGCAGTTCTTCAACTCGCTGCTGTTCTTTTTCCATGGTTAATGGAGCCAAATATGCAGACATCAGTTGTTGTCCAATACAAACTATTTCTCATTCAGAATTTTCAATCAGTTGTCTGTGATGTTAGCATGGCATAGCACCATAATGAGAAAGGAAAGATAATTTTATTCTTTGTGTCTGATCTTATAGTTTTTAAATATAATTGGGTTGCTGCAATCATGTTGCTCATTTTTCATAGATTATTGACATTAATGTGACATTGTATGGCATTGGGGAAAATAACTTAGTCTGCTTGAATGCTAAAGTCTTTTCCCAAGATATTCTAAGCTTTCAAAAACTGGATTCTAGCCTGGGGTTTTGCTTGTGAGGAGCTGGGACTCCTTACACGTTAATTTTCCTTTACTGAATTGTTTTGCTATCTTGAAATTTCCTTTTGAATGAATGCAACAGCAATTAAGTAGTAGTAAAGTATGTATTTTTAGAACATTACATTTGGTATAATTGCTTATTTTGCACTTATTGCAACATCATATTGAGAACACTGAATTAAAGTTCATACGCCTGTGCAGTGCTGCATGTTAATGCACATTCGATGAGCCCATACTTTATATTTTATGGACAGAAATATTTAGTTCCTCAGTTCAGCTTTGAATCTCCCAGTCCTGTGCACTGAAACTACATTGCCATTCAGATTTCATATAGCAGTTCTCGTTCATATTTTTATTTTCATAAACATTATTTTTGCATATCATTATTATTCAGTGATTGTACTGACTTCATTTGCCATACATTTCATTTCAGCCCAATCATATAACTAACAAAAGTTAAATTCAATGTTTAGGGAGCTTTAATGTCACTGTGAAAATTTTATATTTTCATCATATTCTTATAATTTTATTTCTGACGTAATTCGCAATTAAAAGTATTGATCCTTCTTTAAATGTCAAATGGTATTGAGAGCTAAAGGGTGGGAAAGAAGCAACAAACTTGTATTTTTATTGTGCATTATTATTTTTCAAAAAGTTCACACTATCAATTAAAGATAACTGATTTAGAGGTGCTGGTGTTGGACTGGGGTGTACAAAGTGAAAAATCACATAACACCAGGTTATAGTCCAACAGGTTTATTTGTAAGTACTAGCTTTTGGAGCACTGCTCCTTCATCAGGTGGAAGCTAGTGCTTCCAAATAAACCTGTTGTACTATAATCTGGTGTTGTGATTTTTAACATTAAATATAATATACATTATATCTATCAACTTTGAATAACTATGTAAAGTTCAAAATGAGTCAACTTCTTTCAATAATGTGCATGTATTTGTGGGTTATCACAACTTTCAAATGTTCAAAGCTTTTCACAGCTATGAATTATTTATAATGTGCGGTCATAACTGTTATGACACTGCAGTGAACCCATATGTTATTTAAACCAAAGACCCATAAAGCCAGAACTGCAAAAAGAGGAAGAAGAACACCTCTACAAGGTATTCGCCAAAAACGGATACCCCCACAATTTCATCAACAGATTCCTAAGGGAAAGACAACGGAATGAGGACATGCCACAACCCAAAGGACTAGCCACGTTACCATACATCAAGAACATTTCTGAACTGACAGCCAGACTACTATGACCACTAGGACTCATAACAGCACACAAACCAACAGCCACTCTCAGACAACAACTCACCAGGACAAAGGACCCGATACCCAGCATGAACAAAACCAACCTAGTGTACAAAATCCCGTGCAAGAACTGCACAAAACACTACACAGGACAAACAGGAAGACAGCTAACGATCCGCATCCATGAACACCAACTAGCCATGAAACGACACGACCAGCTATCCTTAGTAGCCACACACTCAGATGACAAGCAACATGAGTTCGACTGGGACAACACTGCTGTTATAGGACAAGCCAAACAGAGAACAGCCAGGGGATTCCTAGAGGCATGGCACTCATCCACAAATTCTATCAACAAACACATCGACCTGGACCCAATATACCGGCCACTGCAGCGGACAGCTGGAACTGACAACCGGAAGCGGCAGGGACAAACCACTATAAATGCCGGAGGAAACAACACAGAATCGCTTCACAGGAGGCTCCCAAGCACTGAGGATGTCACCTAGACAGGAGATGAAACGTTTGCAACGTAAATTCCCAGCTCGGCGAACAGAACCACAACAACAAGCACCCGAGCTTCAAATCTTCTCCCAAACTTTACCCATAAAAGCTCCCTTTGCCTTGTAATCTGTTCAAATACGAGTGACAAGAGAATTTCCAAATTCTAATATTAAAAGAAAATAATATCAATTTATTCCTTAAGTCTAAAAGTGAACATTAACCAACAACTATTCACAACTCGAAGACATCCTTTCTCTTAACTGCTTACTACCTGCCTCCATCTCTATAACAATATGCTGTTCCAATAAGACACTTATTAAAATTACATCAACTTAACTTCAAAACCACACAGTGGCTGTTGTCTTCGGTGTCTTTCTTCTTCCGGCTGAAGATCTCCCTGGGTCATGGTCTTGCTTTCTACTGCAAATATGTTTCATATGAAAAGGTACCTTTGATAGAGAGTGTTTCCTAATTTCTTGGGGTCTCTCGATAGCAGTTGTTCTGCTTCCAATTTTCAAAATGCCTGCATTTTTATATCCCCAAAATTGGATTGTCTCATTGATTCAATGCTGGCAAAACAATAAATTCAAACTCGATTGGGTTTTAGTATCCTGGGGCATAATTTAAACTGGTTAAATTTGAATTGTCAAAATAGCAACCAACTCAAGTATCCATTTCACAGCCAAATGTTACATATTTTCAAATTTCCAGTACACTCTGAGACTGCTGTTTAGTCATATCAAAGGCGCTTATAAGCGCTCAGTTCAGAACAGCATGTACTGTCTCTTAAAGGGACAGTACATGCCTTCAACTTCAGAACATAATTGTGTTGGTAACTACTTTAGCCATTTTGTTATTTTGAGTGCTGTAAGATAATGTTGTACCAGACTAGTGTCTTTAAGTAATCCACGAATAAGATGTTCTAAGGCACATTGTACCAAATTGATTAACTCTGAATTTGTCATGTGTGCCAATGTGGAATTCTGATTCCCAGAAAGCAATGAGCATGGAATTTATTCAAGGCTAAGATTGCTAGCTTTCTGATTGACAAGAGAGTGGAAGGTTACGGGCAGCAGGCAAGAAAATGTGGTAGAGACCAAAACAGATCAGCCAAATGACCTACTCTTGCTCCCAAGCCCTATATTCAAATGCAGCACCCATTTTCCACACGCATTGCTGCCCCAAAATCAGTGAAGCTGAATGACATGTTAGTTTCAGGGTTTTTTTTGGTAGATTTGTTTGAAGAAGGTATGTTTGTCGAGACACAGATTTATTTTTAAACAGGAAGTGATATTGGATCTTCAACGTTAATCTGTTTAACCTTCAAAAACAATGTGAATATGCACAGCTGGCAAATTTTAAAAACTTTTCTCTAATGCATAATGCTTTTGAAAAGGAGGAAAAAATATTTTTAGTGCTGAAGTATATCTTTATGATTCTGATGAATGCACATGCTGCTCCAAATGTATGTTTTTGTAGGCAGTTTGTGACATCTAATTTTTTAAAAAAGTTTCTCATTGGACATTGGAAAGTAAGAAAACACAAAGATTGTGACTGAGTGCAGCTGGAGATGGAGTGAAAGCTTAGGATTTAAATAAATTATAAAATTTTGAGCATTAACCTCTTTTAAAATGAAGTCACATTTGTGTTTAGGATTCAGCTACATTTTCTCTTAAAGTTGTCTCAGGGATAAAATGTTTCCTGTAAAAGAGGCAGCTGCACTTGGTTAATTAAGTAGCTAGTTCAAACTGGTTTCTGTACTATGCAGTGACAGACTTGGCTCTGTAAAACTTCAATTAGCATAAATACATGTGACTTTGCTAGACTCTTGAGAAAGTAGCTGAAAATGTGTTGCTGGAAAAGCGCAGCAGGTCAGGCAGCGTCCAAGGAACAGGAGAATCGACGTTTCGGGCATAAGCCCTTCTTCAGGAAAAAGGGCTTATGCCCGAAACGTCGATTTAAAGATTCCTGAAGAAGGGCTTATGTCCGAAATGTCGATTCTCCTGTTCCTTGGATGCTGCCTGACCTGCTGCGCTTTTCCAGCAACACATTTTCAGCTCTGATCTCCAGCATCTGCAGCCCTCACTTTCTCCTCTTGAGAAAGTAAGCAAGCATGTGAGGTAGGAGTTCATGATTGAGTGCAGCTATAGATTATGCATAATATTGGAAATTTAGTGAGAGAGGAAAGAGGTGGTGTTCTGACCATTTACAAATAAGGGGTGATCCAAAAGAGGGAAACTGGGATCAGCCTGACATACAAGAGTTGATACCTGGAAACATTTAATTAAGAAAACAAGTGAGTGAGTTCCTAGTGTTTTTTAAGTGTTCTTTTTTAATTCTGTAACTGGGCCAGTTTAAATTGGTACTGGACAATATCTGTTTTGCATTTAGTTCATAGATTTAATCAGTTTGGATATAATTACAGGTAATTATGTTATTTTTCTTAATCTAATTTTTTAAACTACAATAAAGATGACAGGGCAGGTGACATACAGTAGCTGCAGTATTGCGCAACCACACTTGCGGTAAGTGTCTGCAGCTTGAGAAGCTTGATTTCAGAATTGATAAGCTGATTTGAGATAGGGGCACTTTGATTCAATAGGGAGGAATGACGTAGCTGGACACCACGTTCAAAGAATCCATAAGCTATGTACTTGACATTTGGTCTGAGGTAAGGGACAAGGGGATGACTCTGAGTAAGGCAGCAGGACCTGGAAGCTGGAGATGGAAGGCCTCAGCCTCTGCAGTTGTCCAGCAGAATCAGTATTTCTTGTAGTTATGCAAGGGGACAATAAAATTAAGGTGAACAGATATTGTTCACTGTAGTCAAAAGAGAGAAACCCAAAGGTTGTGTTACCTGCCCCATGTCAGGGTTAAGGACAATAACTCAAGGCTGGAGAGGATGGATTGAGATGCCGTGATTCATGAATGTACTAATTACATAGTTAGGGCTAAGAAAGAGGTTCTGTTAAGTGTGTATAAACATTTAAAGGCTAAAATAAAGGAAAAAAGTAGAATCACAGAAAGAGTCTCTGCTTTACCATCTGATTTACAAGAAAATTGGCATAGATCATTGAGTAGGAGAAAGTGAGGACTGCAGATGCTGGAGATCAGAGCTGAAAATGTGTTGCTGGAAAAGCGCAGCAGGTCAGGTGGCATCCAAGGAGCAGGAGAATCGACGATTTGGGCATGAGCCCTTCTTCCTGAAGAAACGTCGATTCTCCTGTTCCTTGGATGCTGCCTAACCTGCTGCGCTTTTCCAGCAACACATTTTCAGCATAGATCATTGAGTGCAAAGCTTAAAGTTGGAGTGGGTGAAATGGGTTTTAATCAATGGGATGCAGGTGACAGTACTGAGGAAAGACTTCATAGTAAAGGATCTTCTTGGTAACATGTTGGAATTTCACATTCTGTTTGAAAGTGAGAAATGTGAATCCATAAATAATGTCTTCAAGTTTAAATACAGTTGCAAGGGTATGAATGCAGAGTGACTAAAGTGGAGAGGGTAAATGGACTAAAAGGAAAGATAAAAAAAGTAGTGATAGACTTTTAGATAAGTTATTCCTTGCAGCAAGAAATATATTTCATTGAGGAAGAAAGCGCATCCATCTGACAGTCAATGGAGAAAATGTAATGGCAAAACTAATGGAGCAGCTGTATTCTGAATAAGTGAAGTTCAAATATTCATCACATGTGGGAGAGACGTGCTAGGGGACATAGATTACAGGTAAAGGGTATCCAAGTTAGGGGTCATCAATGTTTGGAGCTCTCTTCTCAGGATAGTGGAAGTAGGATTTTAAAAAGTGGAGGTGTGGATGTTGGACTGGGGTGACAACCTCACACGAGAGAGTTGTCCATATGTTTCTTTGCAGTTGTCCGTTCATAGCGTCATAGAGATGTACAGCATGGAAACAGACCCTTCGGTCCAACCTGTCCACGCCGACCAGATATCCTAACCCAATCTAGTCCCACCTGCCAGCACCTGGCCCATATCCCTCCAAACCCTTCCCATTCATTTACCCATCCAAATGCCTCTTAAATGTTGCAATTGTACCAGCCTCCGCCACATCCTCTGGCAGCTCATTCCATACACATACCACCCTCTGCATGAAAGAGTCGCCCCTTAGGTCTCTTTTATATCTTTCCCCTCTCACCCTAAACCTATGCCCTCTAGTTCTGGACTACCTGATCCCAGGGAAAAGACTTTGTCCATATATCCTGTCCATGCCCCTCATAATTTTGTAAACCTGAGGTCACCCCTCAGCCTCTGATGCTCCAGGGAAAACAGCCCCAGCCTGTTCAGCCTCTTCCTATAGCTCAAATCCTCCAACCCTGGCAACATCCTTCTAAATCTTTTCTGAACCCTTTCAAGTTTCACAACATCTTTCCGATAGGAAGGAGACCAGAATTGCATGCAATATTCCAACAGCGCCTAACCAATGTCCTGTACAACAGCAACATGACCTCCCAACTCCTGTACTGAAAATGTGTTGCTGGAAAAGCGCAGCAGGTCAGGTAGCATCCAAGGAGCAGGAGAATTGACGTTTTGGGCATGAGCCCTTCTTCAGGAACCTGAAGAAGGGCTTATTGCCTGAAATGTCGATTCTCCTGCTCCTTGGATACTGCCTGACCTGCTGCGCTTTTCCAGCAACCCATTTTCAGCTCTGATCTCCAGCATCTGCAGTCTTCACTTCCTCCCAACTCCTGTACTCAATACTCTGACCAATAAAGGAAAGCAAACCAAACGCCGCCTTCACTATCCTATCTACCTGCGACTCCACTTTCAAGGAGCTATGAGTCTGCAATCCCAGGTCTCTTTGTTCAGCAACACTCCCAAGGACCTTACCATTAAGTGTATAAGTCCTGCTAAGATTTGCTTTCCCAAACTGCAGCACCTCGCATTTATCTGAATTAAACTCCATCTGCCACTTCTCAGCCCATTGGCCCATCTGGTCCAGATCCTGTGGTAATCTGAGGTAACCCTCTTCGCTGTCCACTACACCTCCAATTTTGGTGTCATCTGCAAATTTACTAACTTTACCTCTTATGCTCACGTCCAAATCATTTATATAAATGACAAAAAGTTGAGGACCCAGCACCGATCCTTGTGGCACTCCACTGGTCACAGGCCTTCAGTGTGAAAATCAACCCTCCACCACCACCCTCTGTCTTCTACCTTTGAGCCAGTTCTGTATTGAAATGGCTAGTCCTCCCTTTATTCCATGAGATCTAACCTTGATAACCAGTCTCCCTTGGGGAACCTTGTCGAACGCCTTACTGAAGTCCATGTAGATCACATCTACTGCTCTGCCCTCATCAATCTTCTTTGTTACTTCTTCAAAGAACTCAATCAAGTTTGTGAGACATGATTTCCCACGCACAAAACCGTGTTGACTATCCCTAATCAGTCCTTGCCTTTCCAAGTACATGTACATCCTGTCCCTCAGGATTCCCTCAAACAACTTGCCCACCACTGAGGTCAGGCTCACCGGTCTATAGTTCCCTGGCTTGTCTTTATTGCCCTTCTTAAACAGTGGGACCACGTTTTCCAACCTCCAGTCTTCCTGCACCTCACCTGTTACTATCGATGGTACAATATCTCAGCAAGAGGCCCAGCAATCACTTCTCTAGCTTCCCATAGAGTTCTCAGGTACACCTGATCAGGTCCTGGAGATTTTTCCACTTTTAACCGTTTCAAGACATCCAGCACTTCCTCCTCTGTGATCTGAACATTTTGCAAGATGTCACCATCTATTTCCCTACAGTCTATATCTTCCATATCCTTTTCCACAGTAAATACTGATGCAAAATATTCATTTAGTATCTCCCCCATTTTCTGCGGCTCCACACAAAGGCCGCCTTGCTGATCTTTGAGGGGCCCTATGTTCTCCCTAGTTACCCTTTTGTCCTTAATATATTTGTAAAAGCCCTTTGGATTCTCTTTAATTCTATTTGCCAAAGCTATCACATGTCCCTGTTTTGCCCTCCTGATTTCCCTCTTAAGTATACTCCTACTTTCTTTATACTCTTCTAAGGATTCACTTGATCTATCCTGTCTATACCTGACATATGCTTCCTTCTTTTTCTTAACCAAAACTTCAATTTCTTTAGTCTTCCAGCATTGCCTACACCTACCAGCCTTCCTTTTCTCTCTGACAGGTATATACTTTCTCTGGATTCCTTGTTATCTCATTTCTGAAGGCTTCCCATTTTCCAGCCGTCCCTTTACTTGCGAACATCCATCTCCAGTCAGCTTTCGAAAGTTCTTGCCTAATACCGTCAAAATTGGCCTTTCTCCAATTTAGAACTTCAACTTTTAGATCTGGTCTAACCTTTTCCATCACGATTTTAAATCAAATAGAATTATGGTTGCTGGTCCCAAAGTGCTTCCCCACTGGCACCTCAGTCAGCTGCCCTGCCTTATTTCCCAAGGGTAGGTCAAGTTTTGCACCTTCTCTAGTAGGTATATTCACATACTGAATCAGAAAATTGTCTTGTGCGTACTTAAGAAATTCTTCTCCATCTAATCCGTGAACACTATGGCAGTCCCAGTCAATGTTTGGAAAGTTAAAGTCCCCTACCATAACTACCCTATTATTCTTACAAATAGCTGAGATCTCCTTACAAGTTTGTTTCTCAATTTCCCACTGACTATTGGGGGGGGGGGGGTCTATAATACAATCCCAATAAGGTGATCATCCCTTTCTTATTTCTCACTTCCACCCAAATAACTTTCCTGGATGTATTTCTGGGAATATCTTCCGTCAGCCCAGCTGCAATGGTATCCCTTCTCAAAAATGCCACTCCCCCCTCCTCTCTCGCCTCCCTTTCTATCCTTCCCGTAGCATTTGTATCCTGGAACATTAAGTGCCAGTCCTGCCCATCCCTGAGCCATGTTTCTGTAATTACTATGATATCCCAGTGCCATGTTCCTAACCATGCTCTGAGTTCATCTGCCTTCCCTGTTCGGCCCCTTGAAATAAATGCAGTTTAATTTATTAGTCCTACCTTGTCCCTGCCTGCCCTGAGTGTTTGACTTTCTTCTGTTCTCAACTGTACCAGTCTCAGATTGATCTCTTTCCTCACTATCTCCCTGGGTCCCACAACCCCACCTTACTAGTTTAAATCCCCCCAAACAGTTCTAGCAAATTTCCCTGCCAGTATATTAGTGACTGAACAACTAGGAACATTATAGACAACTACCTGCATATCAACCAAAAAAACACCCGTCAACTCAACAGACTGTTCGAGACCTTCAATCAGACCTTCAGAGTACCCTTTGCACTCTCATCCCACATATTTCTCACATCAGAGACTTCTACTCCCTTCCGAAGATGTACAAAACCAACACACCTAGACATGCCATCATATTAGGCAACAGGACTCTGTGTGAGAACTTCTCTCGCTATGTCGAGAGCATCTTGAAACCCATTGTATGAGGAACCCCCAGCTTCTGATGTGACACTACAGACTTCTTACAGAAACTCAGCACCCATAGACCAGTTAAGACATAAGAGATCAGAGCAGAAGTTAGGCCTTTCAGCCCATCACGTCTGCGCTGCTATTCAATCATGATTGATGAGTTGAACCAGGAACATTCCTTGTTACAATGGATGTTTTGGTGGTCTACACCAACATCCTCAGCGATGACATTACTGCAACAGCCTCAGTACTCAACACCAACTGCAAATTTCCAGAAGCCATCCTACAACTCAATTGCTTCAGCGTTGACCACAACGTCTTCACCTTTGACAACCAGCTCTTTATCCAGACACAATGTACAGCCATGGGGACCAAATTTGCATCCCAATACGCCAACATTTTCATGCGCAAGTTTGAGCAAGACTACTTTGCTGCACAGGACCTCCAACCAACACTGTACACCAGATACATTGACATTTTCTCTGTTGGACTCATGGCAAAGAATCACCGAAACGATTACATAATGTTATCAATAAGTTTCATCACACCATCAGACTTACCAAGGACAACTCTTCAGAATCCATCTCATTCTTGGACACATGCATCTCCATCAAAGACAGACACCTCAGTATCTCACTCTACTGCAAGCCCATGTATAACCTCACAATGCTGCACTTTTCTAACTTCTACCCTAAACATATTAAAGCAGCCATCCCATATGGACAAGCCCTGCATATACACAGGATCTGCTCAGTCGAGGAGAAATGCAACGGAATCTTAAGGGTGCTGAAAGATTCCCTCATAAGAACAGGACATGATGCTGAACTCATTGATTGCCAGTTCCAATGTGCCACCATGAAAAACTGCAGTGACCTCCTCAGCATACGACTGATAGAGTGCCTTCTTCCTGAAGAAGGGCTAATGCCCGAAACGTCGATTCTCCTGTTCCCTAGATGCTGCCTGACCTGCTGCGCTTTTGCAGCAACACATTTCCATCTCTGATCTCCAGCATCTGCAGACCTCACTTTCTCCTCAAAGAGTGCCTTCTTCATCCATTACTTCCCCAGAGCGGAGAGACTACACCTTCAAAGCCTTCAAATCGTCTTCGATGACAATGAACATCTCGTCAAGATCATCCCTGTACCTCCACCTCTCACCTTCATACTACCAAATCTTAAACAGGCAATTGTTTGCAGCAAATTATCTAACCTTCAGGACAACATTTACCACAACACCCACATAACCCTACCAAGGCAACATTTGCAAGAAATGTCAGATCATTGACGTGGGTACTACCATCACACATGGGAACATCACCTACCACATACATGGCAGATACTCACGTTACTTGACTAATGTCCATTTCATACGCTGCAGGCAAGATGCCCCAACCATTGACACCATTAACTTGATAACATGTAATAATTTCTCTTCCTTATTTTGTTTGTACTTTTTTGGATGACTTATTACTTTGGTTATACCTTGGCATGCGACTCTTTTATCAGCCATTTGGTTTGTTTCCAGCACCACCTTATTTGTAATTTTTTGTAATCATCTCTCTGACTCAGTTAATTGGATTATAGGTCATCCCTTCACTTGTTATTCAACTGTTCACACTTCACTTACACCATCTGACACCCTTGATCATTTACAGAAACCTATTATTTGGTTTGTCGACACTCCACTCACACCATTTGTATGATCTTTTGATCTTTCTAATTATAAAGTCTGTACCTTTGGAAGCTCTTTACTTCACCTGACAAAGGGTCAGCACCCTGAAAGCTTGTGATTTCAAATACAGTACAACCTCGTCGTCATTAAGTGCTTCGCGAGTCTCGTAATGAGGCATATTAACCCTGCTGCCCCTCTCATAGGACACCCTGCAGTTCGTCTATCGACCAAACCACTTAACAGATGTGCCATTTCCACCATCCTCCATCTGTCCCTCACCCACCTGGAGAAGAAGGTCACCTACGTCAGATTACTGTTCAGAGACTTCAGTTCTGCATTTAACACTATTGTTCCTCAGCACCTGATTGGAAAGCTGAGTCTGCTGGGCTTAAATATCTCCCTTTGTAACTGGATCCTGGTTGTCCTGACAGGGCGACCTCAGTCATTCTGGACTGGGAAGAGTATCTCCAACACTATCACACTGAGCACAGAGGCCTCCCAGGGCTGTATGCTCTGTCCACTGCTGTTCACCCTGCTGACACACGACTGTGCAGCAATGCACAGGTTGAATCACATCATCAAGTTCGCTGATAATACGACTCTAGAGGTTCTCATCAGCACGAACGATGAGTCAGCATACAGTGAGGAGGTGCAGTGGCTAACTGACTGGTACAGAGCCAACAACCTGTCTCTGAACATGGACAAGATTAAAGAGATGGTTGATGACTTCAGGAGGGCATGGGGTGACCACTCTCCGCTGGATATTGACGGCTCTCCCCTGCAGATTGTGAACTGCACCAAATTTCTTGGCAGTGGAGAATCTCACCCGGATGTTCAATACCAGCTCCATAGCCGAGAAAACTCAGTAGCATCTCTACTTTCTGCCCAGGCTGAGGAAAGCCCACCTCCCAGCCCCCATCCTCACCACATTCTACAGAGGGTTCATTGAGAGTACCCTGAGATGCTACATCACTGCCTGGTTCGGGAATTGCACCGTCTCGCATTGTAAGTCCCTACAACGGATAGTGAGGACAGATGAGAAGATCATTGGCGTCTCTCTTGCCTCCATTACAAATATTTACATCACACACTGCATTCAAAAGGCTAAGAGCATTGTGGAAGATCCCACACACTCCTCACTCAAACTGTCCTCCCTCTTGCCATCTGACAGAAGATACCGGAGCATTCGATGTCTCACGGCTAGACAGTGCAACAGTTTCTTTCCCCAAGCCTCAGGCTCCTTAACAAGGTATGATCGGACTCTTTCCCATCTGAAATTCTTTGTACGACTTTGAATTGCTGCTAGAAAAACGTTTATTATTTACTATTCTTCTGTTACACTGAAACTAGTGTGTTTTGCACTTCTTATGCATTTCATGCTGTGTAAAAGTGTAGTTTGTGCTGTCCATGTTGCACCCTCGGTCCTGGAGGAATGCTGTCTCATTTTTACTGTATCGGTTGTATATGGTAGAAATGACAAATAAAAAGCTACTCGACTATACTCTCTACTTCAGTACAGTTGGCTATAACGCGTGTTTCTTCAACATGAATTGCATTTAATAGAATTGAAGAACTTTGGCTGTCATTTATTGAACGTGATCTTTCCAAACCTGCATTGGCTATGATGCGATTTTGGCTCCATTACGTTAAATGGAGCGGCTGTTGTGTGATTTTCTTATAACGCAAGATTGCATGAGAACAGAACTATTGCGTTATATCAGAACTAGCGTCATCTATTTCTCTCCAGTTTATCATGAATACTCTTTTTGTTTCTTTTGTTCCCTCTCTCTCTGAATCTCCCCCCCCCCCCGTCACACTCCCCTTCTCTCGTGCTCGCTCCCTCGCCTGTGCCCGCGCTCCCCCCGCCCCGCGCTTGCTGTTTCTATCTACTCAATTCCCTCCTTCCTCCCCCACACCCTTGTCATCAGCATAAATGCCATTTCCTAGCTGCTTTTGGTTCTGACAGAAGGTCCCTCCTCACACTTTATTACTTGAAACACCTCTTTTCTCCCATTTACTAAATTCACTCTTTAATTTACAGTCCCAGATAATACTTCCTCAGCATCTCTCCTACCCTGGTGCTATCTTTTTCATGCTGCTAGCATGCCCTTACTGACCCATGCTTATACCATTCATGCAGTGTAACTGGGTTGGTCAGGTGATTTCTCTCAGACTGCTAGTAATTCAAACATAATTGAATATTCTAATTATAATTCAATTTTATCTCATCTGAAGAGCTGTCTAAAATATGGAGGTGGTTTTGTCCAAACATTTAGGCTTTGAATGGTTTGTATTCACCTGTTGTCAATAGGGCAGGAAGTCTTTCAGAATCCCCAGGAGTAGGGATTGGGAGATATTAGCTTCAGTTAGTTTTGCAGACTTGACATCCCTTTCAATATTTTGGCGAATAGAATTTATGGCGTAAAATTTAAAAAAAGTAATCTTGATCCATGTTGAGACACTTGTATCTGTTCAAAAACTTATGATTTTTTAAAGAAAAAGTACAATTCCTATTTTCACTTGAATTAGAAATGCTTATTTGATGTGAATGCTTCTTCATAAAATAATCAAATGTTTGCAATACAATCATAAGTAGAATATAGTACTGAATAAATATACTTATCACTGACAGCTGGAACTTAAGCACATCAAGTAAATGAGCTTCTGTCATCAGAAGGATTAAAACTTTTCTGAATGGTTTTATCAATTAAAAAAAATCTGAGTTTAATGCTTGATGTGAAACTTACACTGTGGAGTATCAAAACTACAGGTGAAGAAAGTCTTAAAGTTCTTCCATGAATTGTTTTTTGAATGGCTAATGAATTGAGTAGACATATTAGTTGAGAAAAATACTTATTTATTTTGTAGTATTTAATTTTACATAGTCAAATCTCTGTCCAATTCACTTTCATATCTACTTCTTATTTTGTGTGTCGTGAGAATCATCTTGCAGTATTAATAAAAGTCACAGTAGAAGCTGTACAATATACACTTGATTTGGATGACTAATGAGCAGAGGTGAATAGTAGGAAATACCTTTTCAGAGAAGAACAATATTAGGAAAAGGAAAGGTAAGAAGAATCATTACAGTAGTTGAAAAATTGTATTTAAAATGTGTTTCTACTCTCTGCATTGTTCAGGTTTTCAGCATTTGCTATATGTCCATCCCCTAACAGCTGCTTTTGCATTTCTTTGAGCTCTGTTTTTGAATTGCTGATGTCTGTATCTCTTAACTGAACAAATCAGGTTTTATTTAAGGCAGCACACTGAATATTTTTGTGGTGAGTTAAACGGTTTCCATGGGTTAGCTTGGAACAATTCAGTTTATGTTGTGTGCTATGCCTGCAAGTTTTCAAATGTTCCTATTGCATTGCAATCTATCATTGTCATTAGATGATAAGAACATAAAGCAAAGAATATAGGAAAGTCATTTCAATAATTGAATCTGGAAAGTTCACAAACCATCTCTACTTTGCCCTGTCACTAACTTTATTAAACTCACTTAATCTATGGAAGGACTCGTCTACCATAGGCAAATCTCTAAGTAGCTAAAATTCTGCTAAGATAATTGAGCCAAGTACTGAGATTTCAATCTAACCTTTCAACTCCTGCCTTCCCTGATCAATTATAATCTGCAGTTAAAAGGAAATATTTCATTTGGTCTGGATTTGGATTCATTAGAATGCCTAGATGCACCAAATAGATCAGGTTAGAACATAACCTGTGAAGAGACCCACTCTTTTTTTTTTCTCCAGTTGGAAGAAAATTAGTTTAAGAACAGAATGGGCCTTGAGGAATATTGGGAGAGTAGGGCCAATGTTTAACGAGGAATCAAGCAGGCTAAAAGGGGTAATTAAATAACTTTAGTGAGCAGAATGAAGGAGAATCCCAAGGCCTTTTATTTATATATAAGAAGTAAGAGGGTAACTAGAGAAAGAGTTGGTCCACTAAAGGATAAGGAAGGAAGGTTGTGTGTTGAACCTGAGAAAATGGGTGAGATTCTCAATGTTCACTGAGGAGAAGGATATGATGAATGTTGAGATTAGAGACAGAAGTTTGTTTACTCTGGATCACGTTGACATAAGGAAGAAAGATATGTTAGGTAGGCTAAAAGATATTAAGGTTGTCAAATCCCCAGGACCATATGGGATCTATCCTGGGTTGCTGAGGGAGGCAAGAGAGGAAATAGCTGGGACCCTGACAGATATCTTTGTAGCATCCTTAAACACAGATGAAGTGCCGGAGGACTGGAGGGTTGCTCATGTCGTTCACCCTGTACAAGAAAGGTAGTAGGGGAATCCCAGGTAACTACAGACCAGTGAGCCTGACGTCAGTGGTTGGAAAGTTGCTGGAGAATGTATTGAGGGATAAAATCTATTTATATTTGGAAAAGAATGGGCTTATCACTCTAGGCAACATGGTTTTGTGTGGGGGAGATCGTGGTGTACCAGCTTAATAGCATTCTTTGAGGAAGTGACCAAGTTGATAATGAAGGAAGGGCTGTAGGTGGAATGTACATGGACTTTAGTAAGGCATTTGATAAGGTTCCCCATGGTAAACTGATGGACAAAGTGAAGTCGCATGGTGTGCAGGGTGTTCTAGCTAGGTGGATAAAGAACTGCTTGAGCAATAGGAGACAGAGTAGTAGCTGAAGGGAGTTTCTCAAAATGGAGAAAGCTGACCGGTGGTGTTCCACAGGGATCAGTGCTGGGGCCACTGTTGTTTGAGATATACACAAATGATCTGGAAGAGGGCATTGTTGGTCTGATCAGTAAGTTTGCAGATGGTATGAAGATTTGTGGAGTAGCAGAAAGCATAAGGGATTGTCAAAGAATGCAGGAGAATATAGATAGACTGGAGAGTTGGGGGGAGAAGTGGCAGATGGAGCTCAGTCCAGGCATATGTGAGTTGTTGCATTTTGGGAAGTCTAATTCTACAGCGAACTCTACTGTAAACAGAAGAGCCTTGGGAAAAGTTGATGAGCAGAGAGATCTAGGAGTTCAGATCCATTGTACCGTAAAGGTGGCTGCACAGGTGGATAGAGTGGTCAAGAGGCCTTATGGTATGCTTGCCTTCATCGGATGGGGTATTGAGTATAAGAGCTGGCAGGTAATGTTACAATTGTGCAAGACTTTGGTTCAGCCATATTTAGAATAATGTGTACAGTTCTGGTCACCACATTACAAAAAGATGTGGACATTTTGGAGAGGGTGCAGAGAAGCTTTATGAGGATGTTGCCTAGTATGGAAGGTGCCAGCTATAAGAGAGGTTGAGTAGGTTAGGATTGTTTTCATTATATAAAAAAAAGGAGATTGAGGGGGTCCAGATTGAGGTCTACAAAATCATGAAGGGTGTAAACAGGATAGATAGATTTAAGCTTTTTCCCAGGGTGAGGGATTCAATAAAGAGAGGTCACGTGTTCAAGATGAGAGGTGAAAAGTTTAAGGGGAATACACGCAGAAAGAACTTTACACAGAGGGCGGTAGGTGCCTGGAATGCGTTGCCAGCAGAGGTAGTAGAGGCAGGCACGGTATATTCATTTAAAGTGCATCTGGACAGATGCATGAGTAGGTGGGAAGCAAAGGGATATAGACAGGTTTAGACAGTGGATTTGGATCGGCTGAGGTTTGGAGGGCCGAAGGGCCTGTTCCTGGGCTGTAAACTTTCTTTGTTCTTTAGTTTGATTGCTTCAGTGATGTTTTGGCTATTATGTTCCTTAAACTGTGAACATAGCTGATCAACTGCCTGATTTTTATCTAACTTAATTTCAACTAATTGAATCAACATAGAATTTGTTGGTGGAGAGTAACCTTTAATCAAGGTGTGCAGATCATTTTGCACTTGTTCCTACACACCTAATTTATTTAATCTACTGGCCTCTGTTGTTTTAATCTATTTACCTGCTTCAAAAGTAAAATGCACCTTTCATTAAGATCTTGCAGGGGAACCTTTCTTCTGAGGAGAAAGTGAGGTCTGCAGATGCTGGAGATCAGAGCTGGAAATGTGTTGCTGGAAAAGCGCAGCAGGTCAGGCAGCATCCAGGGAACAGGAGAATCGACATTTCGGACATAAGCCCTTCTTCAGGAATCTTTAAATCGACGTTTCGGGCATAAGCCCTTTTTCCTGAAGAAGGGCTTATGCCCGAAACGTCGATTCTCCTGTTCCCTGGATGCTGCCTGACCTGCTGCGCTTTTCCAGCAACACATTTCCAACCTTTCTTCTGAGCAAGGCAGCAATGTTTACTACTAGGTAAATCTTTTGTATGCAACATAGAAGAAAGTGTGTATTATGGTTATGACACAAAATGTGGCTATTTAACCAATCTATTCCATTGCAGATCTCCATAGAGCAAACCACTCAGTCCATCTTAATGTTGTAACCCAGTTGCTTTAAAGCTTATTTCTCTCAAATGCCATTACAATTTTCTTTTGAAAGCATTGGTAGTCTCTGCTTCAACAACCCCCATAGACATTGAATTACTAATCATTTACATTTCGTATGATTCAAAACAAAAAGTTGTTCACATCCCTCCTGTATTCTTTGGCAAAGCAAACTGTGTCCCTGAGCCCTTTTACTATCAACTGATGAGAACAGCTTTTCTTTTTTTATACCATATCTAAATATTTCATAATTGTATATCTCTAACAGAATACCTCTCAACCTCCTTTGTTGCAATAAGAATGACCCTATCTTGTCTAACATAGCCTTATATCCAGTATTTTTCATCCCTGGAACTGTTCTGGTAAATATCCACGATATCCGCTCAAGACCGTAATCAACTGCTCAAAGTGTAGTGATCCGAACTGGACAGAATATTCTAGTTGTGACCTAGCCAGTGGAATTTCTTAAATGTTACTAGCTTTGATTCAATTTCACTGCAAGGTTGGATGACTAGCTGCCATCCTTTGCACAACGGTGCCAGTACCTACATCCATTCTTAATCAAGACTAAAATATTGGGTCAGTTCAACAGTTGGTGCAACTGTTTCCTAGTCAAACTTCTCAACATAAACTCAAAGATTTCCCACCTCACAGAATGTTGATCAAACTGTCTGAAATTGATCCATTTTCATTGCAGTGCTTCAACGAGGAATTGATTATTGTATCTGCAGTCATCCGTGGTTCCATCTGCAAAAATATTGTCTTGTTGGGATCAACTGTAGTTTTAAAATGTGAAAATATTTTAATATTGTACTCCTTTCCAATATCATTTGTGTTTAAGCAGCTTGGGAACATTGGACTCATAGTTTTAGTGACCTGTCCATTAAAACATACATGATCTCTTTCCGACACTGATAATCTAAATACATTTAGTACTTCATAGTATCCACTCATTGACCTTCATATCATGAGGAAGGAGGGGCTGAGATTTTGATAATACAGTTGATGGAAGAGATTTGCAGAAAAAGGGTGGTCTGAAGTCTTGGGGATATTTATGAATGAGGTAAAGGTTTTGCAATCGATATCCTTTTACTGATTGTTATGTAGTGTGGGAGGAAGGAACCTTAGGTTGCAGCCTGTCTTTTAGTCTCTGGTCAGGGTGAAGATCAGAGGGTCTCCTGGTAGTTTAGCTCTTAGTCTAAGCTGGATCTACCACCTGAAGTGTCTAATCAGTGGATAAAGTTCATCAGCCTATTTGCCTATGAGTTCTATTCTACAAGTGACTTTTTATTGTATGTTGGCAAGGCTTTCCCGTTCTCTCAACATTTGAAATCTGTAGACACTACATGATACATTTAGCATTAGCTCAACCAGCTGCACAGCCTTAATTTGAATATTTTTAACAAAAGTTTAAAAATAATTCAGATCTGGCAGCATCTGTGGGAGACATGGAGTTAGTTTTTTTAGGTTAGATTCTCTACAGTGTGGAAACAGGCCCTTCGGCCCAACCAGTCCACACTGACCCTCCGAAGAGTAACCCACCCAGACCCATTTCCCTCTGACTAATGCACCTAACACTATGGGCAATTTAGCATGGCCAATTTACCTGACCTGCACATCTTTAGACTGTGGGAGGAAACTGGAGCAAACAGGGGGAGAATGTGAAAACTCCACACAGACAGTCACCCGTGGCTGGAATCAAACCTGGGATCCTGGTGCTGTGAGGCTGCAGTGCTAACCACTGAGCCATCGTTAATGTATCGAGACTGGTGTGACTCTGTGACAAAGTCATACCAGATTTGAAAAGGTAACTCTCTTTTTGTCCACTGATGCTGCCAGACGTGTTGAGTTTTTCTACCATTCTCCATGTTTCAGATTCCCAGTACCTGTAGCTTTCTGCTTTTATTTAAAAATTATTAATTTGTTTGGACCACCTCTCAAAATATTTCTGTTTTTAATGGAAAGGTAATTATCGATGTATTCGTGTGGTATTTGATTAGTACCAGGTCTTGCTATTTAAAAAAAAAGAGTAGATATCAAACTGCAGCAATGACAAGGATGAATATAACATGCACAAATCCGAAGGATTTTGACTGGTTTTTCATTGAACAGCGAAATGGCAAAAACAAAAACGTAAGTTGCTGGAGAAATTTCAGCAGGACTGACAACATCCATAAAGAGAAAGCAGAGTCAACATTTCAGGTTCAGTTCTGAGGAAGTGAAAACATTGACTCTACTTTCTCTCCACAGATGCTGCCAAACCTGCTGAATTTTGATTAGATTAGATTACTTACAGTGTGGAAACAGGCCCTTCGGTCCAACAAGTCCACACCAACCCTCCGAAAAGCAATCCACCCAGACCCATTCCCCTACATTTACCCCTTCACCCAACACTAAGGGCAATTTACCATGGCCAATTCACCTAACCTGCACATCTTTGGACTGTGGGAGGAAACCAGAGCACCCGGAGGAAACCCACGCAGACACTAGGATAACGTGCAAACTCCACACAGACAGTTGCCTGAAGCGGGAATTGAACCCGGGTTTCTGGCGCTGTGAGGCAGCAGTGCTAGCCACTGTGCAACCGTGCCGCACTGTGCTGAATTTCTCCAGCAATTTATGGTTTTGTTTTAGATCTCCAGCATCTGCAGTTTTTTGTTTCGAGAAATGGCGGATGCATATTAGTGTAGAGAAATGTAATGAGTTGTTGTGAGAATGGAGATTACATTGGAGCATGCTGGAAATATTAGACTGGCGAGACGTCTTGTGGGTTTTAATACACAGAAAGTTTTAGCAACCAGTCCAATGTTTCAGGCTGTTTACATAAATAGCATGTGAGGATATGAGATAAGATATACAAGACGTTAACTCAGCTAATTTTATGATTGACTCGAGTACAACGAAGTTCTGGTTGGCACCAATTTATAGCAGAACCTAAAGGCATAATGCCTGAGGGGAGAGAGATTCTAATTGGCCTTTTCTCACTGGAAAGAGAAAATAGAGAAGCTCTTTTCCCAAAGAATTTGGATGATTTTCAACTGCAAGAAACCCTAAGAAAACTCTTAAGGTTTACGTTCCTTTTTGTCTTTGTATTGCAAAGGCAGTTCACAGTCCAAACAGCTGACTTGCTATTATTTCCATCAATCACAATTCACTAAGATGAAATTGTGTAACTTTTATCATATGCTTTCAGAAAAGCCTTGTGAATTGAATCTACTATTTAGCCCTTACTCACTTCAAAGAATTAATAAATTTCTGATGCACAACCTGTTTCAAGCCATTCCTTATGGGCTTCACCTGCTTTTTAAAAACAAAATGATGGATTACATTAAGTGCTCTTAAGTATTTTCTGCACTATTGATGTTAGGCTATCTAGCCTATAATTACTTAATTCATGGCAGTCCTTTTTATAATAAGTTAGTAATAAGTAAGCTTTAGCCCTTAAGCAAACATAGTGTGTTTTGAGGCACTCATTTCTTTTTTGAAAAAAAAACTCATGTCTTAGTTGTATGGTCTACTGTGGAAATCTGACCTGATCCAGGAGCATGATTTCTGTCATAATAACAATCTTCCTTCAATTTAATAAAGCGTATTTCTCCATGAAATTCTTGATTCTGTTCATTATTTTATAAAAATATAAATCACAAAAGCTTCGCATAGTTAATTTCTTGGATTTTATAATATATTTTGTAAACTATGTACATTGTGAAGTAATTTCACAAGTTCTGAAATGGCGGGTCCGGCATGCAGGGAACTTTATGCTTCAGGCCGGCTGCATCTTTTACTCGGTCTTCTTTTCCATTTTTTTTTCCTCTTTTCTTCCATCTTCTGACATCGTTAGGAAGTTGGAGTGGTGTTGGAGGGCTGGGGGCAAAGCACTGGTGGTGCTCAGATCACGGACTCTTGGCACTGGTAGGTCTAGAGCCTGGACTCGGACCTCAGTGGGCTCTTGGCTGCAGGAGAGCTTGGCGCTTGGATCAGGTCTTCGACAGGCCCACAGCGGGGATAGAAGGGTTGTTGGCTGCGGCAGCGCCTGATGGGTTGTCGACTGTGGAAGAGCTTGGTGCCCGGAACGGAGCTGTGATCTTTGTATTGTCTAAGGTTGAGCTTGGCGTGGACTGGAGGCGAGATCCCCGTGCGGTCTGCTTGTAGGCCTGTAATGCTGAAAGTTTTATTTATTTACCTTTCTAATTTATTCCTAATATCCTGTACCCAAGATGGTGTCTAAGTAGCAACTTGGTAAACTTTTCACTGTACTCATATGAATACATGTGACAATAACCCTAATTCAAATTTGTTAACAGTATGATTGGCAGAAATTGCATTCAGTGAGCAGCACCTCTTTGTTCATGCAAGTTCAAGTACCACTTGGAGTAAAATATGATTTAACAAAATGTTAATTATACTAATGTTTTGCTGTTTTGTACAAGTTTATACAGATTGCACAAGATTGAAATCAAGTATTCTCAATCCATTTGCAGTTGTTTAAAGCAGGAAAGCTAGTGTATGCAATGGTATAAGCCTGGCCTGTTACCTATTTGAAGGAGAAAATGCAATCAAATCTGTTTGAACTTTGAATTCAGATTCGTTACTGTGGGAATAGAAATTAATCACCACAAGACTGCAAGCTCCCCTAAAAACCACATGGCATTCTGACTTGGATTTTTATTGCTATGCGCAGGATCACAGAATTGCTTTGGTGCAAAGTAGGCGATTGAGCCCGTCATGTCTTCTCTGGCTCTCCCACTGTATTATAATTAAGTGCAATTTTTCCACCCTTTTCCGTTAAGCTTTCACATTACATGGTCATTTAAATAGAAATAAAGGCCTTTTGAAAGCCTTGGTGGAATTTGCCTCTGCTACGCGTCCAAGTAGTGCATTCTGGATTCAAGCTGCACACTGTATGGAAAGTTTTTTTCTCTTTCATGTTGCACTTATTAATTTTATACAAGAGCAAGAAAGTTATGCTAAACTTAACCAGGTCATTTGTTTGGCCTCATCTGAAGTATTGTGTATCGATTTGGGTGTCACACTGGAGACGGTGCAGAAAAAATATATAAGAATGATTGTAACAATGCAAAACTTCAGTTGGTGAAAGATTGGAGAGGTTGGGACTGATGGAAGTTTTCAAAATTGAGGGGGTTGGATAAAGTCGATAAGGAGAAACTGTTCCCACTGCTGAAAGGGACAAGAGAGTACAGATTTGAAGTATGATATGAGAAAATCCTTTCTAACGCAACTGGTTTGTGTCTGGAATTGGAGGCTGAGTCAATCAAGGCATTTTAAGGGGACGTTATTTCTATTCAAACAAACAAGACGTAAAAGGGGCGGAGAAATGCAAAGGATTGGAACAAAGTTATATTGCTCGTTGGAAAACTAGTGCAGACAGGATGGGATGAATGGTCTCCTTCTGCATCATAACAATTCTATAAAATTTGGAAGGAGCTAGAAGACTTAAGTCAAAGGTCATAATATCTCCATTATTACCTCTACCAAATTGGCATAGGGCAAATCTGATTAGAGAGATGAATATGTGGCTAAATGACTGGTGTAGTATTAATGAGTTCTGATTCATTGGGTGCTTGCACCAATACTGGGGAAAGTGGAATCTGTACTGATGAGAATCTCCCCCTGAAGTCCGCTGGGCCATACTTCTGTGGACGTAGAGAGAGAATTTTGAACGAAATAGTGGTGGCAAGGATTCAGATTTGGGAAGTTGTGGTAAATCGAAGAATAGGGCCAAAGACAAAGGTGCTAATACTGTACAGGAAAGGATAAACAGTGTTTCAGAAAGAGATTACAAACTTGAGAGGCAACCAACAGATAAGATCAGAATTTTAAAAAAAGTATAAGGATAAAACTAAAGAGCTCTGTATCTGAATGCACATAGCATTTGAAACAAAACCGATGGTGATAATCATGGGAAATTTTGATCTACGTATTAGCTGGAAAAGTCAGATGGACAAAGGTAGCTTAGATGAGTTCATGGAATGCTTGTTCTGGAGCTGACCAGAGAGTATGTTATAATTGTATTGGGTATTGTGACAAGATTAATTAATGATCTCAGAGGGAAAAGCCTCTCCATCTAGGTAGCATTGACTATAACATAATGAAATTTTACTTTCCGTTTGAGGGAGGCAGGAGTGCATCCGATTTTTAACATTTTTAAACATTTAAATAAGCGAATTTGAGAAGCCATGAAAGGAATGCTGATTGACGTGAATTGGCAAATTAAATTAAAGAATAAGTCAAGGAAGATGCAGTGGCAGATATTTAAGGTGATATTTCAGAATATACTGAATTGATATTCCGGTGATAAACACTCCAAGAAATGGATCTACCATTCATGGTTAACTAGTAACTTTAAAGAAAGCATTTAATTGTTTTTAAATTATGCAAAGACAGGTGCCAGGTCAGAGACTGGGCAGAATATTTAAAAAAAGCAAATAATGGCCAAAATGTTGATTTAAAAAAAAGTAACACTGTAATAGAAGAGAAGGATGTTAGAAATCTAAAATAGATATTAAGCTTTTCAATAAATATTTAGAAAAAATAAAGTTAGCATTGATCCTGTACAAAATGAGAAAAACAACGGAAATTGCTGGAAAATCTTAGCAGGTCTGGCAGCATTTGTGCAGAGAAAGCAACGTTAACACTTCAAGTGCAGTGACCCTTCTTTAGAATTGAGCAGAAATTGAGACTGGATAATTAATAATGGAAAATAAGGCAAAGGTTTTGAATAGATGTTTTATATCTGTCTTTGCTATAATGAATGCAAAAGAAATCCTAGAACCAGCAATAAATTATAAAATTGAAGAGAGTACGGAACTCAAGAAAATTTCAATCACTGGGCAAGTGATACGAAGTAAATTCTGAAAGCTACAGGCTGACAAGAGGCTGGGTTTTGATGGACTTCATTCTAGGGTCTCAAAAGAAATAGCCTGTGAAGTAGTGGTGCGTTAGTTCTAAATTCCACACCTGCCAGTATTGAGTACATTTTCAGTTGTATTTTCCACCTGACATCTTTCCTAAGCACATTCTCTCCTCTTCGTTTTAATTTCTATATCCTTTTTCATTTAGGGAGGTCAGAATTTGTTTGCCCTTCCCTTCTCTTTTGAAGATATATGCCTTGACTTACATGTAAGCATATTCTTCTTCAAAGGATGTCCCATTGTTCAGCTGCAGTGTTTCCCATCAGCTACAGTGTTTCCCATTTGGTTCTAGTCTCTCTGGACCAACTCTATTCTTGTTCCCTTAATGTTGGTTCACCTCCAGATAGTACTCTTACTCTGGATTATCTGTTGTCCTTTTTCCAACATCATGCTAAACCTTTTATAGAGTCATGCAGCATGGAAATATACCCTGTGGTCCCACTGGACCAAGTTTTCCAAACTAAACTATTCAATTTTCCTGCATTTGGTCCATATCCCTTGGAACCTTTCCAATTCATGTACCTATCCAAGCCACTTCCTCTAGCAGTTCATTCCACACATCAATCACCCTATGTCGGTAAAGGTTGCCCCTTAGTCCCTTTTAAAATTTTTCTTCTCACCTTAAAAATATGCCCCCTAGTTTTGAACTAACCCACCCTAGGGAAAAAAGACCTTTGCTATTCACCTTATCCATGCCTTATTATGATTTTATAATCCCTGTAAGGTCATCCTATAACCTCCTATACTCCAGTGAAAAAGGCTCTTGCCGCTTCTTATGTGATTATCACTGTTCCCTAAATGTTGCCCATTGATGCTTGATCCAGTTGGCCTATTGTGTCTCCAAGAATCAGGTCTATTGCTCTCTCCTGTAATGTGGACTGGATACACAGTGTTGTACAAAATTCTCCTGGACACAATCTAATAATGCTATTTCTGTTTAACAGTTTATACTATTATAATGCTATAATGGTGCAATTCTGTCATTTCCTTGCAGATTTGTTCCTTTCATCCTTAAATGATGCTAAACAAAAAATTAACTATTGTATTCCTTGGCTCTAGTCAAATCTATTCTGTACTTGAATCTTTTAAAGCATCCTTTTTCTTCAACACTGCAATGCTGTGCTTAACCAAGACTGCCATCTCTCTTCCTGTTCTTTCTTGCTTATATTTTCTGAGTACCCTGGAAGCAGGAATATTTAAATCCCAGTCTGACTTCCTTCATCTAGGTCTCAGTTATTGCCATAATACCATAAAATGCACCTGTATATCATCAGTTTTCACCTATTCTAATACAACCTCTCTTTTCCTGTGACAATAAAATCTAAGTCTACTACCTGTATTTCCCTGTATTTTGTGAACCTTGGTATTCTAATATTCTGAAAAACGTGTTGCTGAAAAAGTGCAGCAGGTCAGGCAGCATCCAAGGAGCAGGAGAATCGACATTTCGGGCATAAGCCCTTCTTCAGGAATGAGGAAGGTGTGCAAGCAGGCTAAGATAAAAGGTAGGGAGGAGGGACTTGGGGGAGGGGTGTTGGGAATGCGATAGGTGGAAGGAGGTTATGGTGAGGTGATAGGCCGGAGAGGGGGTGGGGGCGGAGAGGTTGAGCAGAAGATTGCAGGTCAAGAAGGCGGTGCTGAGCCTGAGGGTTGGGACTGAGATATGGTGGGGGGAGGGGATATGAGGAAGCTGGAGAAATCTGCATTCATCCCTTGTGGTTGGAGGGTTCCTAGGTGGAAGATGAGGCGCTCTTCCTCCAGACGTCGTGTTGCCATGGTTTGGCGATGGAGGACGCTGCATGTCCTTGGCGGAGTGGGAGGGGGAGTTAAAGTGTTCAGCCACGGGGCGGTTGGGTTGATTGGTTCGGGTATCCCAGAGGTGAAACGTTTCGCAAGTAGGCGGCCTGTCTCCCCAATGTAGAGGAGGCCACATCGGGTGCAGCAGATGCAGTAAATGATGTGTGTGGAGGTGCAGGTGAATTTATGACGGATATGGAAGGATCCCTTGGGGACTTGGAAGGAAGTGAGGGGGGAAGGTGTGTGCGCAAGTTTTGCATTTCTTGTGGCTGCAGGGGAAGGTGCCAGTAGTGGAGGTTGGGTTGGTGGGGGGTGTGGACCTGACGAGGGAGTCGCGGAGGGAGTGGTCTTTCCGAAGCGCTGATGGGGGAGGGGAGTGAAATATATCCTTGGTGCTGGGGTCTGTTTGGAGGTGGCGGAAATGGCGAAGGATGATACGATGTATCTGGAGGTTGGTGGGGTGGTAGATGAGGACCAGTGGGGTTCTGTCCTGGTGGCGATTGGTGGGGTGAGGTTCAAGGGCGGAGGAGCGGGAAGTGGAGGAGATGCGGTGGAGAGCATCGTCAACCACGTCTGAGGGGAAATTGCGGTCTTTGAAGAAGGAGGCCATCTGGGTTGTACGGTATTGGAATTGGTCCTCCTGGGAGCAGATGCGGCGGAGGCGAAGGAATTGAGAATATGGGATGGCATTTTTACAAGGGGCAGAGTGGAAGGAGGTGTAATCTCGGTAGCTGTGGGAATCGGTCAGTTTCTGGTAAATGTCCGTGTTGAGTCAGTCGCCCAAGATAGAAATGGAGAGGTCTAGGAAGGGGAGGGAGGAGTCTGAGACGGTCCAGGTAAATTTGAGGTCGGGGTGGAAGGTGTTAGTAAAGTGGATGAACTGTTCAACCTCCTCGTGGGAGCACGAGGTAGCGCTGATACAGTCATCGATGTAGCGGAGGAAAAGGTGGGGGGTGGTGCCAGTGTAGCTGCGGAAGATGGACTGTTCCACATATCCTAGTTGATTCTAATATTCTGTCCTGTTTCCCACACCCCGTGGAGTTAATTTAAAACCTGCATGTAGCATGGATAGAATTGCCCACAACGAGTTCAGTCCTGGCTGGGTTCAACTTTTCCAGCTCATACATGTGCTGTCTCCCCGATGAGCCAGTCATAGTGACCCAGGAATTTGAAACATTCACTAACTCATCAAATTCTTGGTAATCCATTTTTCCTCTACTGCACTTCACTGTTGCTAGAACAAACTTGTGGAACTCTCTTCCTGAATGTGCCGAGTGTATCTGCACCATGCGTACTCCAAAGATTCAAGTTACCGGCTCACTGCTATCTTATTGGCACAAATGTTTGTGGAGACAGTGAAGCTCACATTCCACCAAATCACTTTTTTTTAGAAAAGAGTCAAATTTCAAAAACACAACCCATTGAACTGAAAAGTAATGGTACAGTCTTTGTAAAATGCACAGAACGTTTGCACAGTAAATGATGTTTGCATAACAAAATCTTGTGTTTTCTGTTTCGCCCCTAGTTGTCAAGTTTGCACAAAATATGTCAACTACATTGAATTGGTGGTGTTTGCATTAAAAATACTTGTAGAGTATTGAAAAAACAAATGTTAAAAGATTTGAGTCCTGACACAAGATATTTGGATACAGCGTTGTTCTTGGATTTGCCAGCTGAAGATCTGTAACTTTAGTTCTTTGCAAACATTCTATTTACTCCCTGGACTTGGCTTTGGACTTACAAGGACATTGATTCCAGGGCTATGAGGTTGATCTATTGTTAATATGGTATCAATACACAAGGAAATATCTGACTTGTTAATTCTTTCAGAATTTACTAAAAATGTTTAATGTAGTTAGTTTTAAAGTAGTTAGTCACAGACTTGTTATTGTGTTGAGCTAAAAGTAGTCTATTTTCAAAGAATAAAAAGCTGTGCAAAGTGGACGAAAACAAGTCGGTCAGACTGAAATCAACATTTGTTGTCAACAACAGTATAATAATCATGACTTTATAAGCCTGATTTTGTGGTTTGAAGTTTGATTTGTCATTCTGTTGCATACTGATTCCATTTTGCATTAGATGTGAAAGGTCAGCTTAAACATTCGGCCTTTGTTATGGTGCACCAAAAGAAGTAATGTTTCTGAGAAGTAATTCTTAAGTTAAATGTTGTCACATGAATTCATCTCACAGAGTGGACGTAGCTTTTTGTCTGAGTAGTCTAATTTTAGGTTATTTATATTTAGAAATGCAAGCCAGCTCTTAGACGAGTCCATTCTGTGATTCTGTTTTGGAAGCACTTCACCATGTTGTATGTTCTGAATACTCTGCTTTTATTATCTTTTTTAAAGCCGTGCATTCCATATCACAACATGACATCGCAAAAAGACATTTTTTCCTCATGTTACCTTAGGTCCATTTGCCAAAAGCCTTATGTCTGTGGACTCAGGTTGCTGACTCTTCTGTACAGAAACCTGTCTTT
This sequence comes from Chiloscyllium plagiosum, assembly GCF_004010195.1. Classification (NCBI taxonomy): domain Eukaryota; kingdom Metazoa; phylum Chordata; class Chondrichthyes; order Orectolobiformes; family Hemiscylliidae; genus Chiloscyllium; species Chiloscyllium plagiosum. Next base: position 59,224,202 of record NC_057712.1, on the reverse strand, counting down.
TCTTATTTATTCCATCAAAACAGTTCATGAATTTAGATTAATACTGTTAAGTCCATCCCTTATCCATCCGTTTCAAGGGGAAATGGGAGGTTTCTTCAGTCACCCCGTGCGCTGGATGTCATGTATTCTTGGTACCATTTTAGTAAATCTCTTCTGTACCCCTTCCAAGATTTTGTCAACCTTCTCCCCATATGCACAATCAAACACAAAATTCCAGTGAAAACCTTGATTTATAAATCTTCAACATAACCTTCTTGTTAAATATGAGTTATCAATCCAGTGAAGCTACAAAACAAAAATACTTACGTGCCAAATGGCATAAGCAGCAAATGATAGACAGCTAGGCAATCTGACCAATTGGATCTAAACTCTGCAGTCCTGCCACTTCTAGTCATGATTGGTGTTGGACAATCAAACACCTCACTGGAGGAGATGGTGCCAGAAATATTCCCTCCTTCAGCCCAACACAAAAGATAAGGCTGAATGATTCTCCGCAACCTTCAGCAAAAATGAGCTAAGTGGATGATCCATCTTTGCCTCCTTCAGAGGTCTCCAGCATTACAAATACTCGTCTTCAGCCAATTTGATTTACTCCACATCATGTCAAGAAGTGCTTGGAGACAATGGATACTGCAGAGGCCATGAGTCCTGAAAATACTTTAGCAATAGTACTGAAGTTTTGTGCTCCAGAGCTTGCCACACTCCTAGCTGAGCTATTCTAGTACAGTTACTGCAATGGCATTCACTCGACAATGGAAAATTTCTGAGGTACATCTTGTACACAACAGCAGGACAAATCCAACACAGCCAATTACTGGCCCATCAGCCTTGATTTAATTTGAATTATTTATTGCCACGTGTACCTTGTTAATACATACAATGAAAAGTCTCCACTGATTGGAGTTATATCTCACACATTGGAAGATGGTCATAGTTGTTGGAGGTCAGTCACCTCAGCTCCAGGATATCTCTGCAGAAGTTCGGGGTGGTGTCCATGGCCCGACCATCTTCAGCTTTGTCATCAAAGACCTCCCTTCTATCATTAGCTAAGAACTGGGGATGTTCACATGAATGTGTAATTTTCAGTACCATTAATGACTTCTTAGATACTGAAGCAGTCCGTATTCAAATGCAGCAAGACTTGGACAATACATACTTGGGCTGAAAAGTGGCAAGTAATATTTGCTGAAGAAGGGCTAATGCCCGAAACGTCGATTCTCCTGTTCCCTAGATGCTGCCTGACCTGCTGCGCTTTTCCAGCAACACATTTCCATCTCTGATCTCCAGCATCTGCAGACCTCACTTTCTCCATCTCCAGTAAGAGTCAATCTAATTCCAGCTCCTTGATATTCAATCACTTTACCATCATAGATCCCTCACTACCAATGTCCAGCGAGATACTATTTATCAGAAAGTGAATTCAACTTGTCCTGTAAGTACAAGTGGTTACAAGAGGCGGTCAGAGGCTAGGACTACTGCTGTGAGTGACGCACCGCTCATCTCCCAAAGCCTGTCCACCATCTGCAAGACTCAAATCAGGAGTGTGATGGAATACTCCCCACTTTCCTGAATGTCTGCAGCTGCAACAATTCAAAGACTTTGACACCATTCAGGACAAAGCAACCCATATCCACAAATATCATCACTCCATTGCCAATTATCAGTAACAGCAGTGAGTACTATCTACAAATTACACTGCAAAAGTTCTCTAAAGGTCCTTAGACAATACCTTTCAAATCCATGACCGCTACCATATTGAAGGACAAGGGCAACAGATACATGGGAACGCCACCACCTGCAGGTTCCCCTCCAGGCTATTCACCATCCTGACCTGGAAATATATTGCTGTTCCTTTAGTGTCTGTAGTTTACAGTACTGGAACTTGCTCCCTAATGGCATCATGAGTCCGGCTATAGCACATGGACTACAATAGTTCAAGAAGGTAGGTCACCCACCTCCTTTGTAGAACAGCTAGGGATACGCAATAAATGAGGCCCAGCCAGTGATGCCCACATCCCATGAGTGAATAAAACAAAACTCATTGTTCATTGTATTTTTGTATCATCTGCAGATTTTGAAAAGATACTATTCCCTCAAGTTCAGGCCATTCATGTAAAGTATAAAGAGAAACTCTGGTCCTAATATCAATTTTTGGGGCACCTTGTACACATGGAAGGCATAGTTGATAAAATTGGTGGCACAGTAGACAGTGAAGAAGGTTTTTTGTAAAATTATAAAGGGATCTTGATCAAATGGGTCAATGGAAAAATGGCAGATGGAGTTTGAGCTATAGGGAGAGGCTTAAAAGCCTGTGGCTGTTTTTCCTGGCATGTCGGAGGCTGAGGGATGACATTAGAGAGGTTTAGAAAATCAAAATGAGAAGAACAACATCTAGTTATCAATGTGTTGCTGTTTATTGTAATTTACTGAGTGTGAATTCGTTCCTGCATTTCTTATATCATGACAGTAAATGCACTTCAAAAAGTGCTTTGTTGGCAGTAAAGAGCTTTGTGCCAGTCTGTGGTTGTGAGGAAAGTGCTATAAAAATGCACTATTCTGAATTATGTTTTGAATTATTGTTCTAACTATGTTCTGAATTATTGTCTCTAAAGGTTTATCCACCACTGATGTTATGCTGATTGACCTGTCATTTTCAGATTTATCCCTTCTATTGAACAGGTGCATGTGTAACATTTCTAGTCTGCTTCAATTCTGTGGCACCAACAGAAAGTAAATTTACCAGTGACATTAAATTTTCTAGAAGGACAATCAGAATTATTAATGACTGATGATGGTTAGATGAACAGAACACAACGGAAGCATGTTATGGATTCACAGAATGCATTTAATCACAAGAGTTTATTAAGTATATAGCAGCATTGTTAAAAATCAAGAATATCAAGTTAGGGTAAAATAGGTGTTGCTGAGACTGCAAAAGAATTGGGAGTAATGCATTCCAGCAATCAATACTAGATAGGCTTTCATTCTTGTTATGCATAAATAACTTGAGTGAATAAATAGAAAACACTCTTCAAATTTGCAGGCAGAGTAGATTGTGTGGCAAATAGTGAAGAGTATAGTGAAGGAGCTCAGAAAGGCATAGATTAGCAGAAAACACTGGCTGTTACAGTGCATTATTGAGGAGAAAGTGAGGGCTGCAGATGCTGGAGATCAGAGCTGAAAATGTGTTGCTGGAAAAGCGCAGCAGGTCAGGCAGCATCCAAGGAACAGGAGAATTGACGTTTCGGGTATAAGCCCTGAAGAAGGGCTTATGCCCGAAACGTCGATTCTCCTGTTCCTTGGATGCTGCCTGACCTGCTGCGCTTTTCCAGCAACACATTTTCAACAGTGCAGTATTGGACAGTTTTGGAGAGGTAAGAAAGAAATGGATGTTTACATTCATTCTGATCCCAGGCAAAACCCACCAATTGTAGGATTTTGTCTAGGATCAGCAATTTCTTTATTAGTTTTGTTCATGATTTAAATGGAAAAAAACTACTGAAAACTCAGAACTTGATAACTAAGTTATTTTAAATGGTTAATAATGTTAAAGGTTTACATTATAAATACAATGTATGCACAAATTACTTATTTTCTGAATCAAACTTCTAAATTCAACTTTCCTTCTACATCACTTTGACTTACCCAAAATTCAAGTCAGATACTGAGAAAAATGTTGAAGGTTAATTACTTTGTCTAAGTACCATATTCATAACAGGGTCGAGATTTCTTGGGAAACACTCTTAATTTACTAAAACTTTTCCCTCCGAGCTTGAAAGGCATTGATTTTCAGGCAAGAAATCTAGAAGCGCAGGTTGATTAAATGTCCTTCTGAAAGCTTCTAATTTTAAGTATTTTTAACTAATTGCCCGCTTATAGCCAGCTGGAATGACAACCTAATACTGCCAGCCCTTACCACCTTTTGTTTATTTGATAAATTTCTCAAGCGCTGGGAAACCAGATGTCCATGGGTTTTAAATAATAATCATGTGGATAGGCAACCTCTTTGAATGTTTTCACTGTGGCTCCTGTAAATGCATTGAGTTGGAGATGGTCAAGGTCATGATTTTAGAAATGTTTACTTTCAACTCACCTATTCTGACGATGTGACATTTTCGCAGGATAGTTTCTAAAAGTTTATTTATAGGATGTGGGCATCGCTGTTTGGCCAGCATTTATTGCCCGTCCCTAATTGCCCTTGAGAAGGTGGTGGTGAGCTGGCTTCTTGACCTGTGGCAGTTCACCTGCTGTTAGTTGAACCACAATGCCATTAGGAAGAGAATTCCAGGATTTTGACTCCGTGATGATGAAGGACCGCTGATGTATTTCCATGTCAGGATGGTGAGTGGCTTGGAGGGATGCATGAAGTTGGTGGTGTGCCCCTATATCTGCTGCCCTTGTACTTCTAGATGGAAGTAGTTGTGGATTTGGCAGATGCTGTCTGAGGATATTTAGTGAATTTCTGCAGTGCATCTTGTACTAACTATTGCTAAGTTAAAAATCACAACATCAGGTTATAGTCCAACAGATTTAATTGGAAGCACACTAGCTTTTGGAGCGCCACTCCTTCAAGGAGCAGCGCTCCGAGACCTAGTGTGCTTCCAATTATACCTGTTAGATTATAACCTTGTGTTGTGTGATTTTTAACTTTGTACACCCCAGGCCAACATCGGCATCTCCAAATCATGACTAACTATTGCTAGTGAGCGTCAGTGGTGGAGGGAGTGAATGCTTGTGGATGTAGTGTCAATCGAGCTGGCTGCTTTGTCCTAGATGGTATCAAGCTTCTTGAGTGTTGTTGGGGATGCACTCATCCAGGCAAGTGTAGATTATTCCATCACATTCCTGATTTGTGCCTTGTGGATGGTGGACAGGCTTTGAGGAGTCAGGAAGTGTGTTATTCGCAGCAGTATTCCTAGCTTCTGGACCTGTTCTTGTAGCCAGGAATGTGTGTAGTTTCTTAAAATCTGTGTTTGGGAGAAGAGCAGGAATTAATTAAATGACAGATGTAACAATGGTGCAAGGTGAAAGGAAATAAAAGTATGACAGATTTGGAAAAAAAAAGACCGGTTCAGAGGAAAGGTACATGCTAATAGGAATTTGAAATGAAGAAAGTTATGCTAAACTGGTGGCTAAATTACGGTGATGTTGTCTGTGCAGTTGTTGTGAATGCTAGAGAAAAATGTCCCATTGCCACACTGCGAGGTTTCAGTTATGTGTTTGATTAAGCCTGTTTCACTTGCTGGAAATGAATATCTGATGAAAGAGATTCAACGATGGAGCCAGGAGAAAAATTAGAGCAGATTTAAGAGGCAGCACACTCTCAAGTACTTCATCTCCAACCTAGTTTTCCTTTCTAGACTTGCATAGAAGGGAATCTCAGTAGAGAAGTAGATTTATTTTTCCAAAATAAGAGTCCATTTATTTCTTGTTAGAGATTTCAAAAGTATAACTTATTGCAAAGCTCATAAGAGAATAACTTGTTGAATGTTGCATTTATAAAGCAGAAAATTAAATGTCTGTGACAATCAAAAGTTAAAATTTTTAAAAGCACTATCATTTCTCCCAGTTTGTATTTTCATTATCTTATATTTTTAATTTCAAACAGGCCAGTTTTGCAAAAAAATTAGTATGCTTAGATGCCTATGTAGAAATGCTTGTTAGCACTTAAGCTCAATAAAGGATGTCATTTATTAGCTCGAACATTTATTGTTTAAATTAATTTGCTAGGGTATTTACATAGAATATGTTTTCTTGGCTGTTGCTCAGATATGAGAGCTTGACTTATCTAAGTGATGAGAAGGTTGAGCTCTATGTATCGTGGTGCTATTAGATGTTTTAGAATGGAAATTTCATAACTTCAGTTGACAAATAGTTTGATGGACAGTCTCAGGATAATTATTGTTTTCACCATATTCGACCAGTCTCAGCCTTACTGCTTTGCTTCAATGTCTGAGTCTTCTGTAATTGGGTTTATCATGATTAAAGCTCTCTATAGACTATGACGTAACTTTTTTGAAAAGTCTTGGGCTGAACAGAGCTAGAAAGGAATGTTAAAACCTTTCAGATTTTCTGATTCACATAATTTTTTCCTATATTTAAACTGTTTATTCCAGAAATTCTCAGTTTTATATATATGTGTTCTTTCCATCATGCCAAACTGTTACCTCAGTTAGATATTTGTGGTGACATGTGACCCCAATTTTGGATTCAGACGAATATTTGCTATGTAAGTTAACTACTCTTTAATATTTGTTGCTAGGTTTCCAGAGACTATCCTTTCTCCTGTAAATCAGGAATATTAAAACTTTGCAAAACCATGCTCCTAAACTACATTTAAGTTCTACAGAACTGCTAAATTAACAAAAAGAAAATATTGCAGACACTGGAACCTGAAATAAAAACAAAAATGTTAGAAATTCTCAGCAAGTCAGGCAGAATTTGTGGAGGGAAACAGTTACTTTGTGCCAAATTAATTTATTTTGTCCTGCATTTATTTGCATAAGTGCAAATTGTTCTTAATTTCTGTTCGGTGCTGCCCTTTAATTCTTGTAAGTTTTAGGTCTAGACCAATATGACCTAGTACAGATTCATAGGTAAAGTTTTTTTTTCTTTTTTTTCAATTTTTAATATGCATTCACTGAAGTTTCTAATGATCTTGTCTGTAAGCCAAAAGGTCAAAACTTGAATTCCTCATTAAGATTGAAACTGTTGGGTGGAAAAATAATCTGTGGGTGTGGCAACATCTGCAAAGAGAAAGAAAAAACAGAACCCAATATTTCAGGTCTGTACCTTTCATCAGGACAAATGAGAGTTCCTCCCATTGTTTTTGTGCAGGGAAAGGGAACAGAATTATCATAGAGACAAAGAATGGCCACAGCAGCATCTGAGCTCTGTGCTAGATAGATAGCTTTTAGCATCCTTTTAGATTCTAATGTTTTTCAAATGATCAAAATTAATTTGATAAAATGTTTTATTTTAATATTTCAAAGCAGGAGTCCTGCTGTCAGGATTCCTGAAAATTAGATCCAGTTTGTGAAAATTATCATGCTGATACTGGCATAATTGTGCATAGCTGACATCTAATTAATTTCAATTTTTGCAAATTTTTGACTTATTTGCTTCAGTCGATTATCAAACATCAATATTTAAATATTCTTTTGAGAATGTGGTCTCTTGTTACTCAGGCAAAAGTGAGGACTACAGATGTTGGAGATCAGAGTCTAGATTAGAGTGATGCTGGAAAAGCACAGCAGGTCAGGCAGTATCCGAGGAGCAGGAAAATCGACGTTTTGGGCAAAAGCCCTTCAGGAATGAGCTAGGGCTTTTGCCCGAGCTGTTGATTTTCCTGCTCCTCGGATGTTGCCTGAACTGCTGTGCCTTTCCAGCACCATTCTAATCTAGTCTCTTATACTCACTTCATTGATGGTGGTGAATTAACAAGGTTACTGAATACTTTACTGTCTTAACTCTGTGGGCAAATTCAGCAATAACTGTTAAATCAAACAGATAAGTCAGAAGTTCCTTTCTCTGTGTGAAACTAATTTCCAAATACACACAACTCATTTTTTACTTCTTGTGATTCTAAATATTGAGTTTAAGCATCCTCTGTTGGTACTCAGTTATGAAATCATAATTGTCTTTAACATCAAAATTTTAAATAGACCGATCTAAATATGATCTAGAACTTAAAATCTGAAAGAACTGCGGATGCTGCAAGTCAGAAACAAAAAACGAAATTGCTGGAAAAGCTGAGCAGGTTTGGCAGTATCTGTGGAGAGAAATCAAAGCTAATGTTTCTGGTCCAGTGACCCTTCTTCAGCACTATGGAAATGTTACTTTTGAGTTTCTAAAATAACAGTTGAAATTGTATTGTTGAAAATAGACACTTCACCGAAGATTTTCACTGGGAACTTCAGGGCAACTTGCAGGGAATAATGATGTAAAGAGATCACCACATACTGAATGATGTGTGTGCTGATTAGTTGCATTCTCTGTTGAAAACACCAGTTAGATGATGACTGACAGTTAATTGTTAAGATTTATTTCAACTTAAACCAAGCAGGATCATTCCGATCAATCAAGATATTGCCCTGAGAAATAATCCAGAGAATAGCTGTCATTATGTTGTTGAGTTGAAGCAGGAGCAACATTTGCACATGTTCTTTTCGTCTGCAAAAAATAGGACTTTGTATATCAATATCTAACTTCCAGTCTGTGAAAGTTCGCCACATTGCAATCCCAACTGAGCATCATAAATTGGTTATCAATATAATGCTCTGTATTACTCAGTATTATTTAGTAAATGCTTTTCAATTATGGAGTCATGTCTAATGTTGGACAGTTGGCCTTGAGGAATTTCTGAAGAGATAAAGAAGGTTAGCATGATTCTGTGTGCATTCTTGATAAAAGGTGTTCAATAATACTACTGTGAAATCATTTCTAATATTAGTCTTTAGAATTTTGCAGGCACAAGCTATTTAGGTGTGTTAATTAATTTTCCTGTTGTGAACAAACAAAGGGATATGCTGTTTTATAAGATTCACCAGTCTTTGGTATATATGACCTGCATTAGTAGCATCATATGACACAAACTCATGATTTGAAGAATATCAAAATGTTGAGCAACAGGTGGGCATTGATTAGTTTCACATTGACACTATACAGTCACGTATTCAAGTTGTTCTCAAGTCAAAAACATATCCTGCCTATCACATAAATGAGTAATATGAGTTTCAATACCTTTTAGATACAACCAGCCCACACTTGCAAAACATAATGTTTATGCAATTGCTGAATTATCCTAAGTATCTTGACCACTTAATTGTCAGTCATCTAACTGGTGCATTCCCTTTGGAGTGCCTCTACCAATCAGAAGTCTCTTGCCAACCAGTCAGCGCTTTGTTATCATAAAATATTAAATGTTTTCCCTTGACTTTGCTGTTGTTGTGAATTATCTTGATAAATGTTTTGACAGTTGTCTTTTTTACAACAATAATCAAATTCTTTTCCACCAAACAACAAATTGAAAACACACAAAAACAGAAATTGCGAGAGAACACTTATGGCAGCATCTGTGGAGAGAAAGCAATGTTGATGTTTCAAGTCCAGTGATCCTTCACAATATGAAAAATCACTTTTTGTAAAACTTGTTTAATCTTATCTTGGCGCAAGAAATTTATATTGCACTGGAGATGTATTTTATAACCAAGCTGAATTAAAAGATTCCATTTCCACAAATGATCACAATGTTTGTGTTTTCTTTAGACTTAACTGCTTTTCCTGTACAGATATTATTTATACTGACTGTTTTGGTTCAATAATCTTTTTTCTAGCAATAGGACTTCAAGACTTCGAACAATAATTATCTGTTTCAACCGCGCCCATGAGTGTGCGTTCTTGTCTCCTTTAGCTTGTTCTGAGAAGTGGTGGTAATGGCTCCATGTCCATTATTCTGGACACAATTTGACTTCTCAGGTGAATCATCAGTATTTGAACAGACTAGATTGGGTTGAGATATCTGGTCAGCATGGACGGGTTGAACCAAAGGGTCTGTTTCCGTGCTGTACATCTCGATGACTCTCTGACTCTAAAACACTCTTCTGAAAGGAGGAGCAGGTAAAAGCTGACCATCTAAAAATTTTAAGGAAAATAGAATAAGCATCTGCATTCATGACTTTTTATAGAAAATTTCTACATGCTTCCTAATTAAATAACCACCAACAAAACTCTGTATAAAAAGTTAATTAAATTGCAATAACAGTTTAAATTCCTGGAGGAGAAAGAACAGTAAGTTGCTTAATTGCCTTTGGTCCGGAGTGAAGGAGACTGTGTTATTGCTGCTGCCTTTCTTGCTGGCTACTTGCTTCCTGCTGTCTTTCTCTGTCCTGATGTTTCCTGTACTCCTTGTTTTTAAAATGATCACTTATTATCCTGTCCGTGGTTTTCCATTTCATTTTTCGACATTGGCTTCTCACCTGTGGGTTCATGAAGTAGCTGACTATTTCCAGCATGGACCCATTCCTGCATGGGACAGCATTTAAGTTTCCGTTAAATTTATTTTGACTTTGGAATCTATACATGACTTGTTCTCATAAGTTAATGCTGAAACTCTCACTTTAGTACAAAATTATTTGAATTCTGTGGGTTAAAATTGGTTGACAACTACATTATTAGGCAAAGCTGTAGAGAGATTATTGGGATCATCTAGCAATTGCCTGCTGAGGTCAAGTGAAAATGCCAGTTATGGTTAAGAGTGTTGCGAATGCTAACTTTTCTGTGGGCTCCAGCGATTTCAATTGAACCAGTCGGCAGTGGCTGAGATTGAGACATCCTTGTAAACTATGCATTCACCATTTGTTAAAGTCAGGTCGAAGTAAATGTTAGCTTTTTTAAAATTATTTCAGTGTTTTCTAACGCATGCCAGCCCTCAGATGGTAGAAGATAGATGAGAGACATTAAAGGCAAAGTCGCCATAGTCCTATCAGACCATAGGGTTGCTCTCTCATTAGATAAAGGTGACTGGTGCTGGTTTAACTGAAGAGTCACCACATCTCAGACAGGGGGAGAGGTTGTGCAGGAGAGTGCTTCATGACAACCTCAACCAGTGCAGGAATTGAACCTGCATTTTTGGTGTCACTCTGCCTCACAGACAAGCCATCCAGCCAACAGCATAATTTGGGTTATCTATGCTTTTATCAAGAATGGAAGGAAATTACTTGTGTGTGATAAAATTTCAAGAAGTCATTTAAAACTTCAGAATTACTTTTCCTTTACATCCTCGTGGCCTGGAGGAAAAGAAATCGTTGTTTTGAAGTCAGCATAAATAAACAGGAAAAGCATGAACTTCAAGGTACTTATTTTTTGCATATTATTTATGCAAAAGTATTGATGATGAGAGTTTATGCTACTTTTCTGAAGGTGAATTGGTAGGTAGAGTTGTTAAATATTGGATAGCAAGGCTTGCTACTGCATACCTACTACCTCCCTGCCACCACTGGGATTTTACCTGTGCTGGATAAGGCAATAGGCCTTCCCTGCCATTATATGAATGCATAGTTCTGAGGATGTCTCAGTCTCAGCCATTTCTGACTCGTTCAGTTGAAATTGATGGAGCCTATAGAAAAGTTAGCATTCGCAACACACTTAACCATTTTCACTTTACCCCAGCAAGCAACTGCCAGATGCAGTTTGCCTGTGGGCTGCTTGAGGTCCTTAAGTGGTCAACTAGTAGCCACTTCGAGGATTTTACCTGTGGTTTGGGGTGCCAGGGCCAAATGTCCAGCAACCTTGTTGCTGTTTGTGAGGGGTGCCTTCTGTTCGGGCACCTATTCTTTCCTGAGGAACCCAGCCCCCACACCCCTCACCAAGGCTTACCAACCAAGCCCTGACAAAATCTCAGGCTTGACTTTAAGTCCACATCCATAGGTAATGCTTCTTCAGTGACTGCCTGTTGCCCCAACTTTGGCCACAGCTATCAGTGGTGCTGTAGAACTGCAAGTCATTTGATTGGCAAATTGCTTCAAAGAGAAAGGTAACATATACTTATAGATGTTTTTGATCGCCCTGTTATGATACACTATTGGAACATGAACCTGTGCCTCCTGAACCATGGCACCACAGCTGCCACTGTAGCATTTAGGTATGCCTACCTGAGCCAATTAACATTTTTAATGTCCATGACTACTCAGCCAGGTGGTTTGGCCTAGTGACTTTATCTTGTGTGTAATTCTTGGAACAGTTAAGTTCTGGACTTCTACCTAAAGTTAAGAATGGCAGTGAAATAAGGGCTGTTCTGAAATTAAGATGTAAACCCTCTTCATGGCACAACCTAACATTTAAATACAATGGCATTGGCAATGTTAAGAGAATAATTGATTGCTTGATATCTTGAATGGAGAGTGGAGAATGGAATTGAAAGCTATAATAAATGGAGGAAAATATAAAAATGAGATGAATTTCTGAGAAGACTGTTGAAGATATGCTGGAGAAAAATGGACCATTTCTTGGACTGAATCCAGGTTTTTTATAAATAATGGAAATGGTAGTGGCTCACTATTTGGTACCTGCCTATCAGTGTGGTACAAAGGTCTATAAAAGAAGGAAAGAATTAAAACAGTTGTTTTTTTTTAATACAAGGGGAAATATTGAATGCAGAGTTATATTTCAAACAAAAGAGATATTTGATTCCATTCCTGCTAATTTAATGAAAAAATCCCAAAGCATCTTCTCATTTTTTGGGAAATAGCCATTCACAACAAACTCTTCCATGTTAGCCTGATGATTCAAAGGATTGTCATTCATTTGATTCAAAAGTTAATCTTTGGTGCAACCTAGAAAACCAAAGGATTTTACCTTGTGTAGACTTACTTTAGAGGCTGAAGGACCTTTGAATCTGTTTGATTATGGCACCTTTCAAAGTTGTATCTTTTTTTTCTAATTTGGTATTGGGAGGAGGGGTTTAGTGGTGATGTTCAGGCACAGAGACATCTGTTAGTGTTCAGAGTTTTGAAGCTGTCCGGAAAGATTAGTTCTCAAAACTCCTAGCTTTAGCCTAATATTCAAATCAGACTTTGTACATGCCAAGGCACCCTCCCTTTGGAACTTACTGTCTTGTATGATTCAAAATTGTCATGAAAAGGTGTAATTCCTATCCACTTTGTGTCAGTGAAACAAAAGAACAAACTGTCTTTTATATTGAATGTTACTAACGTCCTTGTGATGATCACAGAGTTGCACTCAATGTATTCTAAATTTCCAATCAACACATGGCTTATTGAACCATAATTGTAACATTCTACTCTGTCATGCATAAATTAGAATTAATGTTTAAATATCGCTTGGGCTTAACTGAATTTTTCAGAAATCCACATGTTCCCCTTTGATCGAATTTCACAGAATCCCTACAGTGTGGAAACAGCAGGCCATTTGGCTGAACATACCCTTCGGAGGGTCAGTGTGGATATCCCACCCAGACCCACTCCCCTACCCAATACTCTACATTTCCCCTGACTAATCACCTAACCGATGCATCCCTGAACATTATGGGCAATTTAGATTGGCCAATTCAACTAACCTGCACATCTCTGGATTGTGGGACGAAACCCACGCAGACACTGGATGCAAACTCTTCCAGCCTCAGGTGACAGATCTCCAGCATCTGTAGTCCTCACTTTCTCCCAGTCTGTGTATTGTACCTGGGTCCCTGGTGCTGGGAGGCAGCAGTGCTAACCACTGAGCCACCATGTTGCCCTTGCATTAAAGTAAACCTGTGACCAAACAAATAATAAAAATCATAGAATCCCTACAGTGCTGAAAGTGGCCATTCAGCCCATTGAGTCTACATCGACCATCCGAAGAGCATTCCACACAGACCGAGCCCCAGCCCCCTACCTTATCCCTGTAGTACCTACACATTCCTGAATACTACAGGCAATTGAGCATGTCCAGTCCACCTAACCAGCACACCTTTGGACTGTGGAAGAAACCGGACAACCTGGCAGAAAGCCCTACAGCCACAGGGAGAAAGTGCAAACTCCACACAGTTGCCCAAAGCTGAAATTGAGCTCAGGTCCCTGGTGTTATGAGGCCACTGTGCCATCTGTTATTCGCCTGTTATAAATGTTGATTCTGCATCTTGTTCTCATGCTGATCTCTCTGACCTCTGCCTCACCAATCTTCCATTAAAACTTAAGCTAAAGAAAGCATCTCGACTTTCAGTTAGTCATTTTGCAAGCTTCTGGAATCAATATTTAAGTTCATGAATTTTCACCTGTGCTTCCATTTTGTTTCCTTTTATGATGCAATTTTTACTCATGTTGTTCCCTGTGCCAGTTACAAATCTTTTTTTCTTGACTACCATTTCTTTTATCCTAGCACTACCAACTCTTTTGCCGTAAATTTTTTTTCTCTCTCCCATCTTATTGCAGACTTCCACTTTTGTTCTTTTCCCCATCCACTCCTTTTTCATTTGCTGAAGACCAATTCTGTTTTTCACTGAAAGAGCTGCAGATTGCTGAATTGAAACATAAAGAGAAATTGTAGGAGTAGCTCAGCAGGTCTGGCAGCATCTGTGGAGAGAAAACAGTGTTAACTTTTTGAGTTTTTCAGAACTAATTGCCACTAGGAAATAATGGTATTTATGCTGATAACAGAGATGTTTTAAGGCCAGGGAAGAATGAGTGCATTAGTGGAAATGGAGTCCAGAGAATGAAAGAGAAAAACAGATCAGGAAGGGATTTTTGATAAGAAGCCAGGAAAGAAGAAAAGCTTTCCTTGTAATACTGGTGACACATAGGTATATACTGAGAACCATGAGTGGGTGAAAATGGGTTGGTTGTGCTGAAAGCAACCTCTGTCATGACTGGACTTGAGATGTGGCAAACTAAAAGACATGGAAAGAGATGTTCAGGCCCTAAGCTTGTTGAACTTGATATTGAATCCTGAAGGCTGCAAGTCCCCATGCAGATGATGAAATGCTGTTCCTGCAGTTTGTGCTGATTCTCACTGGGGCATTGCAGCAGTCTCGAGACAGAAATGTTGGCAAGGGAACATGGTGTTGTGTTGAAGTGGCAGGAAACTGAGAGTTCCGGGTCATTCTTATGGACAAAACGTAGGTGTTTTACAAAGCAGCCACCCAGGCTGTGTTTCATCTTCTCATGATAGGTGTATTGCGAGCAGCAAAAGCCGTAGACTAAATTGAGTGAGGTGCAAATAAGTCACTGCTTCACCTGGAATGTTTGTCTGGGCCTTGGATAGTGAGGAGGGAAGAGGCAAACAGGAAAATATTCCATCTTCTGCTTTTGTGTGGGATGTGGGGAGGATTTGGGGATGGAGAAGTGAGGACCATAGAACATAGAACAGTACAGCACAGTACAGGCCCTTCGGCCCTTGATGTTATGCCAACCTTTTATTCTACTTTAAGATCAAACTACGTACCCTTCATTTTACTATCATCCATGTGCCTATCCAAGAGTTGTTTAAATGCTCCTAATGTATCTGATTCCAATACCACTGCTGGCAGTGCATTCCACGCACCCACCACTCTGTGTAAAGAACCGACCTCTGAGATCTCCCCTCAACATCTTAAAACAATGCCTTCTTGTGATAGCTGTTTCTGCCCTGGGAAAAACTCTCTGACTATTCACTTTATCTATTCCTCTAATCACCTTGTACAATTCTATCAGTTCACCTATCATTCTTCCAGTTCACCTATCATCCTTCTTCGCTCCAATGAGAAAAGCCCTAGCTCCCTCAACCTTTCTTCATAAGACATGCCTTCCAGTCCAGACAGTATCCTGGTAAATCGCCTCTGCACCCCCTCTAAAGCTTCCACATCCTTCCTATAATGAGACAACTAGAACATAACAAGTGTGATCAAACCAGGGCTTTATAGAGCTGCAGCATAACCTTGCGGCTTTTAAATGCAATTCCGCTGCTAATGAAAGCCAACACACCTTATGCCTTCTTAACAACCCTATCATCTTGGGTGACAACTTTGAGGGATCTATGGGCATGAACCCCAAAATCCCTCTGCTTCTCCACACTGACAAGCATCCCGCCTTATCCCTGTATTCTGCATTCAAATTTGACCTTCCGTAATGAATGACTTCACACTTTTCCAGGTTGAACTCCATCTGGCACTTCTCAGCCCAGTTCTGCATCCTGTCAATGTCCCGTTGCAACCTACAATAGCCCTCCACGCTATCCACCAGTCCTCTGACCATCACGTCATCTACAAACTTACCAATCCACCCTTTCATTTCCTCATCCAAGTTATTTATAAACATCGCAAGGAGCAGAGGTCCCAGAATGGATCCTTGCAGAATACCACTGGTTACCAAGCTCCAAGCTGAATATTGTCCATCTACTATCACCCTCTGTCTTCTATGGGCCAGCCAATAGTGTATCTAGACAGCCAGATTTATCTGTATTGCACGCCTCCTTACTTTCTGAATGAACCTACCATGGGGAACGTTATCCAACACCTTGCTAAAATTTATGTACACCATATCCACTGCCCTACCTTCATCATTGTGATTTGGAGATGCCGGTGTTGGACTGGGGTATACAAAGTTAAAAATCACACAACACCAGGTTATAGTCCAACAGGTTTAATTGGAAGCACACTAGCTTTCAGAGCGACGCTCCTTCATCAGGTGATTGTGGAGGGCTCGATCGGAACACAGAATTTATAGCAAAAATTTGCAGTGTGATGTAACTGAAATTATACATTGAAAAATTGATTGTCTTTTAAGCCTTTCATCTGTTAGAATACAGTGATAGTTTCACTTCTTTCATGTGTAAACAACAAAACCCTTTTTTTTAAAGTTGCATTCTCGGATTAGCTGTTAACAATGGTGATAGCTAGACAATATGTTGAAGGTGTTAGCCCTCTGTGTTCTCTGTCTATGACCTGATGTTTAGATTGATTCTAATCTAAAAAGTGAGATAACCGAGTTTTACATAAATTCATGCAGTTCATCATAACTTCATCATTGTGTTTTGTCACATCCTCAAAGAATTCAGTAAGGCTTGTGAGGCATGACCTAACCCCCACCACCCCCCTAAAGCCATGCTATTTTCTCTAATCAAACTATGGTTTTCCAAGTAATCATAAATCCTGTCTCTCAGAATCCTCTCCAATAATTTTCCCACCACAGACGTCAGATTGACTGGTCTGTAATTCCCAGAATTATCCCTATTCTGTTTCTTGAACAAGGGAATAACATTTGCCACTCTCCAATCATCTGGTACTACTCCGATGGACAGTGAAGACAGATTATCGCCAAAGGCGCAGCAATCTCTTTCCTCACTTCCTGTTGTAACCTTGGGTATATCCCGTCTGGCCAGGGGACTTATCTATCCTTACGTTTTTCAAAACTTTCAGCACATCCTCCTCCTTAACATCAACCTGTTCAAGCATATCAGCCTGTTTCATGCTGTCCTCTCAAACATCAAGGTTCCTCTCAGTAGTGAATACAGCAGCGACGTATTCATTAAGGACCTCCCCTACTTCCTCCAAGCTTTTTCATACCCCCTTCTAGCTCTCCTAACTCCATTCTTTAGTTCCTTCCTTGTAACCCCCCGGAGCGCTGTCTGATCCTTGCCGCCTCAACCTTAAATAAGCTTCCTTCTTCCTTTTGACTAGATGATCCATATCCCTTGTTACTCAAGGTTTCTTCACCCTACCATCCCTTCCATGTCTCTGCTGGATAGGTTTGTCTCACTGTCAGCAAGTGCTCCCTAAACAACCTCCACATTTCTGTTGTGCATTTCCCTGAGAACATCTGTTCCCAATTTAGGCACCCCTGTTTCTGTCTCATAGCATTGTAATTCCCCCTCCCCTAATTCAATATTTTCCTGTATGGTATGCTCCTATCCCTCTCCATAACTATAGTAAAGGTCAGGGAGCTGTGATTGCTATCACCAAAATGTTCTTCTACCGAAAGATCTGACACCTGACCTGGTTCGTTGCCAAGCACCAAACCCAGTATGGCCTCCCCTCTAGTCGACCTACCTACATATTGAGTCATGAATCCTTCCTGGACATACCTGACAAAGACTGCTCCATCCAAACTATTTGAACTAACGGTCCAATCAATATTATGGAAGTTAAAGTCACCCATAACAACAACCCTGTTAGTTCTGCACCTTTCCAACTTCTGCTCCCCTGTGTCTTTATTGCTACTGGGCAGTCTGTAGAAAGTTCCTGATAAAGTGTCTGTTCCTTTCCAGTTTCTGACTTCAACCCATTCTGACTCTGTAGACAAACCCTCCTTGCTGACTTTCCTTTCAGCAGCCGTTTATTATCACTGAGTCGCAATGCCACTCCCCCACCTCTTTTACCTCCTCCTCTATTGCTTTTGAAACATCGAAACCTTGGAATATCCAATAACCATTCCTGCCCCTGTGATATCCAAGTCTCCGTAATTGCCACAACATAATTGTTCCAAGTACTGATCCATGCTCTTCAAGTTCATCACCCTTATTCCTGATACTACTTGCATTAAAATAGATATATTTCAATCCATCACATTGACTTTGCCCTGCCATCACTTTGCCCTGCCAACTGTCAATCCTTTCTCACAGACTCTCTGCATGCCGTATTTGGCTGTTCACTAGCTACTCCATCCTCAGGTCCATAGCTATGGTTCCCACCCCCCCCGTCCCCTCATAGCAGTGGGACTCTATCATCATTGTGGGAGTAAAGAGAAGGGTTGAGGGCTGAAGTACACACTAAGGGCTCTGTCAACCATGTAGCAAGGAATCCTTTGTTGAGAGTGAAGGTCACGTTTCAGAATCCTCCTGTGGAAGCAGGCATGATTAGAACAGATGCCATGGAAATGAAGAATATTAAAGAATGAAATGAGTCCATTGTTAAGTATGTGAGAAGATGAAAGTTTCTAACTTGGCTCTGATAAGAGGTCACTAACCTGACCTGTTAACTATTTCTCGCCATAGATGCTGCCTAACCTGGTGAATATTTCCAATATTTTCTGTTTTATTTCAAATAATAGCTGTTATCCACTGATATGTGGTGACCTTAGATTTAATGGCTTCATTGGCAGGATTTCAGTAATTTCTACATCAGTAACCAATATACTGTCTGCATAAGAATATTAGGAATAGGAGAAGACAGTGACTCTTTGGGCCTGACCACCAATTCATTATGTTCTTGCAATTCAACTCCACTTGCAGACTTAATTTCATGAGAAACCAACAATCTCTCTCTGACAAGTTTCTATTGTTTCATATTAGAGGGAATTGAAATTTCATAGATGATAATGCTACCAACACTTAACAATTTTAGTATTAAATATTTTTTATTTTATTTTAAAGCATGTAATTTAGTGGGAAATGGAAAGGGAGACACTGTTCCCCACTTCTCCTTTGTCTACTTTTTCGGGCCACATTTGTGCCTCTTGCTTCTTATGTCTAATAGTACATTGTAGGTGACCTGTATGTGTGAAATCAACTTATTTTAAATAGTATTACTTTTGCCTCTAAGATTAAATGTAACATTGCATTCCATTCCAGAATTACAACCCACAATTTAGGGTTAGCAGATGGAGCAATGTATTGTTAGCAGATGGAGCAATGTATGCCACCTTTACATTATTATATGATTTGGATGACCCTGTAGCAATGTTGAAACTGTTCTCATTTTCCTGAACAACATTCTCTCAAACAAGAAACTAATTGACTAGTTATTCTTCTCCACCTTTCACTGACTGTGGGAGTTTTTTCTAGTGTTTTCCAAAGTATTTCCTCCTGGAACTCCATTTTGAAGGTTTAAAGCTATTGCAATTCCTCAGTGAGATCTATAAGGTGGTGGTTATATGTGGGAGCTGAGAGAGAGAAGGAGCCTGTTAGAAGGGGAGACATAGCTGTTATTACTCAATCAGAGCTCCATGACACCCCTCAATGACCGTGACCATTATAAAGTCAGAAGTAGTTTAGGTGCTATCTATATGTAAAGGTAGAATCTGACAGGGCCTGAATGATATGGGCTATGGCAAGAACTGTAGCTGACTTGTGTGAAGTCCAGTGAGGTTTATATTGATGTATCTTTTAACTAACTTTCGGGCAGCGAAACAAGATTCTAGCTAGGCACCTAGTTGAGGTGCCTGTTAAAGGAGTATACTACTTGTTAACGATCTGCAGATCTTGCTTCATTAATATGCAGCTTCCTAATGTAATACCTGCTGTGAACAAACTAGAAACCATGCATTCTTGACAAAGAAGTCAGAGCAGGTAGCTGGCGACTTCAGTTTGCCATTTGCTCCAAAGGGCTTCCATGTAGAAACTAGGCATCAATATCTCAGCACATGCCCTTTGGATACCAGCCACACGAACATTGACACCTGACACATGCCAGCCTCCTAAGATTCCTCATAGCACATCTCTATTCCACTTACAGTGTGCTTCTGTGTTTTAATGCTGCACCTGTAATGGCAAGTGTAATTATAATGCTGCAGAGAAAACACTTTGTGCTCAGGAGCATGCACCAAGCTCATGCACTGGACCAAGCTGTTCTCTTAGCACTCACTCACTTTGAGATATCCTGGATGCATGCAGCATCCCTGCCTTGCCTTTTTGTGCCTTGGCCAGAAATACTCAACAGACTGCCCTATAGTCATGCTATTTAACACAGATACGACGTCAGAAAACTTGACATATTTGTCAGCAGTCCTTAGTAAAGCCAGGAGATATGGCCTTCAGTAAGTCAAGGGCAGCCTCCTATACCATTTTGTTTATAAACGGTCAGTCAGCCCCTTGTGATGGTCAGAGTCAGGATCTTCGCCTAAGAGTCAGGAACTAAGTATCAGGCAGCTCTTACCTGTTTTGACTCTTTGTCCTATTGTGGGCTTTTTTTGCTTGGAATAATGAAAGTAGGTGGCACTTACGGTGCAGGTGGGGAGGTATCCTGAGCGAATGAATAGGTAGCATTGAGGGCATACAGGGTTGGTGGGGTTGGGGTGACTGACAGTGAGGAAAGATCCTGCAGGTAATAGACTGGTAGAGCATGAGCTTTGGTGGAAAGTATATGCAGTAGCGGAGAATGTAAATGTGAAGTATTGGAGAGAAAACAGTGGTACTTAAGATGGTCAATTGGAGAAGGTCATTGACCATCTTCCTATGGTACTGGGTGTTCCTCCAGATGATGGAGACTGCACTGCATCTGGCCAGCTGACATTATCTGGTGTTGTGGCCTCCATTGCTGTTCCTGAGAGTAGATGATGTTAAAATCTCTGCATCACCCCTTGCAGCAGCATCTCCAAGTCTCTATCCATAAAATGGCATGCTAAGTTACCCTGGAATGGCTGTATGGTTGGGCAGCTTAGAGGGACCTCAGTTGTTTGGGTGCACAGTGACCTTTTAGAGATGGTGCTGATGCTGATCCATTCTGGGATATCTTGGCAATGGCAAGTTGTTTCTAGTAGGCAAGTGGTAGAATGGGGCTAGAATCAAATGAGAGGGATGACCATGAACTTGGAATAGGTAGTAAAAGAGGTGCATTTTGTGAAAACCGCAAGGCCTTGATAAACCCTCCTTGTAATGTGACAAAACTGACAGCGAAAAATGTAGGATTTGACTCTAAATTCTTTGGTAAAGAATGGATTCAAATGAGTTGTTTCTTTGGTATTAAGCTAGAACTGCGCCGCAGTGCTAAAAACGATTTTGGAAATTATTCATTAATCTTATTCCTAGTAAAGATATGCTGTTTATTCTATCATGGACTAATCCAATCCTGTAAGTCTCCTGGATAAAAGATCTGCAGTTTATTTTTCTTGAACTCACTTAATTTAAGTAAAACAAAGGAAAATCTGATGTATATTTGCAACTGTAACTATTTGCCTTGGTCTGATACTTCCACAGGGTTGTAAAGGGTTGTATTAATTTCAGATTTGCTTACATAATCAGCAAACAATTTATCCTAAGTTTCATTCAGGAGAAAAGAAGCTTTAAACCACTAAATATAATCACTTTTAAAATGCTAATAGTACTATTGTGTTGTTTGTTTATTGTGTTGTGGAAAATAAATATTTTTAATGTGCAATATTATTTATGATAAGAGGATCTTACATTAATAACTATATTAAACATCTTAAATATGCAGGCACTTCCTATTGTCACAATAGGGATTACCATTGAACAAGTACTCAATGAGACTTACCACATGAGCTAGAAGAGTAGGTCAGAAGCTAGGAATACTTCCTGACATCCTCCCAAAGCCTGTCCACCATCTACAAGGCACAAGTCAAGACTGTGATGAAGTATTCCCCAGCTCCAATTACACTCAAGACGCTTGGCAGCATCCATGTTGGAGCAGCCCGCTTAATTAGAACCTCATTCACTCCCTCCATCACCAATGCTTAGTAGCAGCAGTGTGTACTATCGACAAGGTGCACTGCAGAAATTCACCAAAGGTCCTCAGACAGCACCTTCCAACCCCACGACCACTTCCATCCAGAAGGATAAGGTGGTGTACATGGGAATGCCACCACCTGCAAGGTCCTCTCCAAGTCTCACACCATCCTGATTTGGAAATATATTACTGTACCTTCACTGTCACAAGGTCAAAATCCTAGAATTCCCTCTCAAAGGGCATTATGGGTCAACCCACAGCAGGTGGACTGCAGTGGCTCAAGAAGGCAGCTCATCACCACCTTCTCAAGGGCAAGTAGGGATGGGCAACAGATGCTGCTCATCTCACATGAATAAACAAACAATGTTATTGTATATGTCATCTCCAAGTAGGAACCCTCTTTTTTTTTTGTTACAGCCGGTGGGACGTGAGGATTACAACATAACAGGTTTGCGTATGAATATAGGAGCTGATAATGAAAGTGTAAAATATGTAGGAATGGCTTATTTAAAATTTAGGACTGAATGAAGTTTTTTTGGTTTCTTTATCTCTCGTTCTCTTGAAACGATTCACCCTAAAAAAAAAAATACACTTGGTGTTATCTTTCTGGGTGTAGCTCCCAGCTTTAAAAAAAAAACTAAAAAGCTGTTAAGTTTTTGTTACAATAACATAAAAACAAAAAAAAACTATAAATACTGGAAATCTGAAACAAAGCTGACAGTACTTAGTAAAATTGTGTGTCATGGAGTGAAATAGTTCCAAATTCACTTTAATATGACTTAGAGTTGTGACAGATGGTCTGAATAGCTTTCTTCAATGTTATAAATTTTTATTTCTAGATTAACTTTAATGTTGATATACTATATGATCTATTTGTAAATAGTGCTTGGAATAGAAAAGAACAAAATGTTTTTGAGGATGCATTCCCTATAAAATTCTTTTGTGTACGGCCGATTTCTTTGCGAGCAGACCTTTCATTGTTTTTGTACAGTATTTAATGTGGAACAAATTCTTGGTTACTGTGGCAGATTAATGGGAAAGTTAGTGATGGAGCTTCATTTCAATTTGTAATGTAGGTGTTAAAAGCATTGGTTCTCCTTATTTAGTGGCTTTTCATGCACAATAAAAATAATGTAAGATTCTCTGAACATTTAACTAAACCTTCTCATCAGCTTCATATCGAAAAGTGAAGACCAAATTAATACCTTAGAAAGACGATGTGCCACATTGCCAGTATGCCAATAGAGTCAGAGATGTACTGCACAGAAACAGACTCTTCAGTCCAACTCGACCATACCGACCAGATACCCCAACCCAATCTAATCCCATTTGCCAGCACTTGGTCCATATTACCTCTGAATCCTTCCCATTGATATACCCATCCAGATACCTTTTAAATGCTGTAACTATACCAGTCTCCACCACTTCCTCTGGCAGCTCATTCCACACATGTGTAAAAGCGTTGCCCCGTAGGTTCCTTTTATATCTTTTCCCCCTCACCCTAAACCTATGCCCTCAAGTTCTGGACTCCCCCACCCCAGGGAATTGTCCTCGTCTGTTTATGCTATCCATGCCCCTCATGATTTTATAAACCTCTGTAAGGTCACCCCATAGCCTCCGACGCTCCAGGGAAAACAGCCCCAGCCAATTCAGCATCTCCCTATAGTTGAAATTCTCCAACCCTGCAACATCCTTGTAAATCTTTTCTGAACCCTTTCAAGTTTGCACATACTGTTCCAAAAGTGGCCTAATCAATGTCCTGTACAGCTATAACATGACCTCCCAACTCCTATACTCAATGGTCTGACCAATAAAGGAACGCATACCAAATGCCGCCTTCACTATCCTATCTACCTGCGACTCTACTTTCAAGGAGCTATGAACCTGCACTCCAAGGTCTCTTTGTTCAGCACCAGTCTCAAGGACCTTAACATTAAGTGTATAAATCCTGCTAAGATTTGCTTTTCCAAAATGCAGCATCTCACATTTATTTAAATTAAATTCTATCAGCCACTCCTCAGTCCATTGGCCCATCTGATCAAGATCCCGTTACTCTGATTATGTCCTACTATAATGTCTCTGGCCCAGTAATCCATAAACTGCACGGGGACAGGTTCAAGTTCCACCATGGCAGCTGGTTGAATTTAAATTTAGTTAATAAATTCTGAATTGAAGACTGGTCTCAAAGATAAAAAGTTGTTTCATGAGTAAACTTTGACAAAATGAATGCATGCTTAGAGTTACTATTGTGAGTCTGAAGTCTGAAGATAAATGCTTCAGTAAAATGCCTTGAATTATCTCCAGTAGATATAGTTAATGATCAGTACAGTACATGGCCTCAGTGATTTTGTTTTTTTTAACAGAAGTGTGCCTGCTGAGTCAGTAAATTCCTCCATTTACTTCCCTTGTTGACATGCATCACCATTTGCAATTTAAGTAATAAATGTAGCAAATTGTATGGAAATGATTGTCAAGATTATGCTTAAAAACTATTTTAGAGGAGTTAGTGATGGCCTCACTTGGTTGTCCTGACTATCTTGATTGAATACACTTTCATTAGCATAAGCATAGACATAGTATACACTTCAAAATACCTTCAGGGTGGTATATCTGTACTGTTGTGCTTGTATTGTTACTATCTATATACAACTCCTCTCTGTGTGGCATTTAGTTAATGAAATGCAGATTGAAAAAAATGAACATTTACAATTAACTGTAATCATTTCTGACGCTTGGCTGAAAGTAAACGCAAGTTATTTTCAATATAACCTCATAGCATCCTCAGCATACTATATTACATAAAGAGCTTTTCAGTCAGTGTGGTTAGAAGTGAAATGGGATCAACTGACTGAATATTAAATGAGCCAAATGGGATAGTGGGCGGACAAATAGTGAGCTGTTTTCAGTGTTGAGAGGACCAATTTAGTATTGAGAAAGGAGGACTGTGATGTTGCCCAATCTTACTCTAAGATTTACAAACCCTCTTCAATTTTCTTTTACTCAATATTGAACAGATTGGCTTGGTTATCACTTTTTTATTGACACGAGGACGATCACGTTGGCGATGGCTGAAAAAGCTGGTAGAAGAATGAGAGCTATCAAAGGAGTTCAGCCTTGCTTTTCATCGTCACCAAAGTTCTATTTTCTCGCTGATGGAATATCAAAGCGATATTTCATAGACAACTGAAGAAACCTGTTCTTATTTTGAATTGAAACATGCACTATTTAAAGCGGCTTGTTCCACATTGGTCCATCTGTTTGCTTTTTAAAGTGCATCTAGGCTAGCAATTATCCATCAGGTTCTGATGGTTGCACCAATGTTGGAATGGCATGTTCTTAAGTCAGGCCTCTGTTTATACCAGGAAGGTGCCCAGAGCGGGATCTGAACTTTTTGCCTCATTTCGAAAACTTTCAACGATATTAGCAGTGAAGCTTCACTCCTTGTTCTCATTTCTATAGAATCCACTCGAAGCTCACCTTCTCATCTGGAACCTTTTTCCTTCTTCCAGAAGATGAAGTACATATCTACCATCAGTACAATACAGTAATGCTTTGCTGGATCATATACATCAGGATACATGCAGTTGATAGCCTCTTGATTGATATTGAGAACCACTTTTCCAAGTCTTACTGTTCTTGCTGCCTGAAGGCTTAAATTTATCTCATTTATAGCGATGGTTCCACCTGTCAGTTTTCATCTTTACTTAAATCAAACAATTTAGATCAGTATCCTTTTACCTTTCACCCTCCAACTCCCAAACCCATACTTACCTCTCAAAATTTCTCATATTTATTTGCTTTTTGCTTTTCCTGGGGCTGTAATGGTCAATTTCTAATCTTCCCTGAATCCACTGATGTAAATTACCCATTCAAAAAAGGTTGAGTGTTTGATAACTTTTGCCAGTGTCAGTCTGAACCCATAAAATTTAGTGACTGACACATGTTGGATTGTGCCATCAGGAGAATTCCTAGAAAAGAGGCAAATGGATTTCAAAATTAGAGATCAGAATTCACCACACTGAGAAACATGGATGGAAGAATAATGGTGAATGAAGATGACTAAGGTAATGTTATTTTTTAATATGCTGTATGCATTGCTGAATCTGAGTTTCGCTGTTTTGAGGTGCAATTGAAATATATTGGGTGTAGGCTGCTCTGTGGAAATGAATCATTTTCCCGTTAATCTGTGCGCATGCAGGATTTTGTTTC
The DNA here is from genome assembly GCF_004010195.1 of Chiloscyllium plagiosum. Lineage (NCBI taxonomy): Eukaryota > Metazoa > Chordata > Chondrichthyes > Orectolobiformes > Hemiscylliidae > Chiloscyllium > Chiloscyllium plagiosum. Next base: position 59,198,122 of record NC_057712.1, on the reverse strand, counting down.
AATTTGAAAACTACTTTCTAGACTCTTGTCGTACAAGGGAATGGGTTCCATTTGACTTAAAAGTATAGTTTTCTTTTAAGTTAAACGCTTTGCAAGCCAGTGCAGTCTCCTGCATTGTTTGTTGCAGGAGAGGAAAGTTGAAAACCTTCTGATGTATTGAGATAGCAAATTCTGACCCTTTTAGTAAGTTATGTTACAAGCTTTCAAGTGAATTGGCCATGCTAAATTCCCCGTAGTGTTAGGTAAGGGGTAAATGTAGGGGTATGGGTGGGTTGTGCTTCGGCGAGTCAGTGTGGACTTGTTGGGCCGAAGGGCCTGTTTCCACACTGTAAGTAATCTTATCTAATCTAATCTAATCTAATCTAATCTAATCTAATCTAATCTAATCTAATCTTTCATGTTCTGTGTTGGTATTGGGGTAATAGTCAGGTACATTACCAATAATCAGATTGCTTGTTATTTTATGTTGTATACCAGAACAAGTCTAGATTTCCAGTGTAAGTGTTAACAAACTAATTCCAATTTTTACTGTTAATCAGTGTAGCTATATTGCTGGTGTGTGAATTGCATCAATTTAAATGCTTAAATATTTTGATATTATTGCGGAAGTGTGCTATTTCTAAATCTGCATCTTTCAGATATATGTGGAAGACAATGTTGTAATTTTTTCCACCTCAGAAACATTTGAAAAGTTGCTACAGTTAGCTGCTCAAAATTTACATTCCTGCTGAAAAGAATAGTAAGCTATGAATTGAAATCATTGTTCACCTCTGTAAAATCCAGAATAAATGTGACTGACCATTTCTCCACTGCCGCCCCCCCTCAAAAGAAGGAACAAAAATAGAAAATACTGGAAACAGGTCAACACATGAAGACCTTTATGCTGAGTTTGCACAGTGAAATCTCCTCCAGCTGACAGTTAATGTTCACAACTGCTGACTTATGTTTCTCTGGAACTTGTTAAGGTGCTTGAGTTGGGCTGAGGCATAACATGCAGTCAACAATTGCAGATGCATTTTAGCTTGCTCTATTATATTGATGTACATTTTGTACTCTAAAATAAAGAAAAATTGTACTTGACTCAGTGAAACTAGCATTAATAACCAAAGTGCTGGGATATCACAACAGGCTGTTATTCCACTTTAGACAGGCAGGATGCTGGAAGAACACAGCAGGCCAAGCAGCATCAGGAGGTGGAGAAGTAGACATTTCGGGTGTGACTCTTCTTCAAAACTGGGGTTGGGTGTGGGGGGAGCTGCAGGTAAGGGGCGTTTTGGGGGCAGGGTGGTTAAGTGGAGATATGTGAAGACAGGTAGAGGGTATGACCTGGCTCATGACTCCCACTGACCAACCAGGTTGTACCCTCTACCTGTTGTGTGATGTTTGAATTTCAGTAAGGTATCTCAAAATTGAGTAATAGGTGAAGCCAACTGTTTCACACTGTTACAAATGTAGTAGCAATGCAATTGTATTTACCACTAACTTGATGCCATATTCAAGTCAGAAAGGCTGTTCTAGTTATCTCACAAACGAGTTATGTGATATTTGCATTTCAGTGCCTGTTTGATGCTAGCTATGTAGGCTGGTGAATTGTATCAAATAGTTGTTTGTACAAGTAAGGTACTGAATGTACCCAACTAGCTTACAAAACTTATAATGCCTAACATTACATGTGATTCTGCAATTGGATTACATTTGGTAGATAATACTAAATGTGAGAGGAATTATGTTCACCGGCAGTTTAAGTTGTCAATTGTCAATCAGTAAGCCTCAAGTTTTATCCTAATGCTGGTTCATGTCCTGCATTGTAGCTTCATCAGGTTGACATCACCATCTTAGTATGCTAGGTGGCATGCTGTCCTGAATTCCTGATTGAATCAGGGTTGGCTATGATTAAGTGAGGGATGATATGCTGTGAGATCATAGACGAATACAGTTCTGCCCATGCTGGCCCAAAACATAGATTCCTAGTTTTGAGCCCCCAGATCAATTCCAAGTCTATCCCACTTAGTAATGTCAGATAGTGTAACGCAGGTGTTCTCAATGTAAAGACAGGTCTTTATCTCTATAAGGACCTTGTAGTGGTCAGTCCAACCAACACTGTCATGATCAGATATGTCTGCAACAGATGAGCGACTTGCTAGACCATTTCACAGGACAGTTGAAGGCCAACCACATTGCTTTCTTCTAAAATTATATTGGCCAAACCTGGTAAGGCAAATTCTCTCCTCTAAAAGACATTATGGAATCAATGGGTTTTTATGACAACTTTAGTAATTTTTTAGTCACCATTATGGAGACTGTCCTTCCTTTTTTCAAATGTATTACTTAATTGGATTACTTTGCTGAAATGGCAGTCACAGGTGGCAGAAATGGTAGTGGCGACAATGTAAACCAGAAGAAGGCACCGGCTGCTTTGATGTGGTGGGCCCAGTGTCAGGTTTGAGCCTAGGCAGCTTCAGCAGTGGCTGCATTGCCAAGATGGGCCCAGCATGAACTCATAGTGGCAATAATGTCACTGGAGGCAAGGTAGCATCGAAGAATGACAACACAGTTCTAGCAGTGGAGGCACGATTCCAGAACATGGCTGCGCCCAGATACCTGATGGCAGAGGCAGTGGCTTTCTGGCTTCAGTGGCATGTGAGGACTCAGTAGCTGAGTGTTCGCAGACTCGTGGATGGACTTTGTGGCTTTGTTTTTCTGATGCGAGGACTCATGCCAGAGGCAGGGAAATGATCTGGATGTTTCCTTCTCTTCTGGCTATTTCTTTAATTTCTGCTTCTATTTATAACCCTGTCTTTTGTCATTCTCCAGTAAGATGGTGACATCTTACACTTTTCACTATACTTTTGTATTCTTGTACTCAAGTACACATGACAATAAAAATCTAAACCTGAATCTACTGCCATTCAATTTTAGTGGTTGGATTTGAACATGGTTCTCTGGAGCATTAGTTCGTTACAAGTCTTTTATTGAACAGATCCCTATAATATGTGAAAATTGGCTGGAAATTTTAATTACATAATAGTGATTATATTCAAGTAATTAATTACCCATTATTTCATGTCCTTGGTCATGTAAACAGCCTTCATATATATGTGGATTTACATTTTTTTTGCTTTCAGTACAGAAAAAATATACATTAACTGAGCTATTTCTCGACCTATCACACACTAAGATCTTTAAAATGATATATGCTTAATGTTAAATTTCTGGAAGTATAGTTGATCTCAAGCAAGAAATAAGAAACTGCAAGTCAAAATGTTGTTTGTAGAATAAATCTGATAGGATATGCCTTTCTAAAGGTATTTAGTCATTGTACAGATTACTGATTGTGAAACTGATGTTGGTCAACTGTCTTTTCCCAGAGCCTAGGGATATCCTGTTTGTATAATTGCTGGTCTATATTGAAAATATGTAGACATGATTATTACCAACAGTATGAATAATTGTACCAGTCGGCTGGTCTGTGGTCGGACTGTCTAGAGTAAAGATGTGGAACCGTTGACACAGAAGTTCACAGAAGTTACTGAATTCCAAAGGTCTTGCTTTATTCCAAAAGCAACATGATAATTTTTGGCTTGTATTATAAGTGCTATTATTAATAATTATATAACTTTTTTGTTGTGTCAGCTGTGTTACATAGCAGTTGTACAGAGAATGTGTTCCTTTGAGGTCAGCAAGGATACTTTATCAAGCCAGAATAGCATTGACTAATTTATAGATAGAGGGATTATTGCAAGTAAGAGGTCAGATATATAACCAGCTGAAGTATTTTATCACTAACTGAGGGTAGTACTTGATTGAATTCAGACAAAGAAAATGTGGGAGTTCTTGGTTGTGTGTTAGTGGACAAGAACATATAACATTATCATCAAAATTCTAAAAGCTTGTTTTCATTTCAAGGATGTCAGTAGCTTAATGTGATTACTTGTTGGCATTGAGTTGAAAGGCTGCATAATGTTACATACTTGATTGAATTTTTCTTTAACCAGTCATATTCATGGTTTTAACCCAAGGGTGCACGAAAAGGGAATGTTAAACAGTCATCCAGTATAATACAATATAATAGAATAGATAACATTTCTTAAAGCAAAGCAGTTTGAGTTGTTGCTCACAACTCAAGTGGGCATGTTCGCTGATGATTGCATAATGTTCAGAACTAATCATGACTCAGATACTGAAGTAGTTTAATTGATATTTGATATTTTGTTTGGCATTATCCATTTTTAACCTCTGAGTATAGAATTCTATGCTCATCTGCCCTGGATTTCTATGGTTGCCCCCACAACCCCAGTTTTTAATGGTTGCATTTATTCTAATGATGCTTTAATTACTTTCCGTTTACCCTCCGTGAATATGCAAATTCATACACTATCACCTGATGAAGAAGCGACGCTCCGAAAGCTAGCATGCTTCCAATTAAACCTGTTGGACTATAACCTGGTGTTGTGATTTTTAACTTTGTATTCCGGCATCTCCAAATCATGCAGATTCATGGCATTGAGGGAAATTGCTTGTTTGACCACTATTTCCTGTAATTTGTCTTACAGCATGCTGGAAAATTTGTACTTGGAATTAAAATTAGTCTCTAATGAACAAGCAAGGATGTGATCAAACTCATCACATTTCCCCAAATTTCAAGCCAGCAATGTTCAAAAAACTATTCATTGCTATTACAAAAATTGCTCCCTTTTCTGTAAAATTGATTTTACTTGCATGCTATTATTTAATGAACTGTGTGTTATCTGCAGCAGATTAAATTTTTCATGTGATTGCACTGTTTGGTCTGAGATGTCAATCTAATCAAACAATCCATTGTTCATTCATACGTGACTAACTGGAAGAAACTGGCAGTTTTAAAATGGCCTTGAATCTCATCAGATATTGGAAAACAAAAATTAAAAACAATCGAATGTGGGCTTTAATTTAAGCTGTACACCATGTTTTACTATTGCAGTACAAAACAGAACAAATAGTCTTGGAGGGGGATTCATGTAAGAGACCTGAGATGTACCTTCTCAAAGTCTGGGGGAATGCTTCTTCATTATCGGTTCAATTTTGGCATTTAGATTTTGTAAGAATCATTGAATCCCTACAGAGTGGAAGCAGGCCATTTGGCCCAACAAGTCCACACTGACCCTCCGAAGAGTGACTCACCCAGACCCATTCCCCTACATTTACCCCTGACTAATGCATCTAACTTACACATCCCTGGACACCACGGGCCATTTAGCATGGCCAATTCACCTAACCTGCACATCTTTGGACTGTGGGAGGAAACCAGAGCGTCCGGAGGAAACCCACGCAGACATGGAGAACTTGCAAACTCCACACAGACAGTTGTCCGAGGCTGGAATTGAACTAGAGTCTCTAGGGCTGTGAGGCAGCTCTGCTAACCACCGTGCCATCCCAAATGTAATATGCATTGCATTTTTGAAATCTTGGAAAGAAAGACAATTTTCTCAGTTTTATTAAAGCTGATTTTTTTTGTTTTGGATAGTTGTATTTCCCAGCCAGCCAAGTGTTCATTGCCCATGCCTAATTTCCCTTGAGGTGGTGATGAGTTGTATTCTCAAACTGTTGTAGTCAATAAAGTGTAGGTATACCCACAATGCTGTTAGAATTTATGCTAAGTGCTTGTAAGCAATCCCAAAATATTCCCTTTTCCCCAAAGCTGTTCTTCTCTTCCTTCAGCAGCAAAGTTTCTTGAAGTTTAGGAATATAAGCTGTTCAGGTTGGAAGATTCCAGCCTCATCAATATACTTAATTGACTGATCTCCTTACTGTGGTTGTGTAAACTTAGCAGGGGTGGTTTTGATTTATGTTTGAGATTTTTAAAGTTAACACCATACCTATTCAAAACCCTCAAGCTTTGGGAAGTTAAGATCTAGCCCAGTACTTTTAAGGAAAAGCAATCATGGAAGATTCCTAATTTTTAATATAGCATATCGATGTCATAAAAATGCATTGAAAGAAACCAAGTATTGTGCAAATTGAGATAAATGAAAATGAATCTTTCAACATTTCAACATTTTTTCCTTAACTTTTACCCATTTGCAACACTGTGTAAAAATTAAGGCAAGATCAGCATTGTTATCTATGTTATTAGCGCTGTATCAACATTCTCATACATTTACAATCTGTGTTTGGGTAGTATTAAAAACCTTTGAATTTAGCAATTAAAATATACCCATTGTAATATGCTAAAACAACTATTACAGCTTTAACATAAGGAAATGTATTTTGTTTTAGTCACTCATGGGATTTAGATATAGTTGGCTAGGCCAATAGTTATAGCTCATCCCCAGTTGCCAGTGAGAAGATGGTGGTAAGCCACCGCCGCTTTGATCAGCTGCAGTCCAAGAGATGTAGATGAATCTATGGTACTGTTAGGAAAGGAATTCCAGGATTTTGTTGAAGTGACAGTGAAAGGTCAGTGCTATATATCCATGTCAGTTTGATATGTGTCATGGAGGGACGCTTTCAGGTGGTGATATTCCATGTATCCATTCCTTTAAATTTCTGACTGGTAGAGGTCACAGGTTTGGAAGGTGTCTTGGAGAATTGCTGCAGTTCATGTTGGAAATTATATACACTGTTAACTACTGTGCATGTTCAGTGGAGGGAGTAAATGTTTACTGTGGTATATGAGGTGCCAATCAAACAGGATGCTTTGCTGGATTTGTCTTGGTTTTGGGGACAGGAAATACATGGCCACTTTTCCACATGAAACAAAAGCTTGGATATTTAGAATTTTCTCATATATTTGAATTTATCCTCCTCCAGTCCCTACCTATGTGGACTTCAGTAAGGCGTTTGACTAGGTTCCCCATGGGAGACTGGTTAGCAAGATTAGATCTCATGGAATACAGGCAGAACTAGCCATTTGGATACAGAACTGGCTTGAAGGTAGAAGACAGAGGGTGCTTTTCAGACTGGAGGCCTGTGACCAGTGGAGTGCCATAAGGATCGGTGTTGGGTCCACTACTTTTCATCATTTACATAAATGATTTGGATGTGCACACATGATGGCAACATGGTGCCCCACAAACCCACCAACACACTAACACAGCAGCTAATGAACCTGAAAGACCCTATACAGACAAGAAGCAAAACTAATGTCATTTACAAAATACCGTGCAAGAACTGTAACAAACACTACATTGAACAAACAGGCAGAAAACTAGCCACCAGGATACATGAACACCAACTAACCACAAAACGACATGACCGTCTCTCACTAGCATCCTTACATACAAATAAGGAAGGACACCACTTCGACTGGGACAACACATCCATCCTAGGACAAGCCAAACAGAGACACGCACGAGAATTCCTAGAAGCATGGCATTCCAACCGGAACTCTATCAACAAACACATCGAGTTAGACCCCATCTACCATGCCCTGAGAAAAAGAACAGGAAATGACATCACCACGGGAAATGACACCACCAACCCAAAGAAACCCAAACATATAAAGCAGGAATCGTGAACAGTGCTTCGCCTGGAGGCCAACTGAAGTAGAGTGATGAAACATCTGGAAATGAACTTTCCAGCTCAGCGAGCAAACCTACATCCAGTGTAGTTAGTAAGTTTTCAGATGGCACCAAAATTGGAGATGTAGTGGACAGCGAAGAAGGTTACCTCAGATTACAACAGGATCTGGACCAGATGGGCCAATGGGCTGAGAAGGCAGATGGAGTTTAATTCAGATAAATGCGAGGTGCTGCATTTTGGAAAGGCAAATCTTAGCAGGACTTCTTCACTTAATGGTAAGGTCCTAGGGAGTGTTGCTGAACAAAGAGACCATGGAGTGCGGGTTTGTAGTTCCTTGAAAGTAGAGTCGCAGGTAGATAGGATAGTGAAGAAGGCGGTCGGTATGCTTTCTTTTATTGGTCAGAGTATTGTGCAGGAGTTGGGAGGTCATGTTGTGTCTGTACAGGATATTGGTTAGGCCACTGTTGGATTATTGTGTGGAACTCTGGTCTCCTTCCTATCGGAAAGATGTTGTGAAACTTGAAAGGGTTCAGAAAAGATTTACAAGGATGTTGACAAGGTTGGTGGATTCGAGCTATAGGGAGAGGCTGAACAGGCTGGGGCTGTTTTCCCTGGAGTGTCGGAGGCTGAGGGGTCACCTTATTGAGGTTTATAAAATCATGAGGGGCATGGATAGGATAAATAGAGAAAATCTTCCCTGGGGTGGGGGAGTCCAGAACTCAAGTGCATAAGTTTAAGGTGGGAGAGGAAAGATATAAAAGGGACCTAAGGGGCAACGTTTTCATGCAGAGGGTTGTGTGTGTGTGGAAAGAGCTGCCAGAGGAAGTGGTGGAGGCTGGTACAATTGCAACATTTAAAAGGCATCTCGATGGTTGTATGAATAGGAAGGGTTTGGAGGGATGTGGACCAACTGCTGCCAAATGGGACTAGTTAGGTTAGGATATCTGGTTGGCATGGACAAGTCGGACCGAAGGGTCTGACTCTATGACATTCCTCTCCTCTGTCAGGGAGAAATTGATTCCGTTATTTTTAATGTTAGTTGTACATCACTAAATTGTCTGAAGTTATTCTCTAAATTGAAATGCCTGGTGTTCAGTATTAGCATTCCTCTGAGCTGACCTAATGTATAATTCCTACTAGATGGTCTTAACTGAGGACAGTTAAAATCATTGACACAAAAGGCTAGTTAGGAGAGAATTCTTACTTTGCAGAGTCCCAGTTGTCGCAACATTGAATTTTCATCAGTTTCTGAGGCCCACGTATACAGGCACAAAAGTCGTGAATCTAATTTATCAGCATTCATTTCAAAGAATGGCTGACAAAAATGATAGCTATGTATAAAACTCACTAATTTGTTCCTGTTATTGCAGGAAAAGAACCAGTGTCAAACTGTATCAGACATGCCTACAAGGTTATATTATTCAACCCCTATAAATTTTCTAATGATTTCTTTAACTGTGCCGTCAGGTACAAGAAAATGTCTACCTAGGTTAAAGCTTCTAGGCCGGAAAAAATGGATGTCATTTCAGTAAACAAGCAAAACAGGTATAGTTAAATTTAATAGAAAATGTTTGAGTTTTTTCTAATCATTAACAAATTATCTGACTTTATGCAGCAACCACATAAATTCATTGCCCAAAGGATTGGACAGTTTTGGATTTACAAACCAAACCAGAATTGTAATTTTTTTCTTAGTAGTTGGCTCACTGGTCTATAGTTAGCACAATTTGTCATCAGTGACATTGTGAGGTTTCCATTTGTGAGACTGTTGATATGTGTGTGTTCAGGGCAATGGTACAAGTATTTGAATGTTGGCTTCAACAAGTTAAAGCTCATACCAATACCCCAGAAAATAAATGGAGACCATTGGAATAAAATGTATTTTTTATAATATTTTTTAAAGAAGACAAGTATGAGGGCATGAAAGCAAACTAAAGTGGCTGAATTAAAACAAAGGAGAAAGTGAGGTCTGAATTGCTGATGCTGGACATAAGAACACAAAAACAGAAATTGGTGGAGAAACTCAGCAGATTTGGTAGCATCTACAGAGTTTTGTCTCCTCAAGCTGGCAGACCTGCTGAGATTCTCCAGCAATTTCTGTTTTCGTGTGTACCAAAATTGGCTAAAGTGGGTGTGGTGTAAAATTATGTCCCAATACATGTGTGAATCATAATGCAACACATGTATTGCGCCAAGCAGTGGAATGTGGTGAAAGGGTTAAAATTGTGTCCCAATACATGTGTGAATCTAACCGGAATGGAGGTGTTGCTTAGTCCCGTGTGAATCTTCTTATCTGTATGTAACCAGAATGGAATGTGTTTTTTCACATGAATGTTTATATCTGGAAAAGAGTATATCAGCTGGAAAAGTCTCCAGTTCGGTGAGTCTGCTCCGGGGTTACGTTTAACCGCCGAGCGTGGGTTGTTGGCAACCGCTCTACGAGAACTGACGGCTCCCAGTTCCGGTAACACGTAGAGTGAGTATAAACCAGACCCGTTGTAAGTACGAGACCTGGTTGTGGCGACGCTGCGGGGAATAAAACACTTATATTCTAGCAGACTCGCCTCTTGGCTGTTTGTTCTGTGTCAGACTACTTTCCTGCGAGCCTGGTCCTTGACCTTGAGAATTTTTTAAAACAGTGGGTTAGCAAATTAAGTTAAATGATTGGTCAATAGAAATGCAGAAGATGATATTTAAGGGGCTATTTCAGAGTTTAGGAGAAAGAGAGGACTGCAGATGATGGAGATCAGAGTCAAAAGTGTGGTGCTGGAAAAAGACAGCAGGTCAGGCAGCATCGGAGGAGCATGAGAATCAATGTTTTGGACATAATTCCTTCATCAGGATGAAGGATTTATGCCCAAAATGTCGATTCTCCAGTTCCTTGGATGCTGCTTGACCTGCTGTGTGTTTCCAGCACCACACACTCAACTGTTTCAGAGTTTACAGAAGATGAATTTCAATGTATAAGAAAATTCCGTGGCTGAATACAAGTGACAATTTTAATTCTGTCCCTCACTCTCCCAAGAGCATGCAAGTCCTGGGCCACCTCCACTGCCAAATCAAAGCCACCCGCCAACTAGAGGAAGAATGTCTCCTCTTTTGCCTTGGGACCCTACAACCACATGGCATAAACATCAACTTCTCTAGTTTCCAAATCTCCCTCCCCCCATCTCCTCCCAGATTCAATCCTCCAACTCAGCATCACCCTCTTGATCTGTCCCACCTGTCCATTTTCCTTTCCACCTATCTGCTCCACCCTCTCCACCGACCTATCACAACTACCTCCCACATGCATTCACCTATTGCCTTTGCAGCTACTTCCCAACCCCACCTCTCTATTTGTCTCTCATCCCCCTTCCCCCTCCACATTCCTGTTGTGAAAGGCTTATGCCCCGAAACGTCGACTCTCCTCCTGCTTGGATGATCCCTGACCTGCTGTGCTTTTTCAGTGGCACCGTTTCAACTCTGATTCTCCAGCATCTGCAGTCCTCACTTTCTCCTATAAATATTTAAAGAAGAGCGAATAGAAGTGAACGTTGGTTCTGTGAAATGTCTAACAGGAGAATTAATGATGGACAATAAGGGAATGGCAAATGAATTGAGTAAGTATTTAATATGACTCCACTTTGGACGATACAAGTAACATCCAAAACGAGCAATAAATTAGGGAATGGAATGGAGTGATGAACTCTGATGTAACAAGCACCAGGGAAATGTTCCTGAGCACATTGTTCAATCTGCAGACTGACAAGCCTGATGGACATTATCCTAGGGTCTTAAAATAAGTAGTTAGTGAGATGGTTGGTGTATTCGTTTTAATTTTCCACAGTGCCATTAGAGAGGGAATGCCAGGATTTTGACCTATTGACACTGAAGGAATGGTAATATATTACCAAGTCAGGATGGTGAATGGCTTGGAGGGGAACATGGTGGTGTTCCTGTATATCTGCTGCCCTTGTCTTTCTAGATGGAAGTGGTTTTGGGTTTGGAAGGTGCTGTCTGAGGATTTTCAGTGAATTTCTGCAGTGTACTCCGTAGATAGTACACACTGCTGCTACGGAGCATCAGTAATTGAGGGAGTAGATGTTGTACCAATCAAGGAGGCTGTTTGTCCTGGATGTTTTCAAGTGTTTTGAGTGTTGTTGGAAATGCATGCATCCAGGCAAGTGGGGAGTATTCCATCAAACTCCAGACTTGTGCTTTGTAGATGGTGGACAGGCTTTGGGGAATCAGGAGGTGAGTTACTTGCTGCAACTTTCCTAATTTCTAACCTGCTGTTGTAGCCGCTGTGTTTATGTGGTGAGTCCAGTTGAGTTTCTAGTCAATGATAACCCCCAGGGTATTGGTAGTGGGGCATTCAGTGATAGTAACACTATTGAATGTCAAAGGGCACTGGTTAGACCTCTTATTGGTGATCATCATAGCCTGACAACTGTATGCCACAAATATTACTTACCACTCATCAGCCAGCCCACATATTGTTCAGATATTGTTGATTTGAACATGGACTGCTTCAGTAACTGAGGAGTCGCCAAATGGTGCTGCACATGTGCGATCATCAGCGAACATCCCCACTCCTGACCTAAAAATGAACTTTGCCTTAAACTTTGTAACTTATGGTTTTACCAGTGACTTCTGTCTTTAATATAGACACCATGGTAGGGTGACTTATAACACTTTTCATTGTATTTTTCTTGTAAAAGTACAGATGACAACAAATTCTAAATTCTATGATGGAGGGAAGGTCATTGAAGTGGCTGAAAATGTTTGGGCCTAGGACAATATGCTGAGGAACTTCTGCACAGATGTCCTGGAGATGAGATGACTGACCTCTAATAACATGACTATCTTCCTATGTGAAAGGCATGACTCCAACCACTAGAGAGTTTGTTCCTGATACTCAATTATTCCAGTTTTATTCGGGCTCCTTGACGCCACACTTAGTCGAATACATCCTTGATGTCAAGAGTGTCACTCTCACCTCACCTCTGTAATTCAGCTCTTTTATCCATGTTTGAACCAAGGCAATAATGAGGTCAGGAGCTGAGTGGCCCTCACGGAACTCATACTGGGTGCTGCTGAGCAGATACTGCTAGGAAGCACTTGATGACATCTTCCATTACTGTACTGATGATCAAGAGTAGACTAATGGGGAAGTAGTTGGCTTGGTTAGATTTGTCCTGCTTTTTATGTACCAGTCATCCCTGGGCAATTTTCCACATTATTGGGTAGATGTCAATGTTGAAACTGTATTGGAACAGCTTGGCTAGGGGAGTGGCAAGTTCTGGAGCACAAGTTTTCAGTCCTATTGCTTTTGCAGTATCCACTGTCTCCAACTGTTTCTTGATTTCATGTGGAGTGAATTGAATTGGCTGAAGACTGGTATGTAATGCTGGGGACCACCAGAGGAGGCTGAGATGGATCATTCACTCAACACTTCTGGCAGAAGCTTGCTGCATCACCTTCAGCCTTATTGTTTGCACTGATGTGCTGGGCTGTTCCATCACTCTGGATGAGGATATTTGTGAAGCCGCCTCCTCCAGTGAGTTGTTTAATTATCCACTCACGACTAGATGTGGTGGCACTGCAGAGTTTAGATCTGATTGTTGGTTGTGGAATTGCTTAGCTATGTCATCACTTGTTGTTTATACTGTTTGGCATGCAAGTAGTCCTGTCTGGTGGCTTCACAGGTTGATACCACATTTTCAGGTATGTTTGATGCTGTTTCAGGCATGCCTTCCTGCACTCTGTTGAACCAGGGTTGATCTCCTGGTTTGGCGGTAATGGTTGAATGGTTGAGTGGGGGATATGCCAGGCCATGAGGTTACAGATTGTGCTGAAGTACAGTTCTGCTGTTGATGGCCAGTAGCACCTCTTGGGTGCCCAGTCTTGAGTTGCTAGGTCTGCTCAATGTCTTTGCCATTAGTGTGGGGATAGTGCTGCACAACACAATAGAGATTATTTTCAATGTAAAGGTGGGACTTTGACTCCACAGTCACAGTGGGACTGTGTAATGGTTGCTTTCACCTATACTGTCATGGGCAGATGCGACAGCAGCTCGCAGATTGGTAAAGACAAAATCAAGTATGTTTTTCCATCTTGGTTTCCTCTCCACCTGCTGCAAACCCAGTCTAGCAGCTATGTTAAGTGCCAATAAGCATGATCAGTGTTACTGCTGCTGAGCTACTCTTGGTGTTGGACACTGAAATCCTCCAATCAGGTTACATTTTGTGCCCTGGTCATCCTTAATGCTTATTCAACATAGAAGACCACTGATTAATCAGTTGAGGGAGGATGGTACATGGTAATCAGCAGGAGATTTCCTTGCCAGTGTTTAACCTGAAGCCGCGAGATTTCATAGAATGTAGAGTCGATGTTGTGAACTTCCAGGACAACACACTCCTGACTGTATACCACTGTACCGCCACCTCTGCTGGGTCCGTCCTGCCAGTAGGACATAACATATCCAGGAATGGTGATGGTGGTGTCTGGGACATTGTCTATAAGGTATGATTCCGTGAACATGACTTTGTCTGCCTGTTGCTTGACTAATCTGTGAGACAGCTATCTCAATTTTGGCACTAGTACCCAGATGTTAGTAAAAAGGACTTTGCAGAATTGACAGGGCTGTCTTTTCCAGTGTCTAGGTTGATGCCAAAAAATCCTCACTCGCAGCATATCATCATGTAAACTCAGGAATACAGCTATTGAAAGGGCCCAGTCTGCCTCAGACTATTTTGAAAAGTTTCTCAAATGTTTGAGAAATAGCTGTCTCATGAGTGGTATTCTTCACTAATAGAATACTTCCACCAAGCCAAACATGCCACTTTGTTTCCCACGTTGATGATCATGGTAGATCATACTATGTCCACCAACTCCCACAGACAACAAAACAGAGAGTGAATGCTGGAACAAAAGAAAAACAGATATTGTAGAAGACAAGCGTTTACATTTTTGCAAATCTGGACTATGTTTAAAATTGTACATTTCAGTAGAAAATGTATCATGCATAATAAGACCACTGCTAGTTGTCTGTAGTGTAATTGCTAAAGTAATTGTTTCAGTTTCATAGTCCATAAACAAATTTTAAAGGATTGTGTTTCCTGGATCTTTAGCAATTAAAGGGCTAGTCCAATTGCCTGTACATCAAATCTAAGCATATAATAGTGTATGTCAAGTAAAGTCAACTTCTGCTTTTAGTCCCAGAATGGATTCTCTTGATTTATCCATCATAATTCAGGCTAGGCTTGGCAAAAAATCCCAGAAACATCATAGGGCTATTTTTCCAGGGTTACAGCCAATCTTTTACCAAGATACTTGTTTATATTCCAAAGAAGTCATCTTGAACTTGAAGCATTTTCTCTGTTTCTTTCTATAAGTTGCTTTCAACCCTAAGTTTGTTCAACACTTTGCTTTTACTTCAGGTTTCCAACATCAGCAGTGCTTTATATTTCTATCTGTGTAATTATCATACATGCATGTGCACACACACACACAAACTCTGCTTCTTTGTTGCATTCTACCATGACAAAGTAGGATTCTTGAGGCCACATAAAATCAGTTTTTTTTGGTACCTACTGGACTGGCTGCAGTTTTGCATTCCTGATGAAGAGCTTATTGCGGAAACGTCAATTCTGCTGCTCCTTGGATGCTGCCTGACTTGCTGTGCTTTTCTAGCACCACATTCTTGACCCTGATCTTCAGCATCTGCAGTCCTCACTTTCTTGTTGCAGTTTTTCATGCGTTTCTAACAATGATTAGAATTAAGTCATAAGAGCTCAGTCTATTATGAAAATATATTGCATGGCAGTACTGCCTTTTAGAATCACTTTATTTGAATTGCACAACTGGACCAATAATTTGTTGATCATGGAGACATCTTCATATTAATGAGAGCATAAATTAATTGAGAAGGTGAAGAAGGGCAGTTTATATATATGCTTGGATGCAATAGCCTGTACTATCATCTGTGGTGTAAAAAAAAGGTGGTGCAAAGAAGCTTCCCCCTTGCTGCCAATCTAAGATGAGGTTGAAGTTCTGGCTACAATGTTGTAACCTTGATTTTCTTCATGCAGTTTCATTTGGGGACATGAGATCACAGAATTACCCTTAAATGACTCTTGTGTGTATTGCCCTAAAAGCAAATTTTTTGCTATTTCAAAAAGTAAATGTATATTTGAAAACGTTCACTGCTTCATCTTAAGTTGGTTGGTATCCCTTTTAACTGTAAGAGCTTTTGTAATTTTGTAGTAAGAAATTACAAAATCCTAAGTTACATAAATATGTCTGTATCTATTCATCAAGTAGAGGCATCCTCTTTTCTTTGGAAAATGTTCAATACATAGCTTTTGGGGGAAATCAAATTTGGGCAGTCAAAAGGATATAAGTTAACTGGAAAGAAACTAAGGAAAGTTCGGTAAATAATTTGAAAATTAAGAACTTTTTTTATGCCAATTCTTTAATTCTGTGCCTTCTCATTTTTGAATTTTGGGTATGCCGCTTGTAGTGAGGGAACCAAAAATCGGGGAAAAACATACATGACTTCATCCTAGCCAAGCTGCCTGCTTCAAAAGCATGCTTTGACTGTTGTACGATGTAATGGTGGTCACATGTCTTGTGAAAACAGCAGAATATGCCAAATACTTATTCTCTATATTTGCATAACATTTACAAATGTTATTGGGGATTGTCATATTTAAATTTTGAATTGTACCCCTAGGAATTGTTGCAATACTGCTAACACCCTGAAATTAATGTTCTGGTCAGGCTGTCCTATTATGGCCATGGTAGCAGTTGTCTCAGCTGTAGGATATGATGCTGAAGAGAATATTTGAGCATATGGGTTGGTTAGCCAATGAAATATATTTTTGTGGATCAGCTTATTATGATAGTTGGAGTTGTGTTGCACCATGAAAAATGGCATTGGATGAGGGAATTCTGTCTATTTCATTAGAATCTTTATTCCTGAACTCGTAATTATTTTCAAGATCTAGGACATTCCAATTATTTTCTGTTGCTTTGGTTTTCAGGAGAGTGCAACAGCTTTCTTTCTATTTCTTATTTCCCAGATTAATGCACCAAAGAAATATGATTGTGACAATATTTGTCTCACTGCCTCTACAAGGATACAGAGAACCAAAAAAGTGAAACCTCAATACTCGGTACAAAAGCAAAATGTGCGATAGGTAGAGAACCCATGTTAACACTTGAGAAAGTGAGAATACATATTATAAGGAAGGGAGGTAGCCATTATCTGAAGGATGGGATGTGTGACTGTCATTTAAAGGTTAGGTGAGGAAATCTACAGCAGAGAGGGGATAGAGACAGATTCTACTTAGAAAGAAAAGAAGGTTAAGTGTAAATCCGACACAATGTTATGGGGGTAAACTTTCTTATTTTTTCACGTTTTAAATGCTGTATTTGCTCCAGGTGATCCTTTATTATAAGAATGACATTATTGTAGCTACTTTAAGTTAACTTAGTCCTAAGCAATTGTAAGTCAAATTTATGCCCATCAAAAAAACATCTCTTTAGTCTTCCCTCTGGAAAAGGAGAACACAAGTACAAAATTCAGCAAAAGGGATTGTGAGGAACATGCATAGTTTGACATAAGAAATGGGGAGGTATTGGAGGCTTTGTCATACTTAAAAATAGACAAATCCCCGGCCCAGATGAATGGTATCCCTGCCTGCTGGGGGGGGGGGGGGGTGGGAAATACAGGAGCTCTGACACAAGTTTTTAATTCCACTCTGGCCACACGGGAAGTGCCAGAGGACTGGAGGACAGCTAATGTAGTTCTGCTCTTTAGTGATGTACCAGGAAATTACATGTCAGGGAAACTACTTGAGAAAATTCTGAAGGAGCAAATTAATACCTACATGGAAAGGCATGGGCTAATTAGGAATAGCCAGCATGGCTTTGCCAGAGATAGTCATGACTAACAAGTTTGTTAAAAATGTTTTTGAAAATGTGATCAAATGTGTGGATGATGGAAGTTCAGTTGATGCAGTTTATATGGATTTTAGCAAAGCTTTTGACAAGGTCCCACATGGGAGATTGATTGAGAAGGTTAAAGCACATGGAATTGAGGGAAACTTGGTGAGATGGATCAGAAACTGGCTTAGTAAAAGGACACAAAGAGTAATTGTAGAAGGCTGTTTGAGTGACTGGAGACCAGTGTCCAGTGGTCTACTAGGATCTTTCTTGTTTGTCATATATATATAAACGATGTATATGAAAATATGGAGGCAATGTTAAGCAAATTTGCAGACAACACCAAGATTGGTAGAGTGGTTAATAGTGAAGATGACAATTGTAGGTTACAGGAAGATATAAGGGGTTGGTCAGATGGGCAGACCAGTGGCAGTGGCAGATGGTATTATGTTGTGATAATTGCACTTTGGAAGAAGAACCAAGATGAGGGAATATCTCCTGAATGGCAAGACACTGGGTAGCTTAGAGGAATAGAGGGATCTTTGGGTAATTATTCACCAATCCCTGAAGTTGGAAGAACATGCGAATAGGACAGTTAAGAAGGCATATGGGACACTTGCTTTCATCAGTTGTGGTATGGAGTATGGTGGTAATGTTGGAGTTGTACAGAGCGTTGGTCAGGCTGCACCTGGAGGAATGTGTGCAGTACTGGTCACCTCACAACAGGAAAAATGTAATAGCACTGGAAGGACGCAGGAGGTTCTCCAGGATGTTGCCTGGGATGGAGAAATTGAACTACACAGAGAGACTGGATAGGCTTGGATTGTTTTCTTTAGAGCAGGGAAGATTGAGAGGGGACGCGATTGAGGAGTATGGGCAGGGTGAATAGAGTAGTTGATCCCCTTGGTTGAGGGATCAGTCATGGGAGGGCATAATTTTAAGGTAAGGGGCAGGAGATTCAGAGGGGATTTGGGAGAAACCTTTTCTCATGGGAGATTAGAATCTGGAATGCTCTGCCTGGGAAGGTAATCAAGGCCAGAAACCTTATGATCTTTAAAAGCATATTTGGATGAGTGGTTCAAACTTCATTACGTTCAAGGATATGGGCAAATGCAGGAAATTGGGATTAGTGCAGTTTTTTAAAGGTGGGTATGACAGTGCAGACCGAATGGTCTGAAGGGCCTTTTCTGCTGTATGAATCAGATGGAGGGAGTGCAGTTTTCTTTCAGCTTCTCCCATTGAATTGGACCAGATGTAGTATTTCTGAAGCACAGTCCACTTCGTGACCCCATCAAGACTCTTTAAACCCACTCTCAAAACAGGATAATAAACTCCTACAGCGCTGTGATATAGTTGACCACCTGTATTGTTAGATGTTAGCTAGACCAATCCAAAATGAATTGTTGAGCATTTCCCCCAGACTTTTATCTTCCTTTGTTATTAACCAATGAGTTGCTTGGTGTGATAGAACTTACATATTACTGACAAAAGAGACATGCTATCATTGTTTCAGGAGTGACATAAGAATACCAAATGTCAAAAGAGAATAAACTATATGGCATGAAAAACAGGTAGTGATTGATCAACAAGTGTACTCGACCAATGATTACCTTCTATTCGTTATTATAAATTATTATTTCTCCTTTGAAATTTGATACTCTTGCATCTGTCCTTGTGAATGCAAGATGAAAAGCTTCAATAGTATGTCACTATTTTAAGGAATTTATCCAGTTTCCCAATGCCTTAATCTCATTCATTCGTGGACTTGATGGACTCCTGTATCATAATGACTATGGTATTCCAACATTCCTCTGTGAAGAAATTTCTGCTAATTCTTTTGGTTGTTTAGTGAATTTTTTTTAAAATTGCTAATCGTAGATTGGTTATTCTGTAGTCAGCGGACTTAAATATTTGTAACCACTATGTCAAAATTGTTTGTATCTTTAGTCAGCACTTGGTTAGCCTTACTTTGTGGGTAGAAGTAAGTTCTTCTTTAGAGGGAGGTTTTAATATGCCTCTCATGATCCATTTTAACCTATAAGGTATGCTCTTTCGGCCTGTACACTTCTGTGTGTGCGGTGTCCTGCACATGCAACTTACAATGGTTTCCACTTGCACTTGTGTTATAAGTCAGTTTGTTTGACATCTAACTGTGCATGCACCACAATTTTCACCAATTAAACATTGGAAAAGCCAAAAGTGATGTTTACAGCCATATCACAAGCTTTTGCAACTGATATTATCTCCTTCCAAGCTGCTGTACTGAAAATCAATCAGATGATTGGCAACCATGGCATTGTATTCAACACCAATCTGAATTTCCACTTTTATTCATGCGAATGGAGTTAGGCTACAGATCAACCACAATTGATGGGCAGACAGAACATGCTTGAGGGGTTAAGCAATAGACTTCTGTTTCTAGGTTACATTTTTGCCGCAAAGGCTGTTTATTTAAACTACTGCAATATCATTACCCTGTAGCCTGTAACCATGTGTCATTTTTGGCACTACAACTCTCATCGAAATCATCTTCACTTTCAGACTTAACTCTGTTGCTCTCCTTGACAATCTCCCATCTTTCACTCTCCCTAATATATTCAAAACTTAACTATGCATGTCTGATCCCACCCCAAGTCTTGCTCACCCATCACTCCTGTTTCTTATTAATCCATGTTGGCTTTCAGTTCTAATCCAAAGCCCAGGAACCAATTTAAAATTCTCATAATTGTATCAAGATCTCTCATGCTCCCGGTCCTTAATTTCACTCAACCCTAGATCTATATCCTTCCGTTGCCAATTCCTTCAGGTCTCACCTCATGTGTGTTCCCTCCTTCCAACACTTCACCATATGTAGCTGTGACTCCAGGGATTTAGCTTCTAAATCTCTAAATCTTCAATCTTGCTGCCTCTTAACCTCATCGTCTCCTAAAAGATAGTCTTCTAAATCTCTCTTTGACCAAACGTTTGTCTACCTGTTTCTCATAGGTCCTTTGGGTTGGCAACCATTTTTCTCTGATTACAGCCCTATGAAACATCATCTCATATTTCTTGATGTTAAGTCAGCTTCCTAAATATATGTTGTTGTCATTGTTATTATTATTATTATTATTATTAGTGTCTGCTTTTGGTTTTTTGCAGTGATGATTTATAACTCTGTGAGTTGTGAAGATATTCAGTTTCAGATATTTTCTAATCACCCTGTTTAGAGATGGTATTGCATACGTCTGGAACAGGTGGGACTTGAACCCTGCCCCAATAGCTAACAGGTGGTGACACAACACTATACAAGTTTGATGCTGTATTATAGAAATCCTGGCATAGTTTATGAGAAGAATGTTTTAATCTATATTTTTTGGAGAACAATCAGTGATCTATATTTCATTATGTATCTTTGATCGTTTTAATCCTCTGTTTTGCTATGGTATGAACTTGTTGGGAATTATTGATTGTTTTAACACTTCATTGTTAGAATTATGACTGCTGAAAATAAATTTGTTACTCAAAGGGTTGTTAATTTTTGGAATGCTCTCACGCAGAGTGTGGAACATGCTTCATCATCGAATTAAGGTTGAGATAGACAGAATTTTGGTATCTGAAGGAATCAAGCAATATTGCAAGTGAGTGGAAAAGTGGAATTGAACTGATGATCATCCATGATGGTATTGAATAGCAGAACTGGTCTCTGCCATGTTTCTTAAGATCTTAGTTCACATTGTTGAAGTTAAAATTTTTGTATGCATTATTTGTATCATATATCCACTTTAATTTAGTTATTAGATTTTAATTTAATATATAGTTAATATCAATGTTTGGTAGGTTGCCTATGCAATTATTTCAAGTATTTTGACCATAAGTTAAAAGAATCCGCATATAATGCAGAATACAGGAACTATTCAAAATTTGTTTTTATAAAATAATTGTTGGGGAGGTGGGTGGTTTTTTTAATGGACTTGTACACGTGCTAAATCATACAGTTTTCTTTCATGTCTAGAAGTGTGAAATGCATTTGAACATTTGCTCTTTGTGTCATGCTGCACTTAAACATTTAATTATTTTCCTATTTAGTTTTTTCTTAGATGTGTAATTTTATGTAATGGAATCAGTATGTGCATGCCTTGTAATAATCAGAGGATTTTTCTATTTTGTAGTTTGAGCATTTCCTAATAGTAAACCCAGACAGACAGTGGTTTTTAAGGTTAAACAAACAACACCAGCAAAATATCAAAAATAGAAAAAAGGATCTAGCATGAATGTAATAGGGTGTGAGTGCTTTAATGTGTGGAGATAAGGAAGTGGTCGAAAAATTTGGCGATGGATGTGAGGTATTATGCATTATGATTCTGCATTTGCATTTTTTAATGAACCAGACTTTAAACAATAGCAGTATATTTGTCAACCCTGATCTGGGCTTTTAGTTTAATGTCCTTTTGATCACATGTAACACATTTATTCACATATGTATCATCGTGCATTTGCCTTCTGTTACTACTCTAGTAGTGAAATCATTGTGTGTATTTTTGCCTCTTCTGGACTTCATTAATCCAAAGCTTTCCATGCAAATATCCCATTCTGCAAATACTCTTTTTTTTATATGTAATATAAAATATATGTAATCATTTACATTGGTTTTTATTGTTCTTTGTTTAACTGGAGCCTTCCAAGAAGAAGTTTATCAAAGATTTTTTTAAACTTCAAACCAATTGTAATTCACAGATAGGTGAATTGATGGTTCTGGTAGAAATAAAAGGGTATTACTTAATTACAATTATGAAGACATGGCTGCAGGGTGACTAGGAATTTAATGTTAAAGGATATTCAACATTTTGGAAGGATAGGCAAAAGTGAAACGGAGATTTGGGTAATGTTGATAATATCTGTGTATTAGTTGGAGAGGATCTTCTATTGAAAGAATATGATGTAAAATTTGTTTGGGTGGAGCTTAACATCAGCAAAGGGCAAATTGATGGGCATGGTTTATAGGTCACTAAACAGTAATGGAAATATAGGGCATGGTATAAATTAGGAAACTAAAGGTGCATATAACAGGAGGAGTAGAATAATCAAGGGTAGCTTGAGTCTATTGAACATAAATTTCATGTTATGGAGGAAGAATTCTTGGAATGTGTTTGAGATTTTCTGGGGCAATGCATTGAGGAACCAACAGTGGCACAATCTATTTTAAATGTAGAATTATATAAAGAGAAAGGGCTAACTAATAATATTGATCAAAAAGAACCATTAAGGAATAATGACTATAGTGTAGTAATTTTTCATTATGTTTGAAAACGTGTGGTTCATTCTAAAACTAAGGTTTTAAATCTCAACTAGGGCAAGCTATGAGGATAAAGTTGGGTTTTGTAGATTTATGTTAACAGATTTCACAGTAGATAGGCAGTGTTCTGTTTTAATTAACATATAGTGTGTGTTATTTTAAGACAGGAATTCTCAAAAGGAAAAGCAAGAGAGCCATAGTTAACACAAGATGTTAAAGGTTTAGATTGAAGCAGGAGACTTATAAAGTTGTCAACATGTTGCAAGTCTAAGGATTGGGACAACTGTAGAATTCAGCCAAACAATTGATAAAGAAAAGGAATATTTTATATTAATATTACATTTCTAGAAACATAAAAATGGATTATAAAAGCTTTTATGGGTATGTAAAAAAGAAAAAATTACCAAGGACAAGTGAATCCACTACAGGCAGAGACAGGAGAATTTATAATAGGTGATAGAGAAATGATAGTGAAGCTAATTAAGTGCTTTTTGTCTATCTTCACAGAGGAAGGCAGAAGTCTCCCTGAAATAACTACAATTCAAAGTTTACTGAGAATGTGGAACTGAAAGAAATGAATATTAGTGAAAAAGTCATTTTGGAGAAATTAATGAGACTGAAAGTTCAGAAATCCATGAGATCCGATGGCTTTCACCGTTGTACTTGCGGAATTACATTTTCTTTTGCTCAAAAACTGCATGAATCCATGTAAGACTCTGTAAATCCTTTTTTTTAGATTAGAATCAGTCTGAACATTGTAGCACAGATAGTCTCACACAGGGCCCCTCATACCTTCGATGCATTATCTGGGCTGACATGACACCAATTGTTAAAGTTCACTTGAGAATGTAACTTCAAAAAAGTTCTGCGATTTACGTATGAAAGAACTGAAACCAACATGTTCATTGTAAAAGATGAGAGACTTAACACTTTTTCGATATATAATTGCAGTTGCATCACATTGTCAACTTTTGCTATAAATTCTTTGTCTTATGATCTTATACTCCACAGCCACCTGATGAAGGAGCAGCGCTCCAAAAGCTAGTGCTTCCAAATAAAGCTATTGGACTATAACCTGGTGTTGTGTGATTTTTAACTTTATAAACCCCAGTCCAACACTGGCATCTCCAAATGACTATGTTGAGAGGTATAGATAGAATGGGTAGCCAGAGACTTTTTCCCATGGCGGAAATGTCTATCGTGAGGGGGCATAATTTTAAAGTAATTGGAAGAAGGTTTCAGGGAGATGTCAGAAGTACCTTTTTTTACTCCAAGAGTGGTGGGTGTGTGGAATGCATTGCCAGTAGTGGTAGTAGAGTCAGATACATTAGGAACATTTAAGTGACTCTTGGACAGGCACATGTAAGATAGTATGATGAAGTGTATCTAGGTTAGTCTGATCTTAGAGTAGGATAAAAGGCCGGCACAACATCTAGGGCCGAAGGGCCTATATTGTGCTGTACTGTTTTATGTACTATATAGAGCCATTGAGATGTACAGCACAGAAACAGACCCTTCAGTCCAATTAGAACATAGAACATTAAAGCACTACAGGCTCTTTGGCCCACGATGTTGCGCCACCCTGTGAAACCAATCTGAAGCCCATCTAACCTACACTATTCCATTCTCGTCCATATGCCTATCCAGTGACCATTTAAATGCCTATAAGGTTGGCACATCTAATTGTTGCAGGCAGTGCATTCTATGCCCCTAATACTCTCTGAGTAAATAAACTTCCTCTGATATCTGTCCTATATCTATCACCCCTCAATTTGAAGCTATTCCCCCTCGTGCTATCCATCACCATCCTCTCACTGTCCACCCAATCTAACCCTCTAATTATCTTCTATGTCTCAACTAAGTCATCTCTCAACCTTCTTCTCTCTAATGAAAACAGCCTCAAGTCCCTCAGCCTTTCCTTATAACACCTTCCCTCCATACCAGGCAATACCCTAGTAAATCTCTTCTGAACCCTTTCCAAAGCTTCCACATCATTCCTATAATGCGGTGACCAGAACTGTATGCAATACTCCAAATGCGGCTGCACCAGAGTTTTGTATAGCTGCAGCATGACCTCATGCTTCCAAAACTCAATCCCTCCACTAATAAAAGCTAATGCACCGTATGCCTTCTTAACAGGCCTATCAATTTGGGTGGCAATTTTGAGGGATCTATGTACGTGGACACCGAGATCTCTCCGCTGTCTACACTATTGAGAATCTTACCATTCGTCCAGTACACTGCATTCCTGTTACTCCTTCCAAAGTGAATCACCTCACACTTTTCTGCATTAAACTCTGTTTGCCACCTCTCAGCCCAGCTTTGCAGCTTATTTATGTCTCTCTCTAACCTGCAACATTCTTTGGCACTATCCACACTGTACTGACCATAGTGTCATATGCAAATTTACTAACCCATCCTTCTACACCCTCATCCAGGTCATGTATAAAAATGACAAACAGCAGTGACCAAATTCAGATCTTTGCGGTACACTAGTAACTGATCTCCAGAATGAGCATTTCCCACCAACCACCACGCTCTGTCGTCTTTCATCTAGCCAATTTCTGATCCAAACCGCTAAATCACCCTCAATCCCATGCTTGAACAAGTGAACAACATTTGCTATCCTCCAGTCTTCTGGTACTATTCCTGCTGACCAGACATCCTAAATTAACCAAGTCCCATTTGCCAATATTTGGCCCATATCCCTTCCTATTCATATACAATCCAGATGCCTCTTAAATATTCTAATTGTACTCCACCTCCACCTCATTCCATTGATATACCACCCTCTGCATAAAAAGATTGCCCCTTCAATTCCTTTTTAAATCTTCCCCTCTCTCCTTAAACCTATGCTTTCTAGTTTTGGATACACCTACACTGGGGAAAAGATGTTGTCTATTTACCCTATCCATCCCCCCCCCTCATGATTTTACGAACTTCTATAATGTCACCCCATAGCTTTTGATGCTCCAGGGAAAATAGCCCCAGCCTCTTAAGCCTCTCCCTATAACTCAAACCCTTTAAACCTGGCAACATCCTTGTAAATATTTTGACCCGTTTCAAGAATTGCATGTACTATTTCAAAAGTGGCGAAACCAATGTCCTGTACAGCTGTAACATGACCTCCCAACTCCTATACTCGGTGCACTGACCAATAAAGGCAAGCCTACTATAAGCTGCCTTCCCTATCCTGTTTACCTGTGACTCCACTTTTGATGAACTATGAACCTGCACTCCAAAGTCTCTTTGTTCAGCAACACTCTCAGGACCTAATCATTAAATGTATATGACCTGCCCTGATTTGCCTTTCAAAAATGTGGCATCTCATATTTACCGAAACTAAATTCCATCTGCCACTCCTCAGCCCATTGGCCCATCTGATCAAGGCTCTGTTTTACTCTGAGGAGAAAGTGAGGTCTGCAGATGCTGGAGATCAAAGTTGAAACTTTATTGCTGGAACAGCACAGCAGGTCAGGCAGCATCCAGGGAACAGGAGATTCGACGTTTCGGGCACAGGCCCTTCTTCAGGAATTCCTGAAGAAGGGCCTGTGCCCGAAACGTCGAATCTCCTGTTCCCTGCATGCTGCCTGACCTGCTGTGCTGTTCCAGCAATAAAGTTTCAACTCTGTTTTACTCTGAGATACCTTCTTTGCTGGAGAAAGTGATGACTGCAGATGCTGGAGATCAGAGCTGAAAATGTGTTGTTGGAAAAGTGCAGCAGGTCAGGCAGCATCCAAGGAGCAGGAGAATCGACGTTTCGGGCATGAGCCCTTCTTTGCTGTCCACTACACCAGCACCTTTGGTGTCATTTGCAAACTTACTAACCACACCTCTTATATTCACATCCATATCATTGATATAGTGGACAAAAAGCAGTGGACCCAATCATTGTGGCGCATTGCTGGTCACAGGCCTCCAGTCCAAAAAGCAACCATCCACCACCACCTTCTGTCTCCAAATGGCTAGTTCTCCCTGTATTCCATGTGATCTAACCTTTATTAGCCAGTCCACTGTGCAGAACCTTGTCAAATGCCTTACTGAAATCCATATTGACCATGTCCACCGTTCTGCCTTCATCAAACCTCTTCATCACTTCCTCAAAAAAAACTTAGTCGAGTTAATGAGTCATGATTTCTCACGCACAAAGCCATGTTGACTATCCCTAATTAGTCTTTGCCTTTCGAAATACATGTGAAACCTGTCCCTCAG
Organism: Chiloscyllium plagiosum; assembly: GCF_004010195.1. Taxonomy (NCBI): domain Eukaryota; kingdom Metazoa; phylum Chordata; class Chondrichthyes; order Orectolobiformes; family Hemiscylliidae; genus Chiloscyllium; species Chiloscyllium plagiosum. The sequence goes on along the minus strand of NC_057712.1, from coordinate 59,171,205 downwards.
AATCCCCTCCAACAACTTACACACACTATTTTCAGGCTCACTGGTCTATAATTCCCTGACTTGTCCTTACCATCTTTCTTAAATGATGGCACCACGTTAGCCAGTCTCCAATCTTCCAGCACCTCATCTATAGCTATTGATGGTACACATAGCTTAGCAAGAGACCCAGCAATCATTTCCCTTGCTTCTCACAGAATTCTAGGGTACACCTGATCAGGTCCTGGGGATACTTCACTGGACATACTCCCTGCAATATCCTCCCTCAGTACAGCCTTAATGTTATCCCTAAACAAAAACGCACTCTCCCCCTCTCTCCCCCCCCCCCCCCACCACCCCCCACCACCACCAAGCGCATGCCGCGTGCGCGCACACACACGCACACTTCTCTCCTTCCTATATATGGTATCTATGCACTGGAACATTAATAGCTATGATATCAGAGTTCCATGTTCCCAACCATGCCCTGAGTTCATCTGCCTTATCTGTCACCCCTCTTGCATTGAAATAAATGCATTTTAATTGATCAGTCCTACCTCATTTTCTGCCATGCTCCTGCCTACCTTGATTGTTTAACTTCTTTTCTCAACTGTACCAGTGGAGTTGATTAAATGTGGAGCTGGAAAAAGCAGCAGGTCCAGCAGCATTGGAGGAGCAAGAGAGTCGATGTTTCTGGCATGACCCTTCATCGGGGGAAGGGAAGGACTGAGAAATTGAAAGGAGAAGGAGAAGGGGCAAGGGGAGGGTAGGTGGAACGGCGATACATGGGTACAGGTAGGAGGTGATTGTGATAGATCGGTGGAAGTGTCGACTGGATAGTGGGAAGGAAGATGGACAAGTAGGTCAGGTCAAGAGGTGGTGCCAAGTCAGAAGGTTGGATCTGGGATGAGTGGGTGTGTGTGGAGATGTGGAAACCAGTGATGTTAATGTTCATGCCATGTGATTGTAGGCTTACGATAACAGACGAGGTGGTCTTCTTCCGTGAGCAGGTGGCCGAGTGTAGGCAATGGAGGAGGCCCAGGATGGATATGTCATTAGGGGAGTGGGAGAGGGAGTTGAAATGGATGACCACAGGAAGGTGAGGTTGATTGGTGCGTATGGACCAGAGATGTTCCCTGAACTGTTTTGTGAGTTTGCGCATCACCTCTCAGATGTAGAGGAGACCACAGCGAGAGCAACGGATGCAGTCAGTGAGATTTGAGGATATGCACAAAAGTGTCTGCCAGATTTGGAATGACCTTTGGGGCCTTGGAAGGAGATTGGGGGTGGTGGTGTGGGTGCAGCTCTTACAGCGACAGAGGGAGGTGTCAGGTGTGGAGACTGGGTTGGTGAAGTGTTTGGACCTAACAAGGGAGTCGCGGAGGGAATAGTCCCTTCAGAACCCAAATGGGAGTGGGGAGGGAAGTATATTTTTGGTGGTGGTGTCTGACTGAAAGTGCCAAAAATGGCAGAGAATGATGCACTGGATTTGGAGATTAGTGGGATAGAATGTGAGGAGCAGGGAGATTCTATCCTTGTTGTGGTTGGGAGAGTGAGGTGTGAGGCAAAGGTGCGGGAAGTGGAGGAGATGAGACTAAGCGCATTGTTGATCACGGGGAGGGGAATTTATGATTCTTGAAGTAGGAGGATATTCCTGGAATAGAATCGCTAATCCTGAGAGCAGAGAGGCGGAGGAATTGGGAGTAATGGATCCTGTTTTTACTGGAGGGAGTAGGGTAGGAGGAGGTGTAGTCAGGGTAGCTGTGGGAGTTGGTGGGTTTGAAATAGATGTCAGTGTTGAGTTGGTCACCAGAGACAGAGAGGTCCAGGAAGGGGTGGGGAGCAGGGGGAGGTGGAGGAGTTGTCGGAGATGGTCCAGTTGAATTTGAGGTCAGGGTGGAAGTTGTTGGTGAAGTGGATAAACTGTTCAAGCTCCTCGTGGGAGCATGAGGCTGCGCCAATACAGTCATTGATGTAGTGGAGGTAAAGATGGGGGATGGTGCTAGTGTAGCTGTGGAAGAGGAACTGTTCCATGTATCTTACGAAGAGGCAGGCATAGCTGGGAGCCGTGTGGGTATTCATAGCCATCCCTCTGGTTTGCAGGAAGTGGGAAGATTTAAAGAAGTAGTTCTTTAGGGTGAATACCAGTTCTGCCAATTGAATGAGAGTCAGTGAAAGGGGACTGGTTGGGTCGGCAGGGCAGGAAGAAATGGAGGGCTTTTAGGCCTTATGAGGAATATAGGTGTAGAAGGATTCAATGCCCACAGTGAAGATGAGGTGTTGGGGGCTGCGAAATCTGAAGTCATGGAGGAGGTAGAATGCGCAGGTAGTGTCTTGAGTGAATTCGGGGAGTTCCTAGACCAAGGGGGACAGGACACAGTTGAGATAAGCGGAGATGAGTTGAGTAGGCAGAGACAATCGGTTGACCAGGGGAGTCAGGTTTGTAAATTTTAGGTAAGAGAGAGAACTGGGCAATATGGGGATTGGGTAGTTCTGAGGTTGGAGGTTGTGGGTGGGAGATCACCTGAGGTGATGAGATTGGGGATGGTCTTTAAGATGGTTTGCCTTCGATCATGCTGCCTACACAGATGCCACCGCTTACCTAACTTCCAAAATCATCACCGATCGCTCCCACTCCAGAGACAGTCTCCACCCCCACTCCCAACTCCAGCTCAACACTTGGCTCCAGCCCCAAGCCCTCCTGTGTATTTACCATTCCTCCCAGACCTCTCCCTCACTGAGGACAGTCAGTCCTCAACAAAGGACTCTCCTTCATTCCACTATGCCGCCATGTCAACAATTTCCATATGCGGCGTGATGTTGAACTCTTTTTCTGTTACCTCCGCCTCCGTGCCTACTTTTTCGATCGTAACTCCCACCCACCCACTGAAGACCCCTTCTCCCACCTACAAGAAACTCCATCTTCTTGAACACCCCATCCTGGCCTCTTACCCTCCCTCTTCATTTTCAACTGCCATTGCGACATTAACTGCCCAATCTCTCCACCTTTCTCACCCACTCAACTTCCTGCCCTGCGCAGCCCTCCACTCCCTCCGCTCCAACCTCAACCTCACTATCAAACCAGCTGACAAGGGAGGTGCAATATGGCACACTGACCTCGACATCGCTGAGGCCAGAAGTCAACTCGCTGACACCTCCTTCTCCCTCAATTGTACCAGCCTCGTACTGATCTCCTTTTCTCACTATCTCTCTTTGGTACACCCCACTTCCTGTTTAAATCTTCCTGTGTAGCTCTAGCAAATCTCCCCACTAATATATTAGACCCCTTCCAATTCAGGTGCAACCCATCCTCCTTATACAGATCACGTCTACCCCAGAAGATATTCCAATGATCTAAAAATGTGTATCCTTCTCTCGTGCGCCAGCTCCTCAGCCACGCATTCATCTGTCCTATCCTCCCATTCCCAGTCTCATGGGAAACACATGGTCCTGGGAGTAATCCAGATTTTACTAACCTGAGGACCTACTTGTTCTTCTCTTCCTTATCATTGGTCCCAAAGTGGACAATGATCTTGTGCTGGTCACTTTGCCCTTTGGGAATACCCTGCACCGTCTGAGACATCCTTGACCCTGATAGCAGGGAGGCCACATGCCTTTCTGATGTCACGCTGTCAGCCGCAGAAATGTCTGCCTGTGCCTCGGACTATAGAGTCCCCTATCACAATCGATCGCTTGGAAGCTGACGTACCTCTCATTACAGTAGAGCCAGTCACAGAAATATGATCATCATTCTCCCGAGTGATATATTCCCCCCATAGTCCATCATACGCTACATTTTCCAAAACAGAATATTTGTTTGAGATGGGGATAATGACAGGAAACTCCTGCACTACCTGCCTCCCTCTCCTAGAGTTAACCCATCTACTTCTCGCTTCCTGAAACTAATTGGAGTCAGCATAGGTTTATGGAGAGGAAGTCATTTTTAACAAATCTGGTTCAGTAACAGGAAACCAGTAGATGTTATGTATTTGGATTTTAAGAAAACTTTAGATAAATATCCTCTCAGGTGATTCATAAATAAATCAAAGTGCATGGAATTGGAAGTATTATATTCATTCAGATTGAGTATTGGTTAACAGACAGAAAACAGAGAGTCAGAATACATTGGTCATTCTCAAGTTGGCCTGCTGTAAAGCATTGGGGTACTACCAGGATGTGTGCTTGGAACCCCCTACTGTACACAGTGTATATCAATGATTTGTGGGAGCCAGTTTTAATATTTCTGATTTTGTAGATGATTTAAAACCTTGTGGGATGAGAGTTACAAAGGGAATGCAAAGAAGCCTTAAGGGGCATTCAACAGGCTAAGGGCAAGGTGATGTAATACAATGTTGTAAAATATAAGATTATCCACTTTAACAGAAGCAATGAAGTTGCAGATATCTCTTAAATGGTGAGAAGTTGAGATGTTCAGTGGATTGTTGTTGAGGTGGATGATCAACCATGATTTAAACTGGCAGTGTGTGCTCAAGGGGCGAAGTGGCCTACTCTTGTTCCTGTGTTGCCATGTCACCTGAACTAGTTCATCCGTAACCTTTCACATAAAGCCAGAATGTTTGTCAGGAATGTGTATATGTTTTATATATTTACCATGGTTTTGTAAGTTATCAATAGTGATGCAATATTTCATTTATGACAAAATGACTTGGTAATTTTTCATGTGGGCTTGGCTGTCTTTCCATTTAAAATGAACAGACAATGTTCTTAAGTCTAGTGTTGATGAGTAGGTTAAATCACCCTAGTTTTATCTCGAGGATGGGTTTTAATTTTTATCTCAGAATTGTAGTTCTAAGTTGGGTACATTTGGGTAGTGACAGTCTAGTTCTAAATGGACATGGGTCTATAATTTGAGTGAAAGAAGGGACATTGCTACACTGGTGAAATGGGTGGTCATTTTCTGTGGTTGCAATGAAAGCACAAAGTTGGGACATGGAAGAGGAAGCTTTGCCCACAGTTGATAATTTCGGAGTAATTGATCCTAATCTTGCAAAATGTTTAAAAAAAATGTATTCTTTACTTATTATTTCTATTCCTTATGTAGAGCACCTGTGAAGATACAAAACTATAGAATGGTTTCTGAAAGAGATTACTTACATTTTTGTGTTTTCCTGTAAACCCTACATTTTCAAGTTAGAAGTGTATTTTTATTCCAGTATCAGATTTGAGTTGTTCTCATCCATTAATACAGCTGATCTTGTTTTTAATTGTTCATTAACTGTTCCCTTACTTGTGTTGTCATCCTACTGCACACACAAACAATCCATAATCTTTTTGACAGCAGAAATTCAGGTAAAGCATATTTTGTCTGTTTTAGAATAAAATGAATGATAGGAGTTAAATTTCTAACTATGTTTGAGCTTACATCTGTGCACTTGTCTACATTTTTTGTTTATATCCACTCAAGAGTTTCACACCTAGTTTGCAATTCACATTTAAAAAGAGCTAATGATGTTTACCTTTGTTGAAGCAGTCTTTGAGGTTCCAAGAGATCTGCTCGTCAAATTTATTTTATGATTGCCTTAACTAACTGTACTTAGCATCAGTGTTTCAAACTGAGGTGGACTTGGCATTCTGCTAGATTTCTTATGTGTGCAAGATGCTATAACATTTCGTTAGTTTTGCAATCATGGTGAAGTGAGAGGGAGAGAAAATGTAAATGTATAATAATGATTCTGGTATCAATGTAATTCAAAACTTATCATGATGGATGTGTTCTGCTTTGGCATAATGGATTGGGAGGGATATGTTGAATGATGGATATTGACATATTGCTTGTTAGCTTGTTGATTAATAGTGGGGTATGTTTGTGCTAATTTAGAAACACAATGTCACCATAAAAAAACTTTCACACTGGGCTTGGAGCCTCCTTGATAAATTGATCTCCATCTGTAATGGAATTGTTTAGTCTGGGACTTTGGTGTTTTGGCTCAGGTGAGCATTTAAGTGCATCTGTGTTGGCACAAGTGTTGCTAGAGCTATGCTAATGAAGAGATCTCCACTGGCTATAAACTTCGGGATGTCCTAGCAGGCCAAACCCAGCATTTACATAATCATAGAGTCATAGAACATGGAAACAGACCAACCAGTCCATGTGGAACATAACTCAAACTAAACTAGTCCCACCTGCCTGCTCCTGGCCTGTATCCCTCCAAGTTAGCACTGCTGCCTCACAACGCCAGAGACCTGGGTTCAATTCCCGCCTCGGGCAACTGTCTGTGTGGAGTTTGCACATTCTCCCTGTGTCTGCGTGGGTTTCCTCCGGGTGCTCCGTTTTCCTCCCACAGTCCAAAGATGTGCAGGTTAGTGAATTGGCCATGCTAAATTGCCCGTAGTGTCAGATGAAGGGGTAAATGTAGGGGAATGGGTCTGGGTGGGTTGTTCTTCGGAGGGTCAGTGTAGACTTGTTGGGCCGAAGGGCCTATTTCCACACTGTAAGTAATCTAATCTAATCTCTCCTATTTATGTATCCATCTAAATGTCTTTTAGATGTTATAATTGTACCCGCAACCACTCAGGAAGTTCATTTCACATGCGAACCACCCTCTGTGTAAAGAAAATTGCCTCATGTCTTTTTTAAATGTCTCTCCTCTCACCTTAAAAATGTGCCCCCCAGTTTTGAAATTCCCCATCTTAGAGTAAAAAAGCAACTATCATCAACTCTATCTATAACATTATTTTATAAACTTCTATCGGGTCACCCCTCAACCTGTTATACGCCAGTGAAAAAGGGCCCAGCCTAGCCAGCCTTTCTTTGTAATTCAAACCTTCTATACTCAGCAATATCCTGGTAAATCTCTGCTGAACCCTCTCCAGCTTGATAATATCCTTCCTATAACTGGGGTGACCAGAAATGGTCACAGTATTCCGGAAGAGGCCTTACCAATGTGCTGTATAACCTCAATGTTACTTCCCAACTCTTATACTCAAAGGATTGAACAATGAAGGCAAGCGTGCCAAATGTCTTTTTAACCATCCTGTCTATATGCTATGCAAACTTTAAAGAATTATATTCCTGCACCCCCATGTTCCTCTGTTCTACAACACTACCCATTAATTGAATAAGCCCTACCTTTGTTTGTTGTACCAAAATGTAATACTTCGCATTTACTCCAGATTGAACTCCACCTGCCATTTTTCAGCCCATTGACTCATTTGATCAAGATCCTTTTGTAATCTTAGAAAACCATCTTAGCTGTCTATTATGCCACTAATATTGGTGAAATCTGCAAACGTACTAACAATGCCTTCTATATTTTTCATCTAAATCATTTATATAAATGATTGATAAAAGAGGGCCCAGAACTGATTGCTGTGGAACACTGCTGGTCCAAGGCCTCCAGTCTGAAATGCAACCGTTCGCCATTACTATTTGTCTCCTGCCATTAGGCAAATTATGTATCCAAATGGCAAGCTCATCATGAATCCCATGTGATCTAACTTTACTAAATAGTCTACTGTGCGGAACCTTGTCAAAGGCTTTACTATAATCAAATAAACAATGTCTATAATCAAATAAACAATGGTACAACATTAACCACCCTCCACTCATCAGATTTTTAGACTATACATGTGTATTGATTCCCTTCTGCTCAAAGGTTTACAAATTTGCAAAATTTAAAAAGTTTCAAATATTAGATTCAGAATGGTGGTGCTATATCGTGACAGCGGTATTGATAAATGCCTTTATCTGCATATGCTTTTACACAAATTTATATGACAGGACATTCAGGAAAAATTACATCATAGACTCTGCATTTTTGAAATTGCACAGGGGGGTCAGGAAATAACATATTTTAAAAACAATGCTATATTTACGCTTCCAGTTAAATAGTGTATTTTATTTTTGAGCTGTTTTGCATGTGTGTGGTCAGATAAAGTATTCTTGCCATTGTTGTGGGATCTGTGTTCAGTGGTTGTGAATATACTTGGGTGGTCAATACCAGCAGCTTTAAACCAAACATCTACCTTTCAGGAATGAGTTGGTTGATTCTTTCAAATTGCTTCCTGCATGTACTGTAATTATTTTCAACGTACATTTGTTCTGTTTTAGTTGTAGCAGTTATTGTGCAAGTGATTGGTCATTGTTTGAAATACTTAAAATAATTGTTAGATATAGCTATTCATAGACTTACAGTGTAAAGTATCTATCTCATGTAGGGGTTAGTCTTTAGGTTTTCATAAAGAAGAATTTTAAGACTAAAAGCATCAATTATTTTAGAAATTTTAGCCAATCCTTCAAGACTCCCATACAAATGCATTGTGCTTTGGGACAGACTAAGTGTGCGAATAGAATGTATTTTATGAAAGTCTTTCTTGATATGTCAAATATTGCTAAATAGTGTTGCAATTTAACTCAAAGCATATGATAAATTAACATCGTAAAACCATGATTTTGTCAAAACTAATGCAGCCAGGGCACGTGTCTCAATAGTGAGACAGAACTGTCTAAATAATCAACTTATACTTTTCTAACAGGTCAGATGGATACAGGTTTGACAGGCTGAATGGTCGTCTTTGTTCATTCTAGTCTTCTCATAGATTTACATTGAAAAGTTTAGAGAAATATGTTGAATGTTTTAGAAAATAAAACAAAAGAAATATAAACTTGAACTGCTTGTAAGAATTCAGCTAAAAATGTTCCGGTCACTAAGTCAAACTTTACTAAGAAGAGCTCATCATTCTTTCCATTTTAAATGCTTCTTTTTGATTTATTAGAAAGCTGTGCTCCCAAAAGATGAAGCTTTGGGTATAAGCCAATGTTTCTAGTTTACATTCTCGTCAACAATGAGAGACAAGTACCTCATTGATGGGATGATGCAACATAATTTGTGCTAATGGGAGGATAAGAACTTGTATTTATATAGCACTTGATGTAAAGTGTCCCAGGGTTTTTCATGAAAGCATTATAGAACAAAATATAATACTGCGCTAAATAAGGCGATGTCGGACAGGCAACCAAAACCTTGGTCAAAGAAGTATGTTTTAAGCAGTGGCTAAAAAGAAACAAATAGGTGACAGAGGTGGAATGGTTTAGGGAGAGAATTTCAGGTCTTAAAGGCTAACAATTGAAGGCCCAGTTTATTTTTCCAATTGTTTTGTCTACTTTGATGGATTTCCCAATCACCTAAAAGGTGTATAGCACTGACGCATGAATCACTTCTTTGGTTATTATTGATATTAGATATTTTGAACATTGCTGAAAGGAGACAATAATTCAAAGTAAAGTCTTTGAACTCACTTGGACTAGAACACAATAAATAAACTTAGAATAAGGGATACCAATTTAAACAGCACAAGGAGAGAGTGCCATCAGTAGCCCAAAGATACAGCCTGAGCAGTTAACTGTCAGTCATAGTTCTCAGGTGTACACTGATTTGTCAGGGAGTTGCCATGGGAATGCAGCAGAAATAAGCAACCTTAGTGACCCCTTCCTTTCAGCATAGTAGTTGAAATGAAACACAAATTCCTTTTGCTTACATGAAATGGGGTCCAGTGAAGTAATATGTAAAGGTTCTAGCACACTTAAATTTATTACACTGCAGCCTTCTGATAATCTTTTAATTGGTTTCATGTACAATTCTTAGAACAGTCTGATTATTTAATAAATGATATAAGATTGTATTAAGCACATGGGATCCTGTTGTGAGCTTATGTCAGTTGAGAGAAGAAAGGCATATGTCAGGACAATCAGTTGACATGCACCAAAGCACTGATGTCATAAATTAGCAGCTCGAACGTATTCATGGCAGAATAGATCAAATCTTGCAGATTACCGATAGCTATTCAAGACACAAGGGCAGGATGAAAATACTGTGGAAGTCATCATACAAAGGAGAAGGTGGTTTGCCCAGTAAGGGAAAAGCAGCATTTTCACTGAAAAAAGCTCACTCATTTCACATACAATTTCATGCCATGAAGGAAGCAGAGTAAGCGCAGTACGATGGCCATTGAAGAGATATCAGGTGAAGATTCCAAAAAAACACTCTACATCATAAAACAAATTGGTTCAATCAAATCAATAGGTAATATGTGTTTTGTGCTGACCTGATGGTCCCCTTCTGCAGTGCTTGTTCCAAAAACTCCTAGACAGCAGGGCATTATGTCCATCATGCCCTCCACAGATTTCAACATGGCATAAATGAAACTCGTGCCAAGAGAATAGATTATTCATTGAGTCAAGTTAATGCAATGCAGTCCCAGAACATAGGTGACAAAGAGAAACTACTTGTGTCAGCCGGATCAATCTAAAGCTTTTTATCTCTCCACCCTTCAGTCACTCTGCCTGTATTCCTGATGAAGGTTTTTTGCCCAAAACGTCGATTTTCCTGCTCCTCGGATGCTGCCTGAACTGCTATGTTTTTCCAGCACCACTCTAATCCACAATCTAAAGCTTGGACTGGTGATGCCAAAAGAGATTTAAATGTGTCGCAGCAGACAATACCATCGATCATTGGGTAGATCCAAAGAGAGTACAACAATATGTTTATAGGGTTCGGATGTCTTCCAAGAGAATATCATCTTGAAGTAGTTGAAACTGTAAGACCAATTCAGCACCTTGAATTAAATTCCAACTCCCCTTAGTATCCGACAAGATAAAAGACCTGGAAAAGCAGGAAGTAGACCAGTAAGCCTAACATCTGTGGTGGGTAAGTTACTTGAGAAGATTCTGAGAGATAAGTTGGAAAAACAGGACTTGATTAGGAGCAGTTAGCATGGCTTTGTGCATGAGAGATCATGCCTCACAAATTTGTTAGAATTCTTTTGAAGTGACCAGAAAGAATGAGGAGGGCAGGGTGATTGACTTAGTCTATATGGATTTCATTGAAGCCTTTGATGAGGTTCCACATGGTAGGCTGCTCTGGAAGGTTAGATTGCTTGGAATTCAGGGGGAGCTGGCCAATTGGATACGCAGTTGGCTTGATGGTACGAAGCAGAGGGCAAAAGTGGAAGGATACTTGTCAGACTGGAGGCCTGTGACTCGTGGAGTGCCTCAGAGGTTGGTGCTGGGCCCATTGCTGTTTGTTCTCTATATCAATGATTTTGATGAGGATATACATGTACAAGGCATGATTAATAAGTTTGCAGCTGACACTAAAATAGGCGGTATTGTGGATAGAGAGAAGATTATCAGAAATTGCAGCAGGACCTTGATCTGCTGGGGAAGTGGGCTGAGAAATCACCAATAGAGTTTAATATAGATAAGTGTGAGGTCTTGCATTTTGGAATGACAGTTCAAAGCAGGAGTTTTATGGTGATTGGTAGGTCCTTTAGGAGTGCAGTGGAGAGGGATACAGATCTGAAAATGTGTTGCTGGAAAAGCGCAGCAGGTCAGGCAGCATCCAAGGAACAGGAGAATCGACATTTCGGGCATAAGCCCTTCTAGGGGATACAGATACAGATCCTTAGAAAATAGGCGACAGGTTTAGATAGAGGATCTGGATTGATGCAGGTTTGGAGGGCCGAAGGACCTATTCCTGTGCTGTAATTTTCTTTGTTCTTTGAGCTGAGGGACCTTGGAGTTAGGTGCATGATCCTCTGAAAGTGGAGTCATAGGTAGACAGGGCAGTCAAGAAGGCATTTGGCACGCTAGCCTTCATCAGTCAGTGCATCGAGTATAGAAGTTGGTAAGTTATGTTGCAGATGTACAGGATGTTGATGAGGCCATACTTGGGGGTATTTTGTTCAGTTTTAGTACCTTGCTTCAGGAAGGAAGTTATTAAATTGGAAAGAGTGCAGAAGAAATTTACAAAAATGTTGCCTGGACTCAAAGGTCTGAGTTATAGGAAGAGGTTGGACAAGCTAGGACTTTTTTCTTTAGAGCGTAGGAGACTGACGGTGGATCTTATAGATGTGTATAAGGTCATTATAGGCATGGATAGTGTAAATGCACTCTCTTTTTCCCAGGGAATTCAGGACTGGAGGGCATCGTTTTAAAGTTAGCGGGGAAAGAATAAGAGGGACCCTTTTTTACACAAAGTGTGATACCCATATGGAATGAGCTGCTAGCAGAAGTTGTTGAGGTGGGTGCATTAATGATATTTAAAAGACATTTGGACAAATACATGAATAAGAAAGATTTACAAGGATATGGGCAAGTGCACGGAAATGGGGTTAGTATAGATGGACATTTTGGTCAGCATGTGTCAGCTTGGGCCAAAGGGCCTGTTTCCATGTTGTCGGACTCTATGGCACTATAATCAAGAAAGGGGCAAACTTTCACAGAATGGATTAGCAATGGAAAAAATCATGAAGCTGAGAGTTTGCATTGACACAAAATATTTAAATAAAGTTCTGAAGAGTTTAATTATGCAATGCCAACCCTCAAGGGATGTTTGCCACAACTTCCAAGGTCAAAATCTTCATTCCTTGTGGCTGTGCAGGATTGGGGTTCCTGGCAAGTAAAACTGGATGAAAGCTGCAGCGTTCTAACTACTTTCTTGATATTGAGAGATGCATATGATTTGCAATATTCATGGCTCCAGAGGAATATCAGCACGTACAAAATGAAATAGTAATTTTTCTGGAGTGGAAGTTATCATGGATGATTGTTAGCTTGTGGAAAAATTATTGCTGACTATAATTAAAACATAATGTAACTGCATGACAGAGCTCACCAGTTAAGCCTGAAACTGAACAAGAAAAAAATTACAATGAAATATGCCTGAAGCCAAATATATAGGCCATTTACTAACAACAATGATGCATGATGAACAGATATAAGAACAGTGTGATTATTTGTTGCATTTGTCAACTATTTAGCAAATTTCTTGCCTAATTTTTTGAAGTGTGAGCCATTACACCAACTCTCAGCCAACAATGCGCAGTATAGTTAAGGAACAAGAAGACTGAGTGTTCATGTAAAAAAATTATGCAACTAGTGATGGCAATGTCAGTTCTTAAATAATGAAGGTGCCCACCCAACAATATGGCACTTGGAGCAACCCCATCGCAGCAAGGGCAGTCTGTTACGTTTGCATCCAGGCTGTTAACACAGTGAAGTTATGCTCAAATTGAAAAACTGGGCCTGGACATTGTCTTTTATTAAGAACATATTCTTAATACCTACTTGGAAATGACAAGATGACAGTCAAATCTGACCACAATCACTTTGAAGAATTTTCTTTAAACACCTGTTTCCAGGAGTCTTCAAAGAATGTTACTCCAATAACAGAGATAGTGTCTGGATGTGACATGCAAGCCAGGGAAGCAAATTTATTTCAAAGACACTGAGAGCTGAACTCTCAATGAAGAAAGTAGAGAATGCTGTGACAAAGTGTAAAATCTTCTAAATCCAACATGAATAGCAGCTCAACAAAAACCAAAGAATCAAAGAGCTGGTAATCTGAAACAAAAACAGAAATTGCTGGAGAAATTCAGCAGATCTGGTAGCATCTGTGGAGAGAAAGCAAAGTTAATGTTCCAAGTCCAGTGACCCTCCTTCAGAGTCTTTAAGATACTGAATATAACAGATAAGCATCTTGCTCAAATCAAGCAAATGATGAACGAATATTGACTTTGCTCCTTTGTTTTCTGATTAATTCTGCCTATCCATACAGGGCCAGGCATATTTGCAACCTAATCCTATTGCACACACAAAAGATGGAATTGAGGCTCTTGTAGCTGTGCAGCAATGTTTTGTTTTCGTTTTAGGATTGTTGTTGCTTTTGATGCATTTTCTAGTAAATGTATTATCTAAACTTGTAGCATTTTCTGTATGGTGAAGACAGCTGGGAAGGCGCGAAGATTTCTCTCTATTTAAATCTGTACTTTCTGAAATAAAAGTTATAGAATGGCTTGCTGATAATGTGATAAAATATCTAAATTATGTAAAACATGAACAAAGTCTTTCAACTAAATTGAAAATGCCTTAGTCATTTAGTATGGCATGAACCTCAAAGCTTCTGTTGATATTTTACGATCCTCCACTTTATCTCCCTCTCAATTCTCTTCCATCTAGCTATTGTTAGGTTTGATTTGAGCTCTGAGAATGTTGTCATGTGCAAAAAGACTGTCCCAGGCTTTCCTTGTCATCTAGAATACTTGGAGCTATTTTCCCTTTGGCATGAATGCCATGTTAAACCTGCTCACTATATGTTTGACTTTGACTGCTAGTATGGAGCTGTTACTTAAATTGCTTGAACTGACCACAGTGTCAGCTTCCCTCTCCAGATAATATAACTGGTGTTTCTGTGCTGCTGAATTCTGGCAATTTTACTGATGTTGCACAACAATTTAGCAGATGTACGGTAAACTGTACTGAGGAAGTAAAACTGACTCTATTCAAAACATGACCATTCAGTTCTCTTTCATATTATTTTACTGGCATCAACACAGTATTACAGTTTGTATTCATACTCTATGAATGTGAGTTATGAAGTGCAAGCCGAGATTGTCTTTTTTATTCATTTCAAATTTACCAAACAGAATGCAAATAATTCTAAATTTCCAATTTGTCCCTTATGGCTGCTGACTAAAACATTGAACAGCATTGACTTGAAAGAAAGCTGTTGTCTGTATTCTTTTACAAAGACATCTATTCGAAAGATTAATTTGTAGTAGTAAGTATATGTCCTTCCATAATATAGGTCAGATGTTTTCTGGGTAAGATAAACCTAGTTTTTATCTGCTCTCTCAGGATGTAAAGATCCCTTCACACCATTTTGAAGAGGAACAGAGGAATTAAGCCTGAGGTCTCAGCCAATGTTTATTCCACAGTCAACATCATTATATTTTTAAAAAACTATCTGGTCATTAGCACATTCCTGTTTGAGAGAGATTGCTGTGTGCAGATTAGTTACCATGTTCACGACAATGCCATTGTCACTACATTTCACAAGTACAGAGTTTGGACATTCTGAGCATGTAAACGTTGCAGTATAAATGCAAATGCTTCTGTTTTTTAGATTTTCTTAAATCATCAGAAAAATTATTTAGTGTTTGGTAACTGTTGACATGTTATGAAGAGGCAAGTTACACAGTCATGATACAGGTTACATAGATGGCTTAAAAGCAATCATGCCAAGTATTCTACAATCATTTAAGTGTATAATGCACCTAAAGTTCCCCACCATTTCTTATTTGTCTTTGATTCCTCTGCCCCATTGTATTTCTGCTCACATTACTGGCCCAGCCTGCTGGTTAATAACCTGAGTGTTCTGCAAGTTGAGCACATTCAGGAACTCTTGTCAGATAGTGACAAGATGCTCAGGTGTACAAACATGCAAAATCACCGGACGTAGCTGCAATTTAGCAGGTCCATTGACAGCATTTATACCTTTTTGCTACTGAAATAGTAATTTATTATTTTAGAAATAACAGGCAGTATATGGTGCTGATTTTGATAGTGAGGGGGCACTTAACAGGTAAGAAGGTGGTAGCCGGGTTCCTGAAGAAGGGCTTATGCCTGAAACGTCGATTCTCCTGTTCCTTGGATGCTGCCTGACCTGCGTTTTTCCAGCAACACATTTTCAGCTAAGAAGGTGATAGGTTTGGAACCCATCACCTTGCCACCTACACCCTGATTGTCAGTGTCAAAGAGAGTCTTAGAGTCCTACAACATGGAAACAGGCCCTTTGGCCCAAACTAGTCCATGCTGACCAAAATGATGTGGTGGGAAGACTTGTGGTGACCGTACCACCCCAAAGCCTGTTCATTGCCATTGAGTGAGCAATTGATGCCCACAAATGCACACATTGATCCCCAGTAGTGTTGACTCAGGAATGGGCAGTGTTGCCCATGCTGGGATTGTAATGATCAAACTTGTGCAAGATTGTATCCGGCTATCTTCGGACTGGAGATTCCATGTTCAAAGGCAGTTAGTCCTGACCAAAAGACCGGACATTCAATGAGAGATTGGGGCCACTGAATACCATCCCCTACCCTTAATGCATGAATTGCTCCCTCATGACATCGTTCAGCCTCTGACTTGGAATCTAGCAATAATCTTGGGTCTTCGGTTGGTCGAGTATTAACAGCCCCTGCCTACCCAGCAGTGCTAATTTTTAATAGAGCTGTCAGTTTATGATTCGTTTACAGTTCTGAGAGCATCCACAGGTTGATGATCCCAAGCGAAGACCTGCTACTGGCTTATCAGGTGCCTCTGAGAGACCAGATGTGGTATCCTTATCAGAAACAGATGCCATGTGGCTCTGTCCTGCTCTCCAGCGAGATTCTGCCGATTGTTTCTTACATTGGCTTGACTTGTATTTTGGATTATAATGGAGGAGGAGCAGGCGATGTCTTGGAAAGTGAAGGATCATATGAGAAAGAAGCCTCGCAAATGCAAAAGGAAGAGTGTATTGAGGCCTCAACTAACATTCTAAGAGATGAAGGACGGGTGTGTGGTCAATATGAGGGGAAAGGTCATGATCTGATTGCTATTTGCTTCCAATGGCTTAAAACCTTGGTCTACATTTAGCAGAGCCTTTATGGACAGCTAGAAGTCACACGACACCGGGTTATAGTCCAACAAGTTTGTTTGAAATCACAAGCTTTTTGAGCCTTTGTCAGATGAAGTCAGACTTCAAGCTCCAAAAACTTGTGATTTCAAATAAACCTGTTGGACTATAACCCGGTGTCGTGTGACTTCTAGCTGTCCATAAAGCTGTCTTACTTTGTCTACCCCAGTCCAACACCGGCACCTCCGAATTTAAGTAGAGCAATTAAGGTGAGCATAGTCTTCAACTTCTATGATCCTTGATTCTTCTAATTACTTATGTTTGAGGAATGATGACAGAACATTGCAAGATTTGTCAAGGGCAGAGATATCTATACCAATTGGTCTATAACTAGCCTTTTAAGAAGACAAGTCACCTTCACTTTCTCAAGGCAATTAAGCATAGACAATAAATGTTGGTCCAGCCAGTGAAGCCAATACCTGAAAAAGAAGAGCATGAAAGAGGGAGAAGGCAGACAAATGGCACCAGGTGAATTGCTCATTTGAACAGACAGCACAGACAAGATAGAACAAATGGCCTCCTTCTGTAAGGAACAATTATATGATCCTGTCTTGTGCATTTCATTGATCACACCCAGCACTTTGAGTAAATATAGTCCTTTATCCTGTAGAAGCCTATTATTGGAATGTTGCTATATTGTGGTATTCCAAATAGTATAATCTCCCCACCTTTCTGTCAACCTGTTCTGTCATTTTTAATGACTTATATACATATATGGCCAGGTTCCTTTAGAATTGTACCTTTTATTTTAGTTGTGTCTCTTTCTCTGTTCTTTCTATCAAAATGAATCACTTCACACTTCTCTGCATTATGGGCATAATCCAGAAGAGGTGACAGAAGTGGGTGAGGCAGTGTGAATGGGTACATTTCTTCACTGACCCAATTGCTCAACCACTGTACTGACTCAGACTACTCCATTAGCTTACTTTCCCCAATTTCAGTTTTGGACATTTATTTCTCTTTTTGCGTGAAAATTTCTCTCTCCTATAACCAATTTGAGGTATTTTAAATGTTTAATTCTCGTTTCAAATGCAAGTTGTGTTCAACTTGCCAAAATTAGGAGTAAACAAAGAAAATCAAATTGTACTGATGAGCCATGTTAAGAGGTGATGACTCTCCTGTCCACTGTTTCTTCAAGTGTGTTGAACTGATTCCTGAGATGGCAGGATTGACTTGTGTAGAGAGTCCAGATCAGTTAGGACTGGCATTTAGAAGAATGCGTCTCATAGAAATGCACAAAATTCTGACAGGACTAGACAGGGTAAGTACAGGAAGGATATTTCTGATGACTCTTGAATGCTCTTGAATCTTAATGAATGATACAGGCACAAGAAATGTCCAGGCAGTAAACAGTGCTTAGGGTTGTCATTTCCTGTTGATGTTTCACTGTGGTTCTAGCAACCAACAACTAACAAACCTAAACATTTTTCAATAAAATAAATATAAGCTTACAAACAAAAAACATGTCAAATCACTACCTTCATTGATGACACTGTGTTAATATCAGTGACACTTTTAGGCCTTTTTTAATCAGTCCGAGGAGACTCAACCATGTGTAAAATATTTTGTCAGTTTACCACAGGTGATATAAATTAACTAGACTCTATCTATCCCTCTCATTACCTTGTACACTCCATCAAGTCACTTCTCATCCTTCTTCGCTCCAATGACCTCAAGAGTTATATCTAACTGCTTCTTAAAAACATTCAATCTTTTAGCCTCAACAACTTTCTGCTGGGCTAAGAAAATTGTCCTCTTTTTAGTCCTAAATGCCTAAAGTGCGTCTAAAGTGCGGTCTGCTCACTCCCTTACCCCTCCCTTACTGTGCCATTCCATCTTCTAAAGTGCTGTCTGCTCATTCCCTTCAGTTGCCCTTTCTAAATTGCTTGTACCTTTACCTCCTGGCTTCTCCTGTGTTCTTAAAGTAGACTCGGGATTCAGCTGTACTGCTGGGGTAAAATGCGCAGTGGCAGGAGTGATGTTTATGAATGTAGTACACATGTGGCCATGTCTCTTTAAGCTGCTAACCAAGCAATTATTGTTGTGCATGAATGCATCCTCTAACCAATGTATGGACTCAAATTACAGAATGGAATCACGGTGGCACAGTGGTTAGCACTGCTGCCTCACAGCGCCAGAGACCCGGGTTCAATTCCCGCCTCAGGCGACTGACTGTGTGGAGTTTGCACATTCTCCCCATGTCTGCGTGGGTTTCCTCCCACAGTCCAAAGATGTGCAGGTTAGGTGAATTGGCCAGGCTAAATTCCCCGTAGTGTTAGGTAAGGGGTAAATGTAGGGGCATGGGTGGGTTGCGCTTCGGCGAGTCGGTGTGGACTTGTTGGGCCGAAGGGCCTGTTTCCACACTGTAAGTGATCTAAACAAAAATTCTCATTTTAAAGTAGCATGCATCACTTTTAATAGCCAATTGCAGTTACAGTCATAGAGATGTACAGCATGGAAACAGACCCTTTGGTCCAACTCGTCCATGCCAACCAGATATCCCAACCTAATCTAGTCCCATTTGCCAGCACCCAGCCCATATCCCTCTAAATCCTTCTGATTCAAATACCCTTCCAGATGCCTTTTAAATGTTGTAATTGTACCAGCCTCTACCACTTCCTCTGGCAGCTCATTCCATACACGCACCATCCTCCATGTTCCTTAGGTTCCTTTTACATCTTTCCCCTCTCACCCTAAACCTATGCCATCTAGTTCTGGACTCCCCCACCCCAGACAAAGCACTTTGTCTGTTTACCCTATCCATGTCCCTCATGATTTTGTAAACCTCTATAAGGTCACCCCTCAGCCTCTAAAGCTCCAGGGAAAGCAACCCCCGCCTATTGAGCCTCTCCCTGTCGCTAAAATCCTCCAACCCTGGCAACATCCATGTAAATCTTTCCTGAACTCTTTCAAGTTTCACAACATCCTTCATATAGGAAGGAGACCAGAATTGCATGCAATATTCCAAAAGTGTCCTAACCAATGTCCTGTACAGCTGCAAAAAACATGACCTCCCAACTCCTGTACTCAGTATTCTGACCAATAAAGGAAAGCATATCAAACGCTTTCTTCACTGTCTAATCTACCTGTGACTCTACTTTCAAGAAGCTATGAACCTGCACTCCAAGGTCTGTTTGTTCAACAACACTCCCTTGGGCTTTACGATTAAGTGTATAGGTCCTGCTGATTTGCTTTTCCAAAATGCAGCACCTCGCATTTATCTAAATTAAACTCCATCTACCACTCCTCCACCCATTGGCCCATCTGATCAAGTCCATCTTTGGACTGTGGGAGGAAACCGGAGCACCCGGACGAAACCCATGCAGATACGGGGAGAATGTGCAATGAGGTAACCTTCTTAACTGTCCACTACACTTCCAATTTTGGTGTCATCTGTAAACTTACTTACCATACCTCCTATGTTCACATCAAATCATTTATATAAATGATGAGAAGTAGTCGACCCACCACTGATCCTTGTGGTACTCCACTGGTCACAGGCCTCCAGTCTGAAAAGCAGCCCTCCATCACCATCCTTTGTCTTCTACCTTCGAGTCAGTTCTGTATCCAAATGGATAGTTCTCTCTGTATTCAATGAGATCTAATCTTATAAACCAGTCTTTCATGGGGATCCTTGTTGAATGCCTTACTGACGTCCATATAGATCATTTCCACCGCATTGCCCTCATCAATTCTCTTTGTTGTTCTTTCAAAACGCTCAGTCAAGTTTGTGAGACTAGGTTTCCCATGTACAAAGCCATGTTGACTATCCCTAATTAGTCATTGCCTTTCC
Source organism: Chiloscyllium plagiosum (assembly GCF_004010195.1). Taxonomy (NCBI): domain Eukaryota; kingdom Metazoa; phylum Chordata; class Chondrichthyes; order Orectolobiformes; family Hemiscylliidae; genus Chiloscyllium; species Chiloscyllium plagiosum. The sequence goes on along the minus strand of NC_057712.1, from coordinate 59,150,958 downwards.
AAAAACATGTCAATCCTGTCCCTCAGGATTCCCTCCAACAACCTGCCCACCACCGACATCAGGATCACCAGTCTATTGTTCCCTGGCTTGTACTTAGCACCCTTCTTAAATAGTGGCACCACATTAGCCAACTTCCAGTCTTCTGGCACCTCACATGTGACTATCCATGATAGAAATATCAACAAGGGGCCCAGTGATCACTTGCCCAGCTTCTCTCAGAGTTCTAGGGTACACCTGATCAGGTCCTTGGGATTTATCTACCTTTATGCGTTTCAAGACATCCAGCACCATCACCTCTGTAATATTGACATTTTTCAAAATGTCACCATCTATTCCCCAGCATTTTACATCTTCCATGACTTTCTCCACAGTAATCACTGATACAAAATACTCGTTTAGTATCTCTCCCATCTCCTGCGGCTCCACACAAAGGTTGTCTTACTGATCTTTGAGGAGCCCTATTCTCTCCCTAGTTACCCATTTGTCCTTAATGTATTTGTAAAAACCCTTTTGGTTCTCCTGAACCCTATTTACCAAAGCTATCTTATGTCCCCTTTTTGCCCTCCTGATTTCTCACTTAAGTATACTCCTTTGCCTTTATATTGTTCTAAGGAAGGATTCACTCAATCTCTCCTGTCTATGCCTGACATATGCTTCCTTCTTTTTCTTAATCAAACCCTCAATTTCTCTAATCATCCAACATTTCCGACAACTACCAGCCTTTCCTTTCACCCTAACGGGAATATACTGTCTCTGGACTCTCTTTATCTCATTTCTGAAAACTTCCCATTTTCCAGCCATCTGTTTACATGCAAACATCTGCCCCCAATCAGCTTTTGAAAGGTCTTGCCTAATATCATCAAAATTAGCCTACCTCCACTTTAGAGCATCAACTTTTAGATCCAGTCTATCATTTTCCATCAGTATTTAAAAACTAATAGAATTATGGTCTCTGGCCCCAAAGTGCTCCCCCACTGATATCTCAGTCACCTGCCCTGCCTTATTTCCCAAGAGCAGGTCACGTTTTGTATCTTCTTGTACACATTTAACAAATTCCTCTCTATCTAAACCCTTAACACTATGGCAGTCCCAGTCTGTTTGAAAAGTTAAAATCCCCTACCATAACCACCCTATTATTCTTACATCTCCTGACAAATGTGTTTCTCAATTTCCCTCTGACTATTAGGGGGTCCATAATACAATCCCAATAAGGTGATCATTCCTTTCTTATTTCTCAATTCCACCCAAATAACTTCCCTGGATGTATTTCCAGGAATATCCTCCCTCAGTACAGCTGTAATGCTATCTCTTATCAAAAACACCACTCCCCTTCCTCTCTTGCCTCCCTTTCTATCCTTCGTGTCGCACTTGTATCCTGGAACATTAAGCTGCCAGTCCTGTCCATCCCTGAGCCATGTTTTTGTAATTGCTATGATATCCCAGTCCCATGTTCCTAACCATACCCTCGGTTCATCTGCCTTCCCTGTTAGGACTCTTGCATTGAAGTAAGTGCAATTTAACTTACCAGTCCTACCTTGTTCTCTGCTTTGTCCCTGCTTCCCTGACTGACTTGCTTCTTTTCTCAACTGTACCAGTCTCAGATTAATCTCTTTCCTCACTATCTTCCTGAGTTTCAATCCCCCAATCTTACTAGTATAAATCCTCCCGAGCAGCTCTAGCAAATTTCCCTGCCAGTACGTTAGTTCCCTTCCAATTCAGGTGCAATCCATCCTTCTTGTACAGGCCACTTCTACCCCAAAAGAGATTCCAATGATCCAAAAATGTGAATCTTTCTCCCATATGCCAGCTCCTCATCCATGCCTTCATCTGCTCTATCCTCCTATTCCTACCCTCACTCGCTCATAGCACCGGGAGTAATCCAGATATTACTACCCTCGAGGACTTCCTTTTTAAATTCCTGCCTAACTTTCTATATTCTCCCTTCAGAATCTCATCCTTTTCCCTTCCTATGTCATTGAAACTAATGTGTACAATGGCCTCCTGCTGGGCCCTCTCCCCCTTCAGAACATTCTGCACCCTCTCTGAGACATCCTCAATCTTGGCACAAAGAGGCAACACACCATTCTGACTTTTTGCTGTCTGTGCCTCTGACGAGAGAGTCCCCTGTTAGAATTGATATTCCCCACATTACATTAGAGCCTGTCTTGATACCTGAAACTTGACTGGTTTTGCCACATTTCCCTGAGAGTCCATCACCCCTTACATTTTCCAAAGCAGCATATTTGTTTGAAATGGGATAGCCACAGAAGACTCCTGCACTACCTGCCTACCTCTCCTACCTTTCCTGGAGTTAACCCATGTATCTGACTGTATTTGTGGCTTTTCTCCCTTCCTATAACTGCCATCCATCACACCCTCTTGCTCTTGTAAATTCTTCATTGCCGCTAACTGTCGCTACAACTAATCCATTCAATATGATAGGATTTGCAACCAAAGGCATTTATTGCAGATATACTCCTCAGTAACATGTAAACTCTCTCTAAACTCTCACATCCAACAAGAAGAGCCAATCACTCTACTAAGAGTCATTTTTGCTCCTTCACAATCTACAGACCCAGAAAATAGCACTGTCTTATTGCTTAAAAAGCATTGCTCCCGGCCACCTTAATACATATGGCTTATATTTTTAAATTTCAATCAAGAGACAGATCTCAATAAACGATATAATCAAGAAGGAACCCACTCTCCTCACTATTGCAGATTTGCAGCAAGGCTACACTGACAATTATGCACTTACCTATTTCTGTGCTGTGACCTGTCCCAAACAGGTTCCTCCGAGATCGTGAACCTAGTACAGTCCTGCCACTTCTAGGAGAAATTGCTTGCTTTCCATTGAGTTTTGTTGCTGTTTGTTCATATACTTCACCAATTTGTTTTGTCCTTTTGAAATTCTGTGCTGTTCTCTGCACAGTATAACATGCTTCCAAGTTTTATATTATCTGTCAAATTTGAAATTGTGCTGAAAATGTGTTGCTGGAAAAGCGCAGCAGGTCAGGCAGCATCCAGGGAACAGGAAAATCGACGTTTCGGGCATAAAGGGCTTATGCCCGAAACGTCGATTCTCCTGTTCCCTGGATGCTGCCTGACCTGCTGCGTTTTTCCAGCAACACATTTTCAGCTCTGATCTCCAGCATCTGCAGACCTCACTTTCTCCTCAAAAATTTGAAATTGTGTCCTGCATGCCAAGGTCACTGATGTATATCAGAAAAGACATGGGTCCGATAACTGATCCCTGTAGAACGTCACTGCAAACATTCCTCCAGTTTGATAAACATTCATTAACTGCCACTCTCCATTTCCTATTATTCAACCCATTTTGACTCCATGTTTTTTTACTGTCCCTTTTATTCTGTAAGCTATAACTTTGCTCCCAAGCCTGTTTGCAAGACTGTATCAAATGCCTTTTTGAAATACTACTTCCACCACATCATTGGTATTACACTCATTAACCCTCTTTGTTAGGTCTTCAAACAAGCTTCAAGTATGATTTGCTGGTTTTCTTTAATTATGCCACATTTGCCCAAGTGACCTATTATTTTTGTCCTGAATAATTGCATCTAGAAGCTTCCCCACCACCCAAGATAAACTGACTGAACTGTAACTGCCAGATGCGACGAAGCTGGGACTTCAAGAGGTTGTTTTGTCCCGGTTTTTTGTTTAAGACCAGTTGAATGCCAGGTATTGAAGCATTTATGTATAAGGTACTTAAGGAGGGACTGGGGCACCTAAACTGGGAACGGATGTTCTCAGGAAAATGCACGGCAGAAATGTGGAGGTTGTTTAGGGAGCACTTAATGATAGTGCTGGATAGAGGGGTTTGTCCCACTGAGGCAAAGAAGCGATGCTAGGGTGAAGGAACCTTGGGTGACAAGGGATGTCGAACTTTGAGTCAAAAGGAAGAAGGAAGCAGGAAGCTTACTTAAAACTGAGGAGGCAAGAATCAGACCGGACTCTACAGGATTAGAAGGTGGCCAGGAAGGAACTGAAGAATGGATTTGAGAGCTAGAAGGGGATCATGAAAAAGTTTTAGCAGGTAGGATTAAGGAAATCCCTAAGGCATTCTACACTTATGTGAAGAACAAGAGGATGGCCAGAGTTAGAGTAGGGCTGATCATGGATAGTGGAGGGAACTTGTGCCTAGAATCGGAGGATATAAGAGAGTCCTTAATGAATACCTTGCGTCAGTTTTCACTACTAGAGGGACCATGATGTTTGAGGACAACGTTGAACAGGTTCATGTTAAGAAGGAGGGCGTGCTGAAAATTTTGAAAACATAAGAATTGATTAGTCCCCTGGACCAGACAGGATATACCCAAGATTACTAAGCAAAGTGACGGAAGAGATTGCTGTGCCTATGGCAATGATCTTTGCATCCTCGCTGTCAAATGGAGTCGTGCCAGATGATTGGAGGTGATAAATATTATTCTCTTGTTCAAGAAAGGGAATAGGGAATCTTGGGAATTACAGACTAGTCAATCGTACATTTGTGGTGGGCAAATTATTGGAGAGGATTCTGAGAGACAGAATTTATGTTTACTTGGAAAACTATAGTTTGATTAGAGATAGTCAGCATGGCTTTGTGAGGGGCAGGTCATGCCTCACAAGCCTTTTTGAATTCTTTGAGGATGTGACAAAATATATTGATGAAGGTAGAGCAATGGATATGGTGTAAATGGATTTTAGCAAGGCCTTGGATAAGGTTCCCAATGGTAGTCATTCAGAAAGTAAGGAGGCAAAGGATACAGGGAAATTTGGCTGTCTGGATACAGAATTGGCTGGCCCATAGAAGACCAGCCAATTCTGGTAGTAGATGTGCAGTATTCAGCCTGGAGCTTGGTGACCAGTGGTGTTCGACAGGGATCGGTTCTGCTCTGTGATTTTTTCATGAATGACTTGGATGGAGATGGAAGTGTGGGTTAGTAAGTTTTCCAATGACATGAAGGTTGAGGGAGTCCTGAATAGTGTGGATGGCTGTTGTAGGTTGCAGTAGGACATTGACAGGATGTGGAACTGGGCTGATAAGTGGCAGATGGAGTTCAACTGGAAAAATGTGAAGTGATTCATTTTGGAAGGTTGAATTTGAATGCCGAATACAGGGTTAAAGGCAGGATTCTTTGCAGTGTGGAGAAACAGAGGGATCTTGGAGTCCATGTCCATAGATCCTTCAAAGTTGCATCCAAGTTGATAGGGTTGTTAAGAAGGCATATGGTGTGTTGGCCTTCATTGCAGTGGGATTAAGTTTAAGAGCTGTGAGTTTACGTTACCCCTGTTAGACCACACTTAGAATATTGTGTTCAGTTCTGGTCGCCTCATTATAGGAAGAATGTGGAAGCATTAGAAAGAGTGCCGGGGAGGTTTACCAGGGTGCTGGCTGGCTTGGACGGCATGTCTCATAAAGAATGGTTGAAGGGGCTAGGGCATTTCTCATTGGAGCGAAGAAGGGTGAGAGGTGACTTGATAGAGGTGTACAAGATTTTGAAAGGCATAGATAGAGTGCTTCATTAAAGACTTTTTCCCAGGGCAGAAATGGCTGTCATGAGGGGGCATAATTTTAACATGACTGGAGGAAGGTTCAGGGGAGATGTCAGAGGTAAGTTTTTTACACAGAGTGGTGGGTGCATGGCCTGCACTGTCAGTGGTGGTATTGGAGTCAGATACATTAGGAGCATTTAAGCAACTCTTGGATAGGCACAAGGATGATTAGTAAAATGAGGGGTATATAAGTTAGTTTGATCTTAGAGTAGGATAAGAGGTAGGCACAACATCAAGGGCCGAGAAGCCTGTACTGTACTGTTCTGTGTTTTATGTTCAGTTGAATTTCCTAAGAAAGTAAACAGCTTGAGAGGCTTTTGGGTTTTTTTAAAAGATGGTAAAGTAGAGCCAGTCAGGCTGGGTGTGACTGGCTCTCATAGATCAGGCTTTCTAGATTTTAGTTTTTGGATTTGGCTTTAAGCAGTTGCTATTGTGAGTGAAGAAGTAGAAGCTATCTTTTCCCTTTCTAGGTTACAGCTGGAAATGGACCTATCTAAACTGCTGGGTTACCTGTGGGACAAACCTATTTTTCTGAGTTTTCCATTTTGCAAAGGAGTGTGTTTATGCGGTGTTACTATATTGGAACTGTTAATTAGTGACAGTCACTGCATCTATTATTCTGTTAAATTTTCTAATAGAATTATTCAAAGTTTTTTTTATTTGCATTTTAACTATGTTTAAATAAATTGTATTTCTTAACATTGAGTATTTTTACCAGTTGCATTGCATGTGCAACACGACACTTCACAGTTGCCTTTAAAATAAGAAAAAGGGAGGCTCACGGCCACCTTGTAAAATAATATTTTGAGGGGATTTGGTCTCATTTACATCAATTTTTGAGCAAGTATTTGCAAACTCAAGTCCTCTGGCACCACCCCTGAGCCCAAAGAATACTGGATTTTCACTTTTCACTTCCCTTGGATGCATCTCATCGGCTTCTGACGTTCTTATCAAGTAAAGACAGTCTATCCAATACCATCAGGTCATCAATTTAAAAACTTCAAGTGTATGAACCACCTTCCTTCTTCTTAGCTATGACCTAGGCAGAATCTTCTTTGGCCAAAAGAGGTACAAAGTATTCATGGGGTATTTCAATCATTCACTCACCTCTGTATAAATAGATGTTTTTGGTTCCTAATTGGTCCCACTCCTTGATTACACATGTGGAATACTTTAGGGTTCCCTTTTACGTTAACTGACAGACACTTTTCATGGTGGTGAGTGTGATGCTGGAAAAGCACAGCAGGTCAGGCAGCATCCGAGGAGCAGGAAAATTAACATTCATTAGAATGAAGGGCTTATGCCCGAAATGTCGACTCTCCTTCTTGGTTGCTGCCTGACCTGCTGTGTTTTTCCAGCACCACACACTCTACTCTGATCTCCAGCATCTGCAGTCCTCACTTTCTCCTACACGCATGGTGTTTTTATTTCTCTAATTTGTTTTCCAATTCTCAACTGAGCATTCTGTACTCAGCCTGATTCTTGGGTTGTATTGTCCATAGAGCTCTGTATTTTGTGTAATACCTTTTTGACTCTTAACAATTGTTCTGAATCTGCAGCTAAATGAACAGAAAGACTTCTTCAACTTCCAGGTTATTTGTGAAATCTGGATTATACAACCTGTGTGTTAATGTGCATCATGTGTTCATTGTGTGCCTCTGTGTCATTGCCCACATGGGCATACCTTGGCAGCAATGAAAAATCTATGAGGAGGCTTCCCTCCTGTAGCCATGGCTGTCCAGGCCTTTTGATCCCTCACAAACCAACACAGGAGAGAGAAATTTAAGTGTGTGCATGTTTTAATATAAAGGAAGTAAAAACCATTTTTATTCAATGGTAATAGGAAGTATTGGAGAAATTCAGTAGGAATGGCAACATCTGTGGAGAGAAAAATAATTAATGTTGTGAGTCATCTTTAGAACGTGTCCGGGATTCAATTTGTATTACCGTTTTGATGAATTGGCACAATACCCCTTCCAAGGCCATTATGTCCTTTTTATGGTTTGCAGTCTAAAACTAAACATGATACTACAACTGGTTTTGACCAAGCCTCTGTAGATCTTAAGTGTCACTTTTTCACTTCTGAATTTCATCCCCTCATGCCTTTGGTTCAGTGTGAATCCTTTTCTGTCCATGTGATTTGATATCATGGCCAAAAAAAAGAGAATCCTTGCTCCATAGATTAGTTATTGAGAAATATATGAATCCTCCTGTGTTTATAGAGGAATGAAATAATGCAAAGTAAAATGATAAACAACTAAAATAAACAAAACAAGTTGATGATTTGTAGATCAAGTTCTTCAATAATCAGTGAGAATCCATTTTCAACTGTTCCTCCATAATGAAAATAGTAAGCATTCAATTACTCGCTAAAATATGGACCTCATTCTCTAGCTGTCTTCTTGCAAAGCTAGTGTCATTAGATTTTTAAAACTTAAATGTGCTTGGTGTCATGAAGTCACAAATAACCCATGTCTGAAAGAGCCACCCCCACTCATCCTGTCTGAAAGGGGTTACTTCCCTGAGGGTAGCATCTTCCCTTTTGATGTGGGAATGGGAGGCTCCCATCTGTCTCTAATTTTTGCCATGGATTAAATGATTGTAATGGCGTTGAAAGTGTTGTTTGCTGTCATATACTCTGTAAAACTGACAGCAGTTTCTTGGGTCTGCATACTTGCTGCAAAATGTTGCTGTTATCCATTTCTGCACTCCTATACTTTGTGCCCTTGAAGTCCTAACAGATGGAAATCATTTAGAAGTCACTGATTTGGCATAACCTTCAAACTTTAATGTTGCTATTTTCACTGTAAAGCTGTTGATAAGTCTTTGTGGCTTGGTATTACATAGTTATTTAATAGAGTACCAAGATCTTATGCTGCTGAGCAATATCTCTCACTGGGAAAAGCTAATTTTGTACTTGAGGAATGTCAAGTGTTTTGACTATTATTAAAAATATACATCTTTTAAATATTTATTTTAAAGTTTATTATTTTTACTTCTATCTTAATGTCTATTTCTCAATGTTTATTTTGGTCTACTAAGCGTATAAAAAGTGAACAAAGTTAAAAATCATGCAACACCAAGTTATAGTCCAACTGGTTTGATTGGAAGTACAGCCTTTTGGAGCGCTGCTCCTTCGTCCGATATCTAGTGGAGAAGGATCATAGGGCACAGAAATTTTAGCAAAAGATCATAGTGTGTGTGTGTATGTGCATGCACATGCTTGATAGAGTTTATGATTGAGTGTGATGGAGTATATGCCTGTGAGAGGGTGTGTGCATGGGTGAGACTATGGGGCCAGTGTGTCTCTGAGAGAGAGAGCGTGTGTATGAGAGAGGGTCTGTGTAAGTGTGAGAATATGTAAGTGTGTGTATGTGTGCTTGTGTGTGAGGGAATGTATCATGTAGTGGGGTCTCCTGTAGTGTGCCATGAACCCAAGGTCTCGGTTGAGGCCATCCCCATGAGTACCGAACTTGGTTATCAGCCTCTGCTTGTCCACTCTGCATTGTTGGATTTCCCAAAGTCTGCCCTGGAGGATGGTCACCCAAAGATCTGAGACCGAATATCCCTGACCGTTGAAGTGTTCCCCAACTGAGAGGGAATACTTCAGCGCCACTCAATGCAGAATCTATGGGGTGAATTTGCATTTGCAGAAACATTCTATTTTGTTCAAAAAGCACACAATCTGTAGGCAGTCAATCCATGTGTCATTTTATAAATTCCTACTTTCGAAGTAGAACCATTTGACTCAAGTTTAGAATACATACAGACTCTAACTAAACACCTCTAATACATTGTCTGAACTGAGATGTCACCTTGTTTTATAAAACCTTAAGTTATCTTGAGAATGTGACTGGAAAGAAGTTCTGGGATTTACATATTAATGAATCAAAACCTGCAACCCCATTCTAAAAGGTGCAAGACATAACAGCAGTCTAGGTTTGTTCAATATATTGCATCAGCTGTATGACACTATGATCTTTTGCTATAAATTCTGTGTCCGATGATCCTGCTCCACTAGCTAGCTGATGAAGGAGCAACACTCTGAAGGGTTGTACTTCTAAATAAACCTGTTGGACTATAACCTGTGTTCTGTGATTTTTAAGTTGGTCTACCCCAGATCAACACCAGCACCTCCACATCATAAAAAGTGAACAAGAACTGCTCATTACTTCCTAATTTGCTATATGTGAGAATTTTTTATTCTGACTGGATATTTAACTCCTCCACAGTTGATGCAAAATTTAAATTAGCATAAAGAAAGGTGAAGTTGGTCTCACAGAGTTTTTGAACCGCACAATGTGAGTCAGTAAGTCTACCGCTGCTGTTCAAATTTCATGGCATCCAGATTCAGAAGGTAATGTTAGGAACTCAAAGAAAGATGATATTGTTATTATTTCCACTATGCATGTACGAGAAACACATTTTCCCCAATGTAATACTTAATTGATAAGAAAGTGCATGGTATTGATTTCTTAGGCCACTTGGCCTGAAGTTCCTGGGGATTACACTGCAACCATGGCAAAATGAGAGGCGCCATTCACCCTAGCTAAAACTGAAAACCTTGATCCTTCTGGGGTGGATTTATTTACATGATTGCAATGGATGTGTCAATTGTGATGTTTCACTGACACCCTTTCCTGGGGCAAAATACAAAAACTGTATCAAGTTCCCTGAATGTAGCACTTCTTAAAGTGGTCATTGAGCCCTGAAGAAATTTATTAATTTTATCTTGAGAACTGCAGTAGTCCTTTCTGATATCTTAATCATACTTAATGCAGCTCTTATCGAGTGTAAGTTCAGCTGACGATATAGTTGGTGGAATTTCTCTGGAATTCTGTGGCATCTCTCCAAGCTGTATTTTCTTGACATGTGGGTTAGAGGATGAAATGATGGAAAATATGTCCATTGATTCCATTGGAATTTCCATATATTCTTGTCTTCCAAGTATATGGTTAGGAATTGCCTTCGCAGTCCCCTAGAATTTCAGGGGAGTTTGTGTTTTTATGAGAGAGTATATTTACTAGCCCCAAGACAGCAATCTTATTCTGCTTTGTAAATAATTTGAAATCTCAAAAGTGATTGAATTCTTCCAAAGTTTAATTTTTGTCTATACAATGAAAGATTTTCAAATTATAATTCTTATAAGGTTGGACTGGATAGACCGATGTAAAGTTAATGAATTTAAACAAGAAATAATGAGGTATAAAAGAGACCATGAAATGTCCTTAGCAAGTATGATCAAGGAGAATACCAAGACATTTCATATATTTATGAGGAGCAAGAAGGTACCAAGGGAAAGGGTGGGTCTACTCAGTGACAAAGGTAGGGATTTATGCTTGAAGCTAGAGGAAGTGCACAAGGTCTTTAATGAATACTTCATATTGGTATTCCCTAACGAGAAGAACATGGATTAGGAAAGTGTATGTTAATATTCCAGAGCATGGTGATTAAGGATGTCGTGGTATCTTGAAAATTATTAATGTAGGTAAGTTCCCAGGGCCAGATGGGATCTGACCCAGGATATTGAGGGAAGGAAAGGAGGAGGTTGCCTGAATCGTGAAAGAGATCTTTATGTCCTCTTCAGTCACAGGTGAGGTCCCAGAAGACTGGAGAATAGTAATGTTCTTTTATTTAAGAAGGGCATCCAGAAAATTATAGGCTGGTGAGCCTTGCTTCAGTGTAGGAAAATTATTGGAGAGGATTTCGGGACAGGATTTACTCACATTTGGAAAAGATTGGACTTATTAGGGTTAGTTAGCATGGTTTTATGCGAGGAGGTCTTGTCTCTCAAATTTGAGTTTTCTGAGGAAGTGATAAAGATGGATTAATGAGGGTGGGGCAGTGTATAACTTAATTGACGTAACAAAAGAATTTGACAAGATCCATCAAAGTAGGTTGATCCAGAAGATTAAATGACATGGGATCCATGGTGAGTTTGTAAGTTGCATACAACATTGGCTTGACCATAGAAGACAGAACGTAGTTGTGGAGGGGTGTTTTTGACTGGACGTCTGTGACCAGTTGTGTTGCACAAGGATCTGCGCTGGGACCTCTATTGTTTGTAATATATATAATTGGATGAAAATATATGTGGTCTGATTAGAAAGTTTATAGACAACACAAAAATTGGTGGAGTTCTGAATAGAGAGGAAGCTTGTCAAAGGACACAGTAGTATATGGATCATTTGGACAGTTGTGTGGATAACTGGCAGATGGAGTTTAATCTGCACCAGTGTGCAGTATTGCATTTGCAAAGTCAAATGCAAGAGGAAATTATACAGTAAATCTCAGGACCCTTAGAAGCATTGATATCTTGGGGTGCAAGTTCCTATTTCCCTGAAAGTAGTGAGAACAGGAAGGTTTAGAGGAGATGTGAGAGGTAAGGATTTTTTTATACACAGAGGATGGTAAGGGCATGGAATGTGCTGCCAGTGGATGTGGTAGAAGTAGATATGAGTGTTACATTTAGACAGACGCATGAACATATGGGAATAGAGGGATGCAGACTGTGTGCAAGTAGATAAGATTAGTTTAGCATGACAACATGATTGTCGTGGACATGAGCTCAAAGGTCTGTTCCTGTACTTTCCTGTGTTCTATAAGTAGTTTATAAGCTGTTCTGTGTTTTACTTTTCCACCATGTTCTGATGCTAGTTATAGAGGATCCTTCGCCTCCAGCAAGTGATGTCATCCAGCAAAAATGTTGATTATTTCTTATACATCATGATGCAAATCAACAGAGTGGGGGTCACCTGACAGCAGTTTCTGGGTTTCTGTTCAATTGTGCACATTTGGATGCTAGGAGGTGTTGTCAGTTGTCATCTTAAAACAGAAGATTCCAGGCCTTGAATATTTCTGGCAGCAATTTGACTTTAGTTCTGCTATGTCTAGTGGTTGAAGAGCTTGTTTAAGCCTCTCGTTGACCACTTCAAGATTTTACTTTTGTCACAGGCCAGTTTTGAGATTTCTAGCTTGTGTTTGCATTAAGTTCATTGCCAAGAGAGCTCAAGATTATATGTCCTCCTTTGTGTTAAAGCCAAAAGCCTTTGACTCATTTCACTAGCAGGCTTCTAGTCATCTAGCTGGATGATAATTTTTCAAATGGATGCTGTCTTCAGTTTAAAAATAGTAATTGACTTTAGCTTGTTGCTGTTAACTAGAGCCACAGAGATTATGATGATCATGGATCCAGATTGGTGCCCCTACTAATTTGCAGCATTTTCATTTTACCATCAGCTAGGTGACACACTCAGAAGCTTATCAGAACATTTGAATTTTCAAACCCAGTTATTGCTATTGAATTATTATTTTGATTTGTGGAGCAGTTAACTAAATCTAAAATGTAGACTTGGATTTACAGCTTTGAGATCAGTTATTCAAAGATACTGCTTCAATAAACCATGATATTTTCGAGGGTTATTATGCAGAATTAATAGCATAAAAGATGGTGATGTCAATTTAGTGATGTACGATTGATTTCTATTTACTAGGGCTTCAACAATGCACCCTTTAAAGGAACAAGAAATTACTGACACTAACTTCTCATTTACCACATTAAACTTCATATGCACAGATGTTGGAGGCTGATGTCAGCTTCACAGAATGACAGCCAACATTGACAGTTTCACTGAGATTATGATGGAAAAGTCTGAGTAATACATTTCAGTTGAACATTAACTCTCTTGGGGGTGCAAATTACAGTGGATCAGAATTGCAAACTAGGAATTAATGATCAGTGAAAATTTTGTCAATGATCAGTAAGATCTCAAAGTTTGGCCAGCTTGGATTATACTACCTTTTGGTTTGCAGATTGGTCACAGAACCAAATCGACCAGTCAAAAATTAACTTTCAACTTGAGCTCAGACTTGCTTAATGTGTATTGTCAGAGCATTCCGCTGCAGAGCATTGACTTGAATTCATGATTCTAAGAGGTGTGGACTTTTGGAGCTACTGCAGTTTGTCTTCCTCCTCTTCATCCCTTCCTCTGCCCCAATAATATTTCTGCTTTGTGTTTCTGATTCTGGTTCCCTTGCTGATTGACATGTCACTGCTGTGGAAAATGATGATCTTATTCTTTTTAAAATTGCACTTTTTCACTCGTAAGCAATCAGGATTGTGTAAAGTTTTGGCTTTTGCAAATGATACTGGAAAATAATCTCCCTTTTTGGGTCATACAGTAAACCCCTGAAAGCTACTTAAAATAGTTTTAAAAAACAAAAGTACATATAAGATGCTTTGCAGCCTATAAAATGCTCTAATCAATAATATTTGTTTTGTTCTGAGTGACATTGAACAATGCTTTGAATTACTTAATGACTACCTATGTTCTTTACATTGAAAATCATGCGGTCATTTCCAGAAATTAAATTATAGTTACTGCTTTTCTTTGGGAAGTTTAGGAAAGAATTGTCTTTAGACTCATCTCTGTTGCTTTTCCCATTTCCATGTGCAGTGGTATTCAATGTTTGACTCAACAGCCATTTGCAACCCCACCTTCTTTTCAGCTGTGACCCTTATATGCCTGTTGGTAGTTGTTGACTGTGCTATAATCCTCTTGTTTCCTTGCTCCACTAAAAGAAAAGGCACTGCTAAAATGAAAATAAATTCTATTTTTCATCTTACAGTTAAGAAACACCAGGTTCTACTTGGTAAGTGCCCACAGTGGCATAACATGAAAATAAGAATCACTGTGTGTGGCCAAGATTCATTCTTCAGAATTCCAGTGTGTGGTTGTGATTATGCACATTGACAAAAAATATAAACTAGCCTAAGATGATGAACTTCACAGGAATTGAATGAACTTGAGAAAATGTGCTTCCAACATCTTCAGCTTTATCTTCATATTTAAAATTGAGGACATTTTAAAATTAGTCTCATTCAAGATTGAGTTTTTGTGAGTATTATTGAATAAAATAATAGTGAGAATGCGGAATTTTAAATTGATTTGCAGAACTGATTTTTTTTACATTGAGTTTGCAAAGCTGTGCCTTAAACACAGTTAATCTTATAAATCTGATTCCTGATGTGAAAGATTGGGTGGAAGCACTTTGTGCAAGAGCTTCTAAAGAAGTAGAATTAGAAGTAGCTAGTTGCGGTTTTCAGAGTCACTGTGAGGCTGAGTCCCCCAGATGTTATGAAATCCTGCCCTGTGAATAATGGAAAAACAAGGTACAGTAACTAGTCAGAACCAGCTGCAAATGATGTGCTTTGGTATCACCTGATTTAATCTTAATGTTTTAAATTCACTTACACATTTTGTGCTTTGTTTCTGTTGCCAATTTCCATACTCTCTCAAAACTGCTGAAGCGTGCATTTGCTATTTGTGTTTGCAGTATACACTTTTTACAATTTGTGGTTTTAGAAATTGGATAGAGTTAAACATCATTCTTGAAGCCTTAATTTTAAACAGCTGTGTAGTGGTATATTTACTGACGTGAAAATACTTAGAAATAATAAAAGCTGACAATGCTGGAAATATGCAGCGGGTCAGTCAGCATCTGAACAGGGGGCAAGAAACATTCTGGGTGTAACCCTTCCTTAGGCTTGTAAACTGAGCTTTCTACAAATGTATCTCTAGAATCTGATGTTTTTATTTCAGATTTCTTCAATTTTCTGTTTTATTACACACTTCTTGCAGGCCATTTGTAACATTTAATACTGAATGAATTAATTTAATTGACCGATGAAGATGGGAATTTCATAAATCTAGTTTAAAATGTTATGTGAAGCTTTAGTATTTCAGTTAGTGTTGTACTTTACACAAATACTAAATGATGAATCTTTTTGGTAACATATGTTCAAGAAACTGTCGTAGACAAGCTGGTATAGAGATGGGAAAACTGCATTCAGAGCTACTAAAATAATATAATTTTCCCCCAAATGTTCTTAAAATTCAGCTTTTAATTGAGCTTTTGGCCCACACTCTTACCTCTTTCACAATGGAGCATAGCCCTTTTTTCTCAATTTTCTTTAATCAATTAACACATGGACTGCTGCAGTTCAAGAAGGAAGCTCACCAAAACCTTCTCAAGGGCTACTAGAGATGGACAATAAAATGCCATGGGCTAGCCAGTAATGTCTGCATTCCACAAGTGAATAAAAATGAAAAGTTTGTGAAAAATTAATGATGTTGACACTGTACTAGTAGACAACAGAACTTGCTTTGTGCATTATGCTTGAGTACATTTTTTTTCTCTTAAGCTTTAAAGTTGAAGTTCAAAGTGTCTCAACTTATTCAGCCACTGGCTGATGTTGGGACTTTCATAAGAAGCATTTAAACCATGATTATATAGTTATCCTTTGTTTAACTGGAATTTTGTAAGTTGAGTGGATATTGAAATGTCCTTTGCTGTGTGAGGGATACGATGACTGACTGCCAGCCAAGTAAATGTGGAAACTCATGGTCCAAGCTAAAATGGAACTTCGTGAGCTATTGAACTTATTGCAAACTTTTAGTAAATAATTTTGTTGTATTATATGCTGTCAGGAATTGGTGTAGTTTTAATGGGTATATGATTCAAGCCTTTTATTGGTTCTTGTAGGAAAGATTTTGCTGTATTTGCTTAATTTTGTGCAAATAAATCCAGTCAATGAATGTAAATTCTCTGTCCAGTTTTTTTGCAGTGTCATTGTATCACTGAATTGCAAAGTGACTTGGAGAAATATCGAGGGTGGTGGGCACTCAAAATCTAGACATGTGCATGGATACATGATCTCTGCAGTGCTACCAGGATATGAGGTCTGCTTTCATAAAATGTATTGCAGAAGGGAATGGCTCATTTCAAATACAACAAAAAGTCATCACATCAAGAACAGACAGTTGTGGGAGATTTCTGTTTCATTGTACACCATTATTTAAGATTTTGTCCTCAATATCATATTCTCCAGGATTCCGCTGAGGCTTTGAGATATTATTTGCACAGTTAGACAAGGTATAGTGTGCTTTGAGTGTCAGCTGTGGCTCAATTGGTAAGCATTCTTGCCTCTGTTTCACAACGTTCCCAATGAAACCCCCTCTCCTGGGCTTGAGCTCAAAGTTCATGGCTCACACTGAAGAAGTATTGCCATGTCAGAGGCAGTGCCTTTTGGATCATGTATTAAACTAACACCATGTCTGCCTACTTGAGTGAATGTCAAAAATCCTTTGACACTATTCAAAAGACTAGAGAAGTTTTTCCTAGTGTCCTGACTAATCTGACAGTCATTGTTACAAGAAGCAGATTATCTGGTCAAAACTGCTTGTGCTGCACTCAGCTTGTGTTTTCTGTATTAGAGAAAATAAGGGCTGCAGATATTAGAAATCAGAGTCGAGTGTGATGTACATTTCTAAAGTATTTTAAGAATGAGAAAAGCAAAAAGAGGACTGTTTAAAAATAAAAGACTTGCATTTATATTGCACTTTTCATGACTGTATACCCAAAGAATTTTAGAGCCAATTAAGTATTTTTTGAAGTGAACACTATATTCTATTATTGAAAAGTCGAGAGTGTGGTGCTGGTAAAGCATAGCAGTCCAGGCAGCATCCAAGGAGCAGGAGAATCAACGGTTTGGACATAAGCTCTTCATCAGGAATCTGACTCCTGATGAAGGGCTTATGGCTGAAACATTGATTCTCCAGCTCATCAGATGCTGCCTGTCCTGCTGTGCTTTACCAGCACCACACTCTCGACTTTTCAATAATAGAACATAGTGTTCACTTCAAAAAGTACTTAATTAGCTCTAAAATTCTTTGGATATACAGTCATAAAAAGTGCAATATAAATGCAAGTCTTTTATTTTTAAACAGTTCCCTTTTTGCTTTTCTCATTCTTAAAATACTTTAGAAATGTACATCACATATTATGGTGCCTCTCACAAGCTAGTTTTACTGTCTTTGTTTGTGTGCGTCCATGTTTTTCTAACATAATTGACTAGATTATTTGGGAAATACTTGATTTGACAGATTGGGCAGCATGGTGGCTCAGTGGTTAGCACTGGTGCCTCACAACAGCAGGGACCCAGGTTCAATTCCACCCTCTGGCAACTGCTTGTGTGGAATTTGTATGTTCTCCTGGTGTCTGCACAGGTTTCTGCAGGGTGTTCCGGTTTCCTCTAAGTCCAAAGATTGCGGGTTAGGTGGATTGGCCATGCTAAATTGCCCAGTGTTTGGGGATGTGTAGTTTAGATATGTTAGCCATGAGAAATGTAGGGTTGCAGGGAAAGGTAGGGGGATGTGTCTCGGTGGGATGCACTTTGGAGTGTCGGTGTGGACTTGTTGGGCTGAACAGTTCATCAGTTCATAGTGCTCTAATTTTCAGCCATTGGTCTTTGTGAGAATGAACAAGATGATGTCCCATGAGGTAATGCAATCTGGAATGCAGAATTGGTTCCTTATCTTCCCTTTTGTGATATCAATTTGTCTCATCATTATAATGCTGTGACATAAAGCATTTTGGACAAGCTGTTGCCATTTTGAATGAATGGTAGTAAGCTCCTCCCAGTCATTCATGTCAATGCTGTTGCATTTCATGTGCATACCTACAAATATATGAATTTATGAATTAGGAACAGGAGTAAGCCATCCAACCTATCGAATCTGCTTCACCATTCAATAAGGTCATGGCCGATTTGATTGTAACATTAAATCTGCATTCCCATCCATCCCTGATAACCTTCCACCTAATTGCTTAACAAGGATGTATCTGATTTTAAGAAAAAATTAAGACTCCTGCTTCCACCACTGTTTGAGTGGTCAAAGCCTCAAGATCCTCTGAAATTTTCTTGCCTCAACTCTGTTTTAAATAGGCAATCCCTGTTTTTTTTTTAAAGTGACCCTTTAGATCTAGATATTTTAATAAGAGGAAATATCTTGTCCAGACCCCTCACATCTTTGTTTCAATCAGGCCCCCTCCTAAACATCAGTGGATACAGGCCAAGTCTGTTCTCAAAACAATCCTCTTATTCCAGGTATTATTCTAGTGAACTTTCTCTGAGCTGTTTGCAACACACTTGCATCCTTCCTTAAGTTGATCATTATTATACACAGTACTCCAGATGCAGTCTCACCAGTGCCGTGTATAGCTGAACCAAAATTGCCCGAATTTTATATTCAATTTGAGAGCAGGAAAGTCCTACTGCAATTATACAAAGTGTTGATGAGGCCGTGTCTGTACTGTGAACAGTTTTGGTCCCCTTATTTAATGAAAGATATTGTTTTATTAGAGGTTGTTTAGAGAAGATTCATGAGGATGATCCCTGGTATGAAGGGATTATCTTAAGGCCAAAGGTTAAACAGGTTGGGATTATACTGACTGGAGTTTTGAAGAATGAGAAATGATCCCTTTGAGACATATCAAGTTCTAAGGGACATGGCAGGGTAAATACTGACAGAGTATTTCTCATGGGAAAGTTTAGGACCAGAGGGCATAGAATCAGAATTAAGAGGTGCCAATTTATGACTGAGATGAGCAGGAATTTCTTCTCTCTGAGGGTTGAGTGTCTTTGGAACTCCTTGCCATAGAGAGGGGGCCAGAGTCCAAATGTGGATGTAAGACTGGGATAGGTGGATGCTTGATCATTTGGGAAATTGAAGGTTATGGGAAAAATGCATGAAAGTGGTTGTGCAGAGTGACAGATCAGCCATGATTTATTGAATGGCAGAGCAGACTGAAGGGGCCAAGCTACCTACTTTTTTTCCTATTTCTGAAATCTTATTATATTCAATTCCCCTGCAATATATTATAATATTCTATTAGCTTTTCTAATTAACTGCTGTACCTGGATACTAACCTTCTATGGTTCATGCACCAGAAAACTCAAATCCCTTTGCATCTCAGAGGTTTGCTATCTCTCACTGTTTAGATAATATGGCTCCTCTTTATTTTTCTGACCAAAACTAGTCAATTTTACATTTTCCCACATAATATTCTGTCCCATCTTTGTACCCTCACTTTATCCATCTATCTCTTTTTGTTACCTCATTGTTACAACTTACTTTCCAACCTACATTTGCATTGTCAGCAATTTTGGCAACCATACCTTCTGTTCCTTTGTTTAATTAATTTACATAAGCAGCAATCTGTTGACCTTCTAAATGTCTTAGGAATGTTTGTCTTTGTCTTTCCCTGGAGTGTTGATTTAAGTGTTGCATATCAAAACCTGGCAGTGGAAATGGTTTTTGGCCATCTAGACACGTTGACCAGTCCGTTGAAGATGATTCTTCAGATGTTTGAATAGTCATGAATCTGGTTTCAAGAGGGACACCAGTATTTGTTCGCTGGTGCTCCCAGTGCATTTGGAGGATGCAGCTGAGATATAGCTGTTTAATTTTCTCAAGCTATCTTATTTGTCACTAGTATGTAGTCCAGGAGTGTGAGATAGCAACAGTTCTATATACTTGGATCTGTTGAGGTCTTCGTTGTTAAACGCTGTGTCTTAGTTTGGGGAAAGCTGTTCTGAAGTTGAGTCATATGCAACTTGAAATGCTAAATTTGTTCCTTGCTTCATTGGTACAGTTAGACCTGCTGAGCTTGTTTAGCATTTTCTTATTTTAAGTTCAGCTGATCCAGTGTTGAATCTCTCTACCATTAGTTGCCTTTTGAGACAATCGCCTCTCTAAATTCACTCTAAATTATTTTTCTTTGTGTGAACCTCAGATCTGTGCAGGGCAGCAGCTGGAGAAATCAGAAGTGAATATGTTGGCATGCCTGTTGACATGTACACACTCTTGGAGTGGCCATGCAGCTCGGAGAGAATGTTAGCGCAATTGAGGAGATCAAATGTGGTATGCAGTTCTGGCACTGAGTGGACAGTAATACTGCAGTCATCTGCAAACTGTAGATTGTGTCTACACTGCATATCTTTGGTGGTCAGTTTAGCTTTGGCAAGGAGGCAACTGAATATAAGAGTTTTCCATCTAAATGATACGTAATACTGATACCAGAGGGCAGTTGATATTTGATGAGGTAAATACCCCCTGTAAGTGGATTGTAAATAATATGAAAACCATAACACAGCCTTGCTTGAACTCTGTATGGATTTTGAAGGCATTTGTCTCTGATCTCCTATTCAGGACAATTGTCATTTAATCATGAAACAGCTGCTAGATTGTAATGCCAGTTTTTTGGACTTGCCAATTTCTGAAGCACAATCCCAGCACCTCATGATTTACTCAACTTAATGCTTTCGTCAGATTGATGACTGCATTGGATTGTGACTGTTGTTTTCTTGGGTTTGTCTGGCAACAAAGACCATGCATAAGATCAGGAAGATCTAAAACCACATTGTCTTACCAGGGGTTTTCCTCGGCCACAGAAAGTGATTCAGGAAATATCATGTCATTGTTTTCCCCATTATGGACAATAGTACCCACAGCACAATTTAATTCTCATCTTGAAGATGGTTATAATTATTGGCTTCCTGAAGCCAGAGAGTTTTTCTTCCTCCCAAATCTACAGGATAAGCGCATAGAGTTTTGATGAGAGAAAATGTCCACCAACTTTGAACATTGCAGCAGGAATATTATTGTGACTGCAGGCATTGTTGCTTTTCATCCATTTTAATACTTATAGCTCTCCCATTGGTGGTTCAGTTGTGGCTTTTACCACAGAGTTCCCATGGGAAAGCTTGGAAAGTATCAACAGTGATGTGGATTCAGGGTTGAGTTGTTGCAGAAATGTTCTTTCCAGCATGTCACCCTTGAGAAGAGGAACATTGCCTGTGAATGAAGAAGAATTTTTCCATTTCACTTTATATGACAAGTGGCATGGAGGCTTCAAAAAATGTTGTCTGTCAGAATGGTTAGTATTTTGTTAATCCCTTGGATTTTCTTTTCCCAACACTTGCCCTTTATCATCCAGATTTATCTTTGAATGTCAGGCTTCAGTTATTGGAATGCTGCCTTCTTGATTTGCAATCTTCAGCGAGGGAGCAGTGACTGCTCATTTCAGGCGGTCACATATTTAAGCATTGCTTTTAAAAGCCTGGTCCTGATGACAATTATGCTGGATACAAGGGTCAAGTGCAATTGACTCTTTTAGATGCTATTGGAATTCAGTTGAACATGTGTGCTGTACTTGGAATTCCTGTCTTTGCTCAGGCTGTTTCCGGGCTGAGAGTTTGTTTATTCTAGAATTTAAGGTTTTGCAATATGGCAGTGTTAGCTAGATATTCATTGCTGAGCTCAGTGATCTGTTCAGAAGGCACCAGTCCCCCTACTTTGAATTGAGTGTTACTTGCAACACTTATCAATTTTCTAATCAAAGGTTATCTAGGTGCTGCTTTGTTTGTTCTTGGATTTTTTATCTGTACTTCTGGTAGAAGTGTGTTTGTTATAATAAGGCCTTGATGAGTACGGTTTGTTAGCTGAAGGATGCCATTTCTGTTGGCTTTTTTATTGTTATTTTCCCAGTGCTTCCTCTCTAGACATTAGGGTGCCATTCAACCTTGGCATTAAAGTCCCCCAGAAAGGTGGCGCTGTGGAGAGGTAAGGCTCTGTGGTGATTTTGAGTTGTTTTGTACAGGTAGGAAAAACACTGTTCCTTTTTATGACTTAACAAAAAACAAGCGTTTTAATCTCTTTTTGTGCTATGTTGAGAATGCTCCCGTGGCCCTGACAATATACAGCTTGATATAATTATATCAGATCCCGATTTGTATGCAGTAAACAACAACATTTTCATTCTGAATGACTTGGGGATTGCATCCAAATCTGGACATTTGTTCCTTACCTTGTAAAATACTGAATTTAAGCAAAGAACCATGAACTATAGATTTGGATAAATATTGATGTGATTGCGCCAGAACTTTTGCCGAAATCTAATTTACTGCTTGCAATGTTGAATTGACCTTTTTAATTCGTTATTTTTAAAATCTGTTTAATGCGTTTTGGAAAATTACTTTTTTGGGGTGTCACACAGTTTTTATTTAGTACAATACTCTACTGCATGTAGTCAGCCAGCAGGAATAGATTTCTTTAAGTAACTATTTACTGTCAATTACTTTCAATAATACTGAAGGGGATGTAGCATTTTGTTAAGCTAAAAAGATGACACTAATGTGCAACGTGTCCTAACTGAAAGTAATTCAATTTCATCCTGTGTTAAGAATATACCAGGTGCCCTAAGATTTGAGGCTTAAGATGTGGCTTTCATTGGCTTCAAAAGCCCCAGACACCAGGAAGCAAACTTGGCATGCAAATGAGAGATTCTCTGAGTCCCCAGTAAGAATATGTCTGTCAATCATGTGACCTTTCTAGCTAGCCTTTTCGTGACAAGACAGCGAGTGCTCTTTTCCGGCATTGAGGTTACCACTGATGACATACTGGACACTTTTAGAAAATGCGTAAATCCAATTGTGAGAAAATTTTAAAAAAGCAGAAGATTCACTTTTTTTTTGTTTCACATTCTGTGTGGCTTCCTACAGATGTCTGATCATTTGTGTGCTGATGGTACACATCACAATCAAACTTCTTTTAAGCAAGGCTTAGTAATTGTGAGTTAATATTTTTATTGATTTAATTTGCTGTCATTACTTGGTGTGATAATTCTGAAATACAAGAAATCTGCAAAATTCTGAAAATGCACAGTATATCCATCAACAATTCTGATTAGAATCTCCAGCTGAAAATTTGCTTGAAGCCAAAAGTCAGTTTACAAATAGCTGACTAGATGCTGATTGAAAGAAAGTCAGAATTTGTGACAAATTTCAGAATAATTTTAAATTAATTTTAATTTACTGGCCCTAATTGATCTCTTTGCACTCCCCTTCCATCTCCAAATTTCCCTTAGCAACAATTCTCTAAGGCCAAGATGTTGACTTCATCCCAGTCTTTTAGCTGACAAGTGAACTAACAGGGATGCAGGAAATGAGATCTTATCGATCTATCTGCAGGCCGCCTTCTTATCCGCATGTAAAGAGGCCAAACGCGAAGGAGCATTGCTGGACCTAGTAACAGGAAATAAAAGAGATCAGGATTAAGTGCAGTTGTAAGGGAACGTTTCTAATCTCAACATATTAAAATTTGAAATAAAGATTGAGACTGATATTATTAAGAATGAAGACTTGACAAATTTGAAAAGTTGTTTCTATAGGAATGAGTGTAGAATTAGGTGAAGTTAACTGCAAAATTCACAGTCAAATGTAGAAAAAGTACAAAATTGGAAACTTTAAAAATGGTGAAAGATAGAGTCCAAGAGAAATTTGTTCAGTTTAAAAGTGACAGACCATTGATGAATAAAGAAATAAATGGAGATCGAAGCTGAAAATAAATGCAATACACAGGCACCAGTTAAAACAATGTCAAAAAGGTTAATAGTGAAGTCAAATAAAGTTAGAAAGTTGAGGAAAAGCTACAGAAGTAAATTGTCAGGGAAGATAAAAAGTAATATATCATTCGACAAAAACAAATGACTTGAGACACCAAAGGATAGACTTGATGAACTTGCAGCTAATAAAGAAAAAAGGCAGAAATATTAAGTAACTGCTTGACCTTAGTATTTGCCAACAAGACCATCATGGTGCAGATGACTTGAGAGATGGCATATAATACAAAGACATGTAAGAGTACAGAAAGATGCGATTTGGATGGTTTATACCATATGCGCATTTAAGGAAGAAATGACAGAAACACTAATGCATTATAGGATTGAGCAAAAATCCCCATCATACAAAATATAGGACAAAACTCTGAACTCAGGCTGCAACAAATATACACAAATTCCCACCTCCATCCACCGATTGTACTCTTGGCTACGTTCTTCCCAGCCCCACCCCCCTCCCATTTATCTCTCCACCCTGGAGGCTCCCTGCCTTCATTCCTGATGAAGTGCTTTTGCCCGAAACATCGATTTTTCTGCTTTCGGATGCTTCCTGACCTGCTGTGCTTTTCCAGCGCCACTCTAATCTAGACTCTGATTTCCAGCATCTGCAGTCCTCACTTTTGCCATTCTAATATACACCTCCACTCTAAGAGAACAGTCAAACAAACATAACACTTTAGACCAAAACTAATTTTTACAACTCTGGTTACCCAACGCAGACAGTATGGGGCCTATACACATGCCGAACATTTTCAATCAAAATATATTCACACGTTTTCTTAATTATCAGGAAGACATTGATCTCAAAGGGAACACCAGAAACACAGTGGCAAGCACACATTTGGCAGAAGGATAAAGGGCCCACAGAGCCCTACCTCACCTGAAACATCTATTCCCCAGCAGCATTCTCCACATCTATTTCCCCAGGAGGCGTTTCAAGCGGCTAATCTCTGGCAGCAATCCCCGCAGGAGGTGTTCCCGCGAGTTAACCCAGAGAGTGTCCCAAAGCCAGCGATCCCAGAGAGCAATTCCAATAACTACCGACGGAGGCCTGTTCTGAACCAGGAGAAACAACAGCAACCGATCACAATCAGCAGACCTACGAACCGACAAACTCTGAAAACCGCTGACCCGACTGGGCCTCAGACACGCCCTGAGGTGAAAACCCAGCCGCAAAACCATCAGCAAGTAAGGACAACCAAGTATTCACCTTATAGATCCAGTATGCATCCTTTTGCATCTGCGGACTCAACCCAGACTGAAGGCCTATGCAGTCCGAAGTCTTCACTAAGGCACTGGGTATGGCAAGCGAAAGCAATTTCTGAGATCGCAAAGTTTCTGACCTAGCCAGAGGTGGGTGGTGACAGTACATGGGACCCCAAGGGTAGGAAGCCTGACTAAAGTTTCTATGCTTAAAACTGCTATTTAGATTCTGATAGTATTTAATTTGCGTTTAATTTATTAGTGTATTTGATTATTGTCCTATGTATGATTGATAGCATTAATTTCACTGTTTAGTGCTTTTACCTGTATTCCTTGTATTATTTTTACCTTTTGTATTTAATAAACACTGATTCTTTTACCAAGAAATACTGCCTTCTTCATTTCACATTCCTTAAATAAGTCAAGTGTCCAGAACCAGGGTTCTGGGATTGATTCGAATCACCTAAAATCAGCAAATTACTGAATCCAAATCCGAACCCTTAAGCATACATATAGAAATAATTCGCAAAAGGAAATAAAGCCAGAGGACTGATGAACAGGCAATGCCGCTCCAGAGGGTGGTATATGTATGGAATGAGTTGCCAGAGGAAGTGGTGGAGGCTGGTACAATTGCAACATTTAAAAGGCATTTAGATGGGTGTATGATTAGGAAGGGTTTGGTATGGGCCAGGTGCTGGCAGGTGGGACTAGATTGGGTTGGGATATCTGGACGGGTTGGACCGAATGGTCTGTTTCCATGCTGTACATCTCTATGACTCTATGAATGATAAATTAATTAGTTTAATGTTAGTGCCAGTGAAGATAATGGAATTCTTAGACCAAGGTATAGAAAAAAAAAATCCAAAAACTGAAAGGATTGAGTGGTCAGTGTGAATTCGAAAAGAAAATGGGGTTATTTTAAAATGTAATAGAAAAGGTAAGTGAAGGTATTGTGGTGGATGCAGTATATTTCAATTGCCAAAAGATCTTTGGAAATAGACTTGTGATTAAGGTCAGAACATGTGGAGGCAGGAGACCAACAGCAGAATGGACGGCAAGCCCCCAGTACAAAAATGTAGACAGCACTAGGACTCAGTCTGGCATGTGAAATAATGTTTCATAATGATTATTCTGGGACCATTAGAAGTACATGTTTAAACTCTGCAGTGACATTAAAACCAGCTGTCATAAATGCAGAGGAGAGCTGGGATGCAGAAAATAATTACAGGAAAGTGTTAGTAAATTTACAGAATGAGTTTGTAATTTGCAAACAAATTTTAATTGGACAGTTGTGAGATCAATATTATTTCGGAAGAATAAGGAGAAAAATCTTTCTAAATGGCAGAACTGTACATGCTGATATGCAAATCTCCATCAGTAGTGACATGGCTTAATAAAGCCAGTATAAAAGCAACCAGAACAATGGGGTTAAAACTGAAAAAAAAACTGTGGAAGCTGTAAATCAGAAGCAAAGACAGAAAATCTCAGCAGGACTAGCAGCATCTGTGGAGAGAAACCAGAATAAATGTTTTGGGTCAAGTGACCATTCCACAGAATGAACAGGTTCTGAGGAAGGGTCACTCGACCAGAAGTGTTAACTCTGGTTTCTTTCCACAGATGCTGTCAGATCTGCTGAGCTTTTCCAGCAGTTTCTGCTTTTGTGAGAGCAATGGTGTTAATTTCTAAAGGTCTACAATTGAAAAGCAGAAAAGTTCTGTTAAGTTACTAAAGACCTTGGTTATATCACATTTAGAGTATTACTATAAACAGTTTTGCTCTTCATCTTGTAAAGAGGAGATGGGGAATGAAAAGTCCAAAGAAATTAGTGGAATGGCGGGAAAAACAATGAGAGATTGGGTGTGTCAAGAAAGTTTGAGCAAACTTTGACCTGCTTTCCCTAAAAAAAGAGTGAAAGGTGGTCTGACAGATCTGTAAAGTTATGAAATGTTTAATAGAGTGGCTATGTGGTGCAGTGGTAGTGTCCCTACCCTGGATTGGGTGGGGGGGGGGGGGCGGGGGGAAGGTTCAATGTCTTGAATAATATCTCTGAACTGGTTGATGATGAAAAGTGAGTGACTTTAGAGAATGTTTAGAGACTTTAAAGAAAGGTTGAACTTAGCGGTGACTGCAGCAATGATACCACTACAGGCAACTGTGGCAAAGCAGACAGACTTCCACCAACCAGCTCAGCTGCTGAGATAGAACCCATACATAGTTTGAAAAAAGATGAAAGAATATTGAAGTCATTTTGGGTATATAGGGTGCAACCTTTTATGGGGGACTAAAATGTAAGTAACTGCTACATTCCTGTACATTCCTGATATCCCATTCAATCTGATATTTCTCACATTTTTGTTTGAATACCTTAAGAGGCAGTGGTCATCCTAGATACTCACAAGTGCTTCAGATGCATCATTTAAAAGAACCCTTATACATTTAGCTCACCAGGAAGCAGGAAATCCTTTGGGAAACAGGAGCACCACCCTTTACAAATATGCCATAGAAGACATTCTATTCGGGTGCATAACTGCCTGGTACTGCAACTGTCTGCCCATGACCATAAGAAACTGCAGAAGGTTATGTACACAGTCCACCACCACGGAAGCCAACCTCCCATCCATGGACTCCATTTACATTTCTTGTTGCTGCGGAAAGGCTGCCAACACCACCAAATACCCCTCCTGCCTCAGTAAAGCTCTTTTCCAAACTCTTCCGTCAGGCAGAAAATAAAGAAGCTGAACACATGCAATAACGGATTCAAGAACAGCTTCCCTGCAGTTATTAGACCTCTAAATGGACCTCTCTAACTTCAAACAATGTTAATCTCGCTTTGCACAATCCTGTGCAGCCATAATCTTGTATATCTCACTTTGTCTAAGCACCTTATGATCTGTAAGTCCTTGTTTGCTATGGTCTGCTGATATTGCTCGCAAAACAAAGCTTTTCACTGTACTTAGGTACATGTGACTACAATAAATTAAATCAAATAATTGTCGATTCACACAACACTGACGTTCAGCAGTCATTATGGGGTAGTTCTTCTAGATCTCTGTGATGGATTAGTGTCCTCTTGTACATGCCAACATCAGGAAAGGAGAACATGGATATGGGCGATGTACCTGGACTCCATGTCCAGGTGGCAGAAGGGCAGACTTTCACCCAAGACAGGAGTGGATTGTTGAGGTTGTGAAAGGTTTAATCAACTCTGTAAAATGTTTAAAGCTAATGATGTTTGTGTTTGATGTTTATGTGTTAACGAGTTTTGAGAAGATTTGTAGCTCAGGTTGAGGTTTTGGATGTAGGTTTGCTCGCTGAGCTGCAAAGTTCATTTCTAGAAGTTTCGTTACCCTACTAGGTAACATCTTCAGTGGGCCTCAGGTGAAGCAATGCTGAAAATTCCTGCTTTGTATTTATATGTTTGGGTTTCTTTGGTTTGGTAATGTCATTTCCTGTGGTAAAGTAACTTCCTGTTCCTTTTCTCGGGGGGGGGGGGGGTGGTAGATAGGGTCTAACTCAATGTGTTTGTTGATAGAGTTAGATCCCATCTACCACCCCTTGAGAAAAGGAACAGGAAGTGACTTCACAGGCAATGACATCACCAACCCAAACATATAAATAGAAAGCAAACATTTTCAGCATTGCTTCGCCTGAGGCTCACTGAAGATGTTACTTAGTAGGGTAACGAAATGTCTGGAAATGAACCTTCCAGCTCAGCGAGCAAACCTACAACCAAAATATTTGTGTACTCAACCCAAAGCAAGTTTTTATTGTAATATATTTGGTGACAAGCTGTATAGTTCTGATGGAAGGTAATTGAACTGGTGGTATATGAGCTGCTGAGGATTGCAGATCTTTTTTTAAGTAGGATTTCTGCAAAAGGGAGAGAAGCAGTAGCACTCTGGTTTAAATAGTATAGCGTGGGAAGGTGTCATAAAATGGCAGATATTGCTTGCACTTGAGACATTTGGTGGTAATGCCTGGCAGCCAATCCTGTGTATGACATTCTTGTGCAGTGGCAAGCTTGCAATGCTTAGACTAATGACAGTATAAGACATTGAGTAGAGAGTAGCATTTGCCTGGTGGACTGCACAAGATAATATGTTATTATAGGATTGTAATCCAGTAATGCCTCTTGGCACCACAGACACTGATTGCTGGATCCAGCCCTATCAAAGCCACCTTTTTGTTGGCTCTGTAACAAAGTTGTGTGAGGATGAGGGTGGTAAGTGAAGGTTGGTTGATGCTTCTGATTTGCAGAGAATGAAATGCTCTCTAGTTACCTTTTTAAATATTGTGCCTGGAAGACCCCAGCTTGGGGTGAAAACTTCTGCCTATTTACCACTCCAGTTCGGCATTTTACCTGTGCGTACATATTTAATGAGCTTAACAGAATGTGATTGTGGGAAAAAAACCCAATTCACTCTGAAGTGGAAGTACCTCTCACTTTGAGTTCACTTCCACACTTATTCTGAGAAAAGAATATTCCCATGTTTTGTGGAACATAAGAGATGACATTGGACTTTAGCTAAATGATCTGTGTTTTTCCTGACAGGTTTCTTTCTTTTCTCACTCTTCCTCAGAAATATGGTACTGTCCCAAACCTTCCGTTTTAGTCATGTAATTGAACCTTACAACTCATCAAGGGGAGAAAGATAGACCTCAAGACTTCTGTCACTTATTTTTAAGTACCCTCCTGGGAAGCAGAATTCAATGATTCACTTTGAAAGCTTACAGAAAGAACTGCTCCCAAATTAACATGTGGTTGGTTGGCAAATTATATGCAGCAGTTTAGAAAATCAGCTTGTGTTATTTAGAGAACTTCAATAGGGATGATAATAAAGGTATTGTGGAATGTTTCACTGTCATGGATGACGGAATGGAAAATTGATCAATGTTCATTCTCCTCATCATCATCCAGTGACCTTGTTAAAAATGTAAACATCTGGTGAGGGCAGGATCTAGCTGAGTTGTAAAACTCCCTGCAATCGATTAATTTTTTCACACTCGATGTCTAGGTTGACACCTATAAAGAGCCTATTTTGAGAGATATAGAATGGTAACTAGTTCAGCAAGTTATTCGACTGAGTTTTTTGGTTAGCATACAGAGTTGATGAAGTGTATATGGATTTCCAGAAGACATGAACTGCCTTTTTTACCAGCAAACTTAAAAGCCATCAAATAAAAGGGACAACAAAAACAACCTAGCTACCAAGTTTGATAGAGAACATGCAGTACCATTTTTAAAAAAAAACTATCAAGCAATTTCAATTCCAGTCTCAAAGGATCTTAAAATATTGCATTCATTTGTGACTATTTTATGTTTTTATTGTCTCCATCCTGGTAACACACTGACTGAAAGTAGTTAACTGCTGCTGTTTTTATTTGGTTGTGGTGGTGTCCACTAAGAACAAATGAAATTGCCTGAAGCACGTCTCTTATTAGATTCCACAGAGACCATTGTGCCTTCTGTCGAGAATATGGTTAATTATTAAAAAAAACTATTTGTTTTATTTCAACTTTCTAATTTTTTCAGTTAACTTCTAAGCACATTTAGCCTTTTAGATGGAGTTACAATGTTGGCAAAAAGAGTATTATTTTCTCATTTTAGAATCCATTATTGAGCACCAAAAAACAATTCTCTCTACCATGATCCAAAAGCGTACCTTAATTTGCATAATGTCATGTACCTGTAATTGATGCCACTAATTCGGTGCTGGCTATTGTGGTTCGGATTTGGAAAATAAATTGAAACTGCTCAACATCATAGGACCTAAATGATCAATAGAATTGGACAGGACACAGGAGTCACAGATTTCCACACAGCAATGGCAAAATTTGATTTAACTGCATCTGCCAATTCCACCAATAATTTTGCTAATTTTATGTTATGTATATTTTTGCTTTCTTCTTTAAAAAGTCAAAGTGAAAAGATTGCTTCTGTTCAGACTCTGTAGAGAAATTTCAAGTGAACTGGTGCCAGTGATAATTGTATACCTAGTACATTGAGAAAACCTTCTCTCTCCCCAACAAAATTCTATGTATAGCATGGCTCTATTGGTAGTGATCATCTTTCAGAAAAGGAAATATCAGAAGTTTGAATCCAATCTGCATTTTACCATGGAGCTAACCATCCTTTTTTTCCCCTCTCGTGTAATATTTTCTGCTATAATGGCAATGGAGAATACGTTTAGCAGCAAATCACATTATTTAAGTCATGCACTTGCTGCTTGAAAATGATATATACTGATGGGGATAAATGTAAATGTTTGCCACTGACCATAAACTCTTGCCATCCTCCTGCAGGAAAATCCAATTGTTAAAATTTTCAAGTAGACTATCATTAAATGCCAATGTTTTATGATCCACAAATAAATGCAATGCTATATGTTCTGTGTTAAGTTGCATATTAAATATATTTTGTTAAAGCTTAAAGTAAATTTGATACAGTAAAAGCATTTCTTGAAGATTCGCCTGCGGCTTTTAGTCAGAATATCAGAATTCTTCATTTATGTGTTTATTTAATAAAGCAGAATAACTGATCCTTTGGATCAATATCGTCAATTTTCTGAAATAGGAAGTAGCTAGATATGCGTGTGAACTACATTGAGGGAATATGGTAATGATCCATTTTTGTCTAAAGTAACTTGATGAATTGAGAGGAAGAAGCTCCAGACAGTTTTGTAATGACAAATAGCCGTGTTTTTCTAGTCCTATTAGTCTACTCTAATTGTCTAGCCTGTGCTCAGATGTTTTCCCCTTAACTTCCTCAATTTCTTTAAAGATTCTATTGTTTATGAAGCTATGACAACAGTCAGCTATGGTTTGGAAAAACTAAAAATTGGACAATGACCACATTTTATTCTCAATAATTGTGCATACAAAGTTGATTAGCACTGTTCGCTGTTGTCTAATACTGACCAGACTGTAGGGTGTTTCCATAGTTTCACAGGATATCTGGATAAAGGGAATTTCAAGCTCTCTTTTGCATCTTAGAATTTTTAGCACTTTATTTTAAACTCTCCTGAGCATGTCATTAAAGTTATACAATATGAATTGACAGATTGTTCGGAACATATTCTATGTACAGTATGTCTTATGGTATTTATTGGAAGAAGTATTCTGATTGCCCAGCATCCATCTTGTAGAACATGTATGTAATTTATTAACCTTCCTACTGAGCTCATCTAAAAGCCACATCTGATCCGAATATTTTGCCACTGGTCTGCCCATTACACATCTGAAATTCTACTTGAGTAACCAGAGTAATTGACAACATATGTGCCTCAAGTATACATCCTCACATCCTGATTCCTGTAAGGACTCCATCCCAGTTTTCTCTGTCTCTGTATCTGTTCTGATGATACCATCTTCCGTGGGGAAGCCTTTGATATGACCACCTTTGTCCTCAAGTAAGGATTTCCCATGACTGGTTGACAGAGGCCTTAGTTGTGTTTGACCCATCACCCATACTTCTGCCCTTTTCCTTCTCCTCCCTCCCACAACAATGATAAGAACCTCCGGTTCTCACTTACTACCATACCAGCCTCTGCATTCAAAGGATTGAAAGCAGCCATTATCATCACCTCCAACAGATGCCATGATTAGATACAAATTCCCCTCCATTCCTTTGTCAGTATTCTGCAGGACTGTTCCCTTCAGAACATTCTGGCCCACTTCAACATCTCTCAATCCTGTGGCACCTTCCCATGCACTTGCAGAAGGTGTCATGCCTCCAACCTCCTCACAATTTTCCAGGTCCTCCACCTCCCATCTGCAATTTGTTTCATCGCCATCTGAGATTCGACCGAGTATAGTGGTGTCATCAGCGAACATGTAAATGGCATTACTCTTGTATTTGGTGATGCAGTCATGGGTATACAGTGCTTACAGGCGAAAGTGAGGACTGCAGATGCTGGAGACCAGAGTTGAAAAATGTGGTGCTGGAAAAACACAGCAGGCCAGGCAGCATCCGAGGAGCATGAGAATCGACATTTCGGGCATAAGCCCTTCTTCAGGGATGAGGCTGGTGTGCCTGAAGAAGGGCTTATGCCCGAAACGTCGATTCCCCTGCTCCTCGGATGCTGCCTGGCCTGCTGTGTTTTTCCAGCACCACATTTTTCAACATATACAGTGCGTACAGTACAGGGGGGGCTCCAGTGTTGAGTGTTAGTGAGGATGCACCTTCCAGGTGAAGCAGTGATTTACGTGCACTTCATTCAATCTAGTCTACTGTATTTGAATTGAATTGAATTGAATTTATTGTCACGTGTACCGAGGCACAGTGAAAAGCTTTGTCTTGTGAGCAATACAGGCAGATCACGTAGTTAAGTACCATAGATAGTGAATAATAGGTAAACAGTGGCAAAAACAAAAATACAGGTACAGGCGAATGTGTTTGAGTCCATTCAGTATTTTAACAACATTAGCATTAAAACTATTGCAAAACTGGCTGGTGCGTGTGTTCAGGTTCTGTACCTTCTCTCCAATGATAGAGATTGTAGATAAACATTGCCAGGGTGGGATGGATCTTTGAGAATGCTGGCAGCCTTTCTTGACAGCGGGCCTAGTAGATAGGTTCTACAGATGGGAGGTTGGCCTTTGTGATTGTCTGTGCCGAGTTCACCGCTCTCTGTAACCGTCTCCAATCTTGAATGGCACAGTTGCCATACCAGGTAGTGATACATCCAGACAGAATGCTCTCGATGGCACATCTATAAAGTTTGGCAAGGGTATTTACCATCATGCCAAATTTCCTCAGCTGCCTGAGGAAGAAGAGACTTTGGGCCCTTGTAACCAGTGCGTCCACATGAAGAGTCCAAGAAAGCTTGTTGTGGATGACCACTCCCAGGAGCTTGACACTCCCCACTCATTCCACCTCTATGCTGTTAATGAGTAACATCCTGCCGAAAGTCAATAAAGAGTTCCTTGGTTTTGCTGGCCTTGAGAGCTACGTTGTTCTCAGTGCACCATTTTTCCAGGTCTTTCCACCTCCCGTCTGTAATCTGTATCGTCGCCATCTGAGATTCGACCGACTATGGTGGTGTCATCAGCGAACATGTAAATGGCATTAGTCTGGTATTTGGCAATGCAGTCATGGGTATACAGTTCAAAGTTTGTGAGAAGATTCGTAGCTCGGGTGCTCGTTGTGGTTCTGTTCGCTGAGCTGGGAATTTGTGTTGCAGACGTTTCGTCCCCTGTCTAGGTGACATCCTCAGTGCTTGGGAGCCTCCTGTGAAGCGCTTCTGTGATCTTTCCTCTGGCATTTGTAGTAGTTTGAATCTGCCGCTTCAGGTTGTCAGTTCCAGCTGTCCGTTGCAGTGGCCAGTATATTGGGTCCAGATCGATGTGCTTATTGATTGAATCTGTGGATGAGTGCCATGCCTCTAGGAATTCCCTGGCTGTTCTCTGTTTGGCTTGTCCTATAATAGTAGTGTTGTCCGAGTTGAATTCATGTTGCTTGTCATCTGCATGTGTGGCTACTAAGGATAGCTGGTCGTGTCGTTTCGTGTCTAGTTGGTGTACATGGATGCGGATCGTTAGCTGTCTTCCTGTTTGTCCTATGTAGTGTTTTGTGCAGTCCTTGCATGGGATTTTGTACACTACATTGGTTTTGCTCATGCTGGGTATCGGGTCCTTCGTTCTGGTGAGTTGTTGTCTGAGAGTGGCTGTTGGTTTGTGTGCTGTTATGAGTCCTAGTGGTTGCAGAAGTCTGGCGGTCAGTTCGGAAATGCTCTTGGTGTATGGTAGTGTGGCTAGTCCTTTGGGTTGTGGCATGTCCTCATTCCGTTGTCTTTCCTTAAGCATCTGTTGATGAAATATATCAACAGTACGTACAGTATATACAGCGTACAGGGTATACAATGCATACAGTAGAGGGCTGAGTACGCACCTCTGGGGGGCTCCGGTGTTGAGTGTTATTGAGGTTGAAATATTGTCCCCAGTCTTCACTGATTGTGGCCTGTAGGTCAGGAAACTGAGGATCCATTTGCAGAGAGTGGGGCTTAGTCCGAGATCACTAAGTTTAGTAATCAGTCTCGAGGCAATAATAGTGTTGAAGGCTGAACTGTAGTCAATGAGAAGGGATTGAGAGTGTGTTGCTGAAAAAGCATAGTAGGTCAGCCAGAGTCCGAGGAGCAGAAGAATCAATATTTTGGGCCAGAGCCCTTCATCAGGAATGTGTCCTCGTTCCTAATGAAGGGCTCCAGTCCGAAACGTTGATTCTCCTGCTCCTCGGATGCTGCCCGACCTGCTGTACCTTTCCAACAACACGCTCTCGATTCTGATCCCCAGCATCTGCAGATCTCACTTTCTTCTAGTCAATGACTAGGCTTCTTACGTAGCTGTTCTTGGTGTCAAGATGTTCGAGGGAGGAGTGAAGGACAGATGAAATGGCATCCGATGTGGATCCGATAGGGAAATTGGAGTGGATCAAAAGTAGTGGGGAGGCTGGAGTTGATTAATGCCATGACCAGCCTTTCAAAGCACTTCTTGACCACTGAAGTTAAGGCACTGGGTGATGGTCATTGAGATCTGCTGCATGAGCCTTCTTTGGCACAGGATGATGTTGGCCCTCTTGAAACAGGCAGGGACAGTGGCCTACTGCAGGGAGAGGTTGAAGATGTCTGAGAAGATCTCTGCCAGTCGATCTGCGCATGCTGTGAGTGCCTGGCCTGGTCCCATCGCTTTCCTTGGATTCACATGAAGGAAAACTGATCTGACCTCTGATGCAGTGACTGTTGGGATAGGTTCATCAGGACCTGTCAGAATAGGTATTACCTCTCTGCCAAATTCTGCTCAAAGCGAGCATAGAAGGCTTTGAGACGATTTGGGAGGGATATGTCATCGTCTGCTATCTTGCACTGTCGCTTCTTAGATCCTGTGATGTCATTCAGTCCTTGCCATAGTATCTGGGTGTCTGCCTGGATCTCTAGTTTGGATCAATATTGGTCCTTGGTTGTCTAAATGGCTCTACGACGGTCATACTTGGATTCCTTATAATTGAGTGGGTCTCCTGATCTGAAGGCCTCATGCCTGGTTTTTAGCAGGTTCTGTATGTTCTGATTTATCCAGGGTTTCCTGTTGGGGAACACACGGATTGACTTCCTTGGTATGCATTGCTACTCACAATGTGGTCTCCTTTACATATGGGAGACGAAACATGGGCTAGTTGACTTCTTTGCTGAATACCTATGTTCTGTCTGTTAAAGAAACCCTGAGCTTCCAGTTTCCTGCTATTTCAGCACACCACCATGTTCCCTGGCCAACATCTCTGCCGTAAGTCGACTACAGTAAGGAAACTGCATGCAACAGTAGTAGACTTGCCAATCTTAAGGGCATTTAAATGGTCATTGGATAAATGTATGGATGAAAGTGGGATAGTGTGGGATAGATAGGCTTCAGATTGGTTCTACACATCAGCGTGAAATTGAGGGCTGAAGGGCCTGTACTGTACTGTTATGTTCTATGTACAGTGTTCCATCGAGCCTCGGTATATGCTTGTAGAGCAGCATCTTATTTTCCACTTGGGGAACCCTGCAATCTTTAGGATTTAATATCAAGTTTAATAATTTTAGAGCCTGATTCCATCCTTCTGTGTTTTTTCACCCATCCCCACACAGAGTCCTGTTATTACATAGGTTGCTTTTCACACAGTCATCCATTCTCACATACTCCAATAATCACATGAAATGGGTTCCATTCAGAACAGCTAATCTATTTTATCCTACCTTTAGCTCTTATTATCATTTCTTCAGCTTTTCTTCTGAATGTCACAAGCCCCCCCCCCAACCTTGTTTTCAGCACAAATACCACTTTCTACTGGATGTAAGCAGTTCTGATGCAGAGTCGCTAGACTCGAACCGTTAGCAACCGTTAGCAGAGTTGCCAGACCTGCTGAATTTCTCCATTTCAGTTTTTATTCCTGTTTAGTCAGTTTGCTCAGTTGATGGATGGCTGGTTTGTCATACAGAGTATGTCAACAGCGTAGGTTCAATTCCCACACTCGCTGAGGTTACCATGAAAGGCTCTCCTTCTCAAAACAGCCTTTTGCCTGAGGTGTGGTAATCATCAGGTGAAATCACAAATAGTCATCACACTCTAACAATCAAGCCCTCTCTCTCTCTCTCTCTCACACACACACACACGCTCAATCTCTCACACTCACTGTTTCCTTCTCTCT
This sequence comes from Chiloscyllium plagiosum, assembly GCF_004010195.1. NCBI lineage: Eukaryota > Metazoa > Chordata > Chondrichthyes > Orectolobiformes > Hemiscylliidae > Chiloscyllium > Chiloscyllium plagiosum. The sequence continues at coordinate 59,113,724 of NC_057712.1, read as the reverse complement.
CAGTCTCTCGCTTTCCCGGTATCGCGCTCTCTCTCTCAATTTCTCTCTGTCACACTCCCTGTCTCTCATACCTGTGCTCTCAGTTTCTCACTGTTTCTCTCTCGCTTTCTCTCTCGTGTACTCTGTTCTCGCACATGCTCTCGATCTCGCGCACACACTCTCGCTCTGTCTCTCTCCTCTGTCTCTGATGTGCTCTGTCTCTCTCACACACAATCTCTCTCTCTATTGTTATTTGTGTGTGTCTCTCTCTCTATCTCCCTTGCTCTCACATGCTGTCTCGCGTGCACTCTCTTGCTCACACTCTCTCACTCTGTGTGTCTCTCTGTCTCTCACGCTCTCCTCTCTTGCATTCTTGTTGTCTCAGTGTCTCTGTCTCTGTGTCTCTCTCTCTCTCACTCACACACGCGCGCACTCACACTTACTCTCTTTGTCTCACACAGAGAGTGTGTGCTCTTTTACATGCTCTCTCTCTTGCATGTGCGCGCTCTAACTCTCTCGCATGCTGTCTCTCTCACATGCTCTCGCAAGCTCTCTCTGAGTCTCTGTCTGTCTCCCTCTCTCACGCGCTCTGTCTCTCCCTCTCCCACGTGCACTCTCTCTCACGGTCTGTCTCTTCCTGTCTCACACGTTCTGTCTCTCCCTCTCTCACACTCTCCTCTCTCTCTCGCTCGCTCCCCTCTCTCTCGCTCGCTCCCATTCTGTCTGTCTGTCTCCCTCTCTCTCACAACAGTGCTCGCTCTCTCATGCTCTCTCTCACATGTTCTCTCTGACAGGCTCACTCTCTCTCAGACGCTCACTCTCTCTCACGCACTCACTCTCTCTCACACGCGTTCATACACACGCTGTCCTCTCTCTCTCACTCTTCTCTCCCGCTCTCACTTTCATGCTCTTTCTCTCTCTTCAGCACACTCTGTCTCATGTGTTCTCTGTCTCGCGCATTCTCTGTCTCGCACACGCTATCTCTCCCTTTCTCTGTCTCTGTCTCTCTCTGCCTCCCTCTCTCACGTTTTGTCTCTCTCTCTCTCACACACACACACACACACACACACACAC